>NC_045802.1:38698746-39298746 GCF_009873245.2 Balaenoptera musculus
TTTGATTACAATAGCTCAAAAATTTCCAGAACTGAATGGTAGGCCTATTTCAATTGGTATTTTAAGGTTCCCAACATTATCAGGAGTCTAAAATTGCCTGTCTGCAAAATAAGATTTTAAGATTTACTGAGGCAAACAAATTATTTTAAAAAGATAAAATGACTCCTGAAGCTTCAGGCTCTTTTTCCTTGATTTCTTTGTCTCAGGCTCTGCCTCCAGTGCCATGTTTCACCTTCCTTTCTATACCCCCCCACACCTCCTCTATATCCTCAGCTTTGCCATACTAATTATCTAGCTGAACTTCCCTTTTTTGAAATTCTCCCCACTCCCTTTCTCTGAACTCAGAAGAACCTGTTTCTTTAAAAATAAGCCTTTTGAGGATCCAGAGGGTAAACCCTTATGTTCCCTAGACAAAAGCTGAACTGTGAACCATAGTCAAAGATGTTCCTAAAGTAACTGAAGATCTTCATAGATTTGCTTTGAAATTTAATATAGTCAATTCAGACTTATCAACCTGGTTCCTGTGACTTAACCACACTAATTCAAATGCTTTTGGTAAAGGCCATGTCCACCACTGGGTGAAAATGGTTAACTGGGAAAATCCTGAAAGGTCTCTAGAATTACAACCAGGAGACCAGCCCACTAATTCATTATATGATCATCTCAGGCAATCAATGGGTGACTTCTTCAGGCAATTTTTCGGGCCTTCCCAAAGTCTGTTTTTGAAACAAAATTCAGGCTTTGCACACAAAAATTTGATGAACCTGGTCATGACTATTACTGTTGACTTAGATGATTTTTAAAGAAAATTCTGGTCTTCCTTCAGATGTTGATTTCACCTGGTTAGCTTTTAACTCTATGTTTATTAATGGGTTGAACTGGGATCTTTCTCTTCTAGTAAAAAGGACCAGCATGGAATGGGAAGCTATGTCTGCTCCAGATTAAGTTAACCTGGCAAATCAGCTCTCTTTCACTCTAGATGAGCCACCTGAAAGGAAAAGCACCAAAATCCTTAACCTTCAACTCCAGCAAATGAAGGCTCCTGAAGAAAACCAAAACCCTCCTTGTTTCTGCTTCTTATTGCAAAGAGCTAGGACACTGGGAAATAGATTGTTACAAATTTAAGTTCATTAGGTGCTTTCAGCCCTCTAACCATCACCCACTTGCTAAAGCTATTAACCTTAAAGGGACAAAGCCTGCCAAAGAAAAGTTGCAGTTTGCCCAAACCCAGGTTTTATATTTAGGGCATCTGATATCAGAACAAGGGCTACACTTAGATCCAGAGAGAATTCTTGGTGTCCTAAGTTTCCCAAAACCCAAAATTAAGTGTCAACTGTTAGGTTTCCTTGGGCTGGTTGGTTATTGCCAAAACTGGATTTCAAGTTTCTCTTTTATCGCCAAACAAAAATCACCCCAACCCAATTTTATCAGCATAGATTTCAAGGTCTTAATGGAGAGTTGAACCCAACCTGCCCTTGGGCAACCCGATTAACAAATTCCTTTTTTTTCCTTTTGTATACGAAAAGGAAGAAAATGCCCTTGGAGTACTCACCCAAAAACACGGGGCTCCCATTAACCCATAGATTTTTATAGCCAGCACCTGGATCCTGTGGTACAGGGACACTCCACCCCACCCCCTTACATTAGAACCACTACAGCCGTTAACATTTCAATTAAGACCACTGAGAAAATCATTGTGGGATCTTCTTTAACCATTTTTGTATCTCATGCAATAGAAGCCCTCCTGAATTCTCATCACACTCAACATTTCTCAGCCTGCCATCTCACCTCCTGTAAAGTCCTTTTGTTAACTGCTCCTCACATAATTCTTTTATGTGGTAATAACCTTAATCCTCTTTTTCCCTCCATCAGTGAGGAAGTCCCACTTGACTGCTTAATGCTGACTGAACTCCTCCTGAATCCTCATGATGACCTGCAGGAAAAGTATTTGGGTAATGCTGACTTCTGGTTCACTGATGGTACTTATTTTAAAAGTGACAATGGCAAATATTGTGCTGAGTATGTTATTGCAACTCCTTTTGATGTTGTTGAGGCAGCATCTTTACCTATGGCTACCATGGACCAACAGGCTGAAATATATGCTCTTACACATGTTTGCTCTTTAGCCAAGGACAGAACTGCCAATATGTATGCTGACAGTAGATATTTTTGTGAAGTAGCTCATGATTTTGGAATGTTGTGGAAGCAACATGGCTTCTTTACTTCCAGTGGAAATAAAATTAAAAATGGTCCCTACGTTCAGGAATTATTTGATTCAATATTTTCACCTGCTGCTTTAGCTATTAAAATTCTGGGGCATCCTAAACTTGACTCTCTGACCTCTCAGGGAACTCACCTTGCTGACATTTCTGCAAGGAATGCTGCCCTTAAAGAAACCAGCAGCAGACAAACAAACCTCTGTCATGGTCCAAAGGAATATTTTCCCAAATGACAACTTAGAAGAACTGGCTAGGGAAGCACAATAATTGGCTTATAAAAGGAAAAACAAATTGGAAATTCAACAATTGTTTGTTTGATAAAAAGAGAAAGCTCTATTTTGAACCAAATAACAATTCAGTCCTACTGGAGACTCTAAAATTTCCAGTCCGCACCACTGCATGTTCATTAAGGCATTGGTTCACTTACAAAATGATAGCATTCATGATTCAACACTGGTAGGGAAATATTAACAAGGCTGCAAAAAGTGTCTACCTCGCTTATTTCATTTGTCTGAAGTACAACCCAGGGAAGCCTATTCATACTGTTTCTGGACATTTTCAAGGGTGGCAAACAGATTTTATACAACTTTCTCTGTCTTATGGATATAAATATCTTTTAGTCATGGTCTGTATGTTTTCACACTGGACTTAAACCTTCCCTTGCTGACAGGCTACTGCATCTTCTGTAAAGCCTTTTTGGAAAAAAAGTACCCTTACCTGGAGAACTTATCTCAAACTTCATAGTGGTTGAGAAACCCATTTTACTCGCTAGGTACTCTATGTCTGTGATGTTTTAGCCAGTTTTACAACACCTTGACTGTGCTTACCACCCTCAATTCTCTGATTTAGTCAAATGCACTAACCACATTATTAAGATTCAACTGGCAAAATATGAAGAGGCCCTCCAAACACCTTGGCAAAAACAATGTTTTAGGTCCTTCTAAATCTCAAATCCACCCCTTTGGAACTCACAATCTCTTACCTTTTGAGATAGCCCCAGGACACCAGATGTACTTTGGCTCCTGTTTCTTTTGACCCACAACTGTTAAAAAGAAAGACAGTCCCATATAACAAAGGCCTAATTGCTTCTATTAAAAATAACCTTGTGTTGCTAAAGCAATCTTTTCACAGTGTGCTCTTGGGAAACAAAGACCTTAAGCATCACATCTTGTAACCTGGAGATTTCGTCTACTGAAAAAAGACACCTGCAGAAGAACTCTCTTCAACCACACTAGAAAGACCTCTATCAATCACTGTTAACCAAACCTTGTACTGCCGAACTCCAGGGAATAGACTAGGATTCATATAACATACCAAACCCTGACTGGATCTGACATTATCTGGTGATATGAAAGTAAAGATTTTCTGGAATTGAAGCAGAAAATGTCTGATGAAACAGATTTTCTAAGATATCAAGATCAAGCCTGTTGGAAGTTTAATGGCAAAACTTTGATGATGATGTAATGCTTTGGATGGTCTCCAATGTCTATGATCTTGATAACATATGGACTTTCTTTTTCTTTTTTTACTGGAGTAAAATTGCTTTTCAATGTTGTGTTAGTTTCTGCTGTATAACAAAGTGAATCAGCTAATATGTATACCTATATCCCCTCCCTCTTGGAACTCTCTCCTCCTTCCCCGCCCCCCATCTAGGTCATCACAGAGCACCGAGGTGAGCTCCCTGTGCTACACAACAGGCTTCCACTAGCTAGCTATTTTACACATGGTAGTGTATTTATGTAAAACCTAATCTCTCAATTTGTCCCATCTTCCCTTTCCCCCCTGTGTCCACATGTCCATTTTCTACATCTATATCTCTATTCTGGCCCAAAAAATAGGTTCATCTGTACCATTTTTCTAGATTCCATTTATATGCATTAATATATGATATTTGTTTTTCTCTTTTCTGGCTTACTTCACTTTGTATGACAGACTCTAGGTCCATCCACATCTCTACAAATGACTCAATTTCTTTCCTTTTTATGGCTAAGTAATATTCCATTGTATACATGTACCAAATCTTCTTTATCCATTCACCTATCATTGGACATTTAGCTTGACTCCATGTCCTGGCTATTATAAAAAGTGCTGCAATGAACATTGGGGTACATGTGTCCTTTTGAATTATGGTTTTTCAAGGTATATGCCCAGTAGTGGGATTGGTGGGTCATATGGTACTTCTATTTTTAGTTTTTTAAGGAACTTCCACACTGTTCTCCACAGTGGCTGTATGAATTTACATTCCCACCAACAGTGCAAGAGGGTTCCCTTCCTCCACATGCTCTCCAGCATATATTGTTTGCAGATTCTTTGATGATGGCCATTCTGACTGGTGTGAGGTGATATCTCATTGTAGTTTTGATTTGTATTTCTCTAATAATTAGTGATGTTGAGCATCTTTTCATGTGCCTGTTGACCATCTGTCTGTCTTCTTTGGTGAAATGTCTATTTAGGTCTTCTGCCATTTTTTAATTGGGTTGTCTGTTTATTTGATATTGAGCTCCATGTGCTGTTTGTATATTTTGGAGAGTAATCCTTTGTCCATTGCTTCATCTGCAAATATTTTCTCCCATTCTGAGGGTTGTCTTTTCATCTTGTTATGGTTTCCTTTGCTATGCAAAAGCTTTTAAGTTTAATTAGGTCCCATTTGATTACTTTTGGTTTTATTTTCATTACTCTAGGAGGTGGGTCAAGAGAGATCTTGCTGTGGTTTATGTCAAAGAGTGTTTTTCCTATGTTTTCCTCTAAGAGATTTATAGTGTCTGCTCTTACATTTAGGCCTTTAATCCACTTGGAGTTTATTTTTGTATATGGTGTTAAGTAGTGTTCAATTTCATTCTTATACATGTAGCTGTCCAGTTTTCCCAGCAACACTTACTGAAGAGGCTGTCTTTTCTACATTGTAGGTTCTTGTCTCCTTTGTCGTAGATTATGTGACCATATGTACTTGGGTTTATCTCTAGGCTTTCTATCCTGTACCATTGATCTATAGTTCTGTTTTTGTGCCAACACCATACTGTCTTGATTACAGTAGCTTTGTAGTAGAGTTTGAAGTCAGGTAGCCTGATTAATCCAGCTCCGTTTTTCTTTCTCAAGATTGCTTTGGCTATTCAGGGTCTTTTGTGTTGCCATAAAAATTGTAAAAAATTTTGTTCTAATTCTGTGAAGAATGCCATTGGTAGTTTGATAGGGATTGCATTGAATCTGTAGATTGCTTTGGGTAGTATAGTTATTTTCACAATACTGATTCTTCCAATCCAAGAACATGGTATGTTTCTCCATCTGTTTACATCATCTTTGGTTTCTTTCATCAGTGTTTTGTAGTTTTCTAAGTATAAGTCTTTTTCCTCCTTATGTAGGTTTATACCTGATATTTTATTCTTTATGTTGCAATGATAAATGGGATTATTTCCTTGATTTCTCTTTCTGATTTTCATTGTTAGTGTATAGGAATGAAAGAGGTTTCTGTGCATTAATTTTGTATCCTGTGACCTTACCAAATTCATTGATTAACTCTAATAGTTTTCTGGTGGCATCTTTAGGATTATCTATGCAAACAGTGACAGTTTTACTTCTTCTTTTCCAATTTGTATTCCTTTAATTTCTTTTTCTTCTCTGATTGCTGTGGCTAGGACTTCCAAAACTACTTTGAATAAGAGTGGCAGGAGTGGACATCCTTGTCTTGTTCCTGAACTTAGCGGAAATGCTTTCAGTTTTTCATCATTGAGTATGATGTTTGCTGTGGGTTTGTCAAATATGGCCTTTATTATGTTCAGGTAGCTTCCCTCTATGCTGACTTTCTGGAGAGTTTTTATCATAAATGGGTGTTGAATTTTGTCAAAAGCTTTTTCTGCATTTATTGAGATGATCATATGGCTACACTGGAATTGTTATTGAATCAGGTCCTGCTGTTCATCGCTTACAAAATCAATGCCCTCAGATGTTGGTAGAAAGGAAAGGTGTCTTTAATCAGAATGCTGGCAATCTGAGGAGATGGTAGAATCAACATCCCCCTAAAACCACCTCTGAATACTTTTGTCAGCCATGAAAGCTTTTATAGAGAAACAGGGAAGTAATCTCAGTTAATCATTTAGATAGGGGATCAGAGTCATCACCATCCCCCACAGTGTGCAGGCTTGTGTGCAGCCTTGTTGACTCCTCATTATCTTTCTTTAGACGCTCTCTTGTTCACATAGTTTATTCATGAGATTACTGAAGGCGAAGCTAGGGAAGAGATCTGGTCATCTGTTAATTATTTCTACTTCTTTGATCTATGGAAAACCCCAACAAGTTAGGTAACGTATTGTGTGATCAAAAAATTTGAAAGGTGTGCTAGGGATAGAGATGAGTAGAGAATGGGGGTTCCTGGTTTAAGGTTAGTGACAAGACAAAGGCATGCCTCCTGCAGAGAGCTCTCTTCTGCAAAAAACTTTTTTTTGCCGAAAGGTGCTTACAGAATTTCCTTATTTGGCATGTATGAGTTTTTCTTTTTCATTTTTGTTGTTGTTGTTTTATCTTGGTTTCTCAAGATATAACAGTGATTATGTATTTTAGGAAGTATTTAACTAATTTTCAAAAGCAACAATAACTTGTCTTTAATAGGGTTGCCAGATAACATTCAGGGCACCCAGTTAAACTGAATTTCAGGTAAACAACAAATAATTTCTTATTTTATGTGTTTGTATGCTTTTACAAAGATAACTAGTAAGTAGATATACTTTTCTAATTCAAGGATAAACATGGTAATGAGCTTTCTTGGTATAGAAAACCCTTTTCACAGGCCTCTCAGCTACTGCATAGAGACATTTTGTCAAATTGCAGACCATTTGGGCAGTTTTAAGTTGTTTTTTTACTTACAAACCTTATTCTTCAGACTTAAATTATTGTATAAGAATGCAAATTTTTATAAACTCAGTATGTCAATCAACTTGTGAAGTATAGGTTTTTATTTTGAGATGTAGTTAATTTAATTTCATAATTATTTTTTCAATGCAGTGAGTAACACAATTTACACTTTTTTTGGACTTTTTTTTTTTTTTTTTTAGAGGGAAGGATTTTTTATTTATTTATTTTTGGCTGTGTTGGGTCTTCGTTTCGTGCGAGGGCTTTCTCTAGTTGAGGCAAGCAGGGGCCACTTCATCGCGGTGAGCGGGCCTTTTGCTATTGCGGCCTCTTTTGTTGTGGGGCACAGGCTCCAGATGCGTAGGCTCAGTAGTTGTGGCTCACAGGCCTAGTTGCTCCGCAGCATGTGAGATCTTCCCAGACCAGGGCTCGAACCCGTGTCCCCTGCATTGATAGGCAGATTCTCAACCACTGTGCCACCAGGGAAGCCCCACTTTTTTTGGACACTTTTTACTCTTGCTTCTGTTACATTTCTTTTGAGCTCCATACATAATTATTGGTTTTATGGCCTTCATATTTGTCATCATTGTGCATGTTTTCTTATTTTTATTTTTATTTTTTTCTAAATTACAAACTGATTTTATAGTGGTCATTTTTGTGGATGTTCCATCTTTGAATGGGATGAATTACATTACTGCATATTATTTTTCATCCAATAATTTTGCTGTTCCCCAAATACAGTTAAAAGTTCCTCTTTTATTTAATCTGCTCTGTTGTTTGATGTAAAGCTACATTAAAAATGGTATTATTTAGCAGATCACAGCCATGCGTCATAACAGCACAGTTGTCTGCGTGCTGTCAGTAAAACCATTTGTCAAGTCCAATTCTAAAGTATGGTATTGTGGTGTTATTAAGGGCATATTCCCCCAATTTATGCATTTTGAGTATATGCTGTTTACATTACTGATGATTTCAGAAGTATATTTGGTTTAGGTTGTTGAGGAGGGGGAAATTTTCTTCTCTACCCCTCTTGAGTTCTTGTGGCTGGACTAATATTGAAAATGACATAAAACAGATTAACAGGAGAAAGAGAAACAAATTTGAATTCATACACACTCAGGTCCTATAGAAATGAGACCTAAGAACTTACCAAAGGAGATAGTTTTTATACTTTTTAGACAAAAGAAACAGTATAATTTTGAAGATTTGACAAGACAAAGAAACTTAGGTTTGCAGGGCCCCATTAGTGAAGAATCTAAATAGAGCTTGGGCTTGGGGTAATAAATTAAAGAAGTGACTATGTTTGTTTATATAGGCTTCTCTGGACTGAATTCCTTATCTTTGGTGACGAGGAGTCCTTCTACCTTCAGATTCAGGAAATGCATCTTTCACATGAGAGGTTTATTTACTGCTTTCAGGGAGGAGAGTCAGAGCGTCCCTCTTGCAATGGCCTTTTCTTATGTAAATGTAATTAATAATAATCAATATGCCATTGAGGCACATTTTGGGGTAGTTTACCCTGGGCTCCAACAATGTATAGCTGAATCTAGGACTTTAGACTGTCTTCCTCTCTTTACCCTTTTTCCTCTCAGCCTTCCTTCTGTGTAGTTCAGTTTCCTTCTGTGTAGTCATCACATTTTCTCCTATTGAACGGAAATATCATTCATATGCCAGAATTGAGGGGCACCAGTAACCTCAGCAAAACAGAGGGCTTCTTTCTTGAAAAACTTATACATCATTCAGGAGAAAGGTAACTTAGTACTTCCTTTTGAGTTTAATCTGGAAAACTTGCATAAAAGTTGTCAGAAGAAGGGTGTTCTGTGATTCTTGAAGACAATCTCATATATACATATCTATGGCCAGTGTAGGTGGCTTATTGCAATTGTTTTCCCTTTCCTCCCTGCTTTAAAGGAAAGATGTTGGACAAAAAAATGAATACTTGTCTCTTTTATATTTTACCTTCTCTTCCTAGCCTTCATATATATACCACTCTTAGCATACATGAAATTCTATGAATTTATACATCTAAAATAATAATACTATGAGAAATAAAACCAAAAAATTACTCAAAGGCAGAAAGCAAAGTTATTCCAAGTTTCCAAAATTGAGTTCCAAATCCAGGATCTTGGGGTGTTATTTAGACCCAAAAATTCAGATCTGGAAGTAAATTCTGATTTAGTTTTTTTTTTTTTTTTCCAATAATGTAATCAACAAACACTGATCTTTCTGAAAGCAAAATATTCAGGGCTTGAAGAGAAACAAGTTAAATAGCAATGAAAAAATCTATTTGGAAATAGGAAAAGGGAATAGTGTTAGCCATTAGTGCTGTTCACCAAGGCACCTTGTCTCCTTCTTGGCATGAAGAAGGGATTACACCTCACTGTCTTCTTTAAAGGTGGGCATGATGATGTGAATTGTTTTGCCAACGAATTGTAATTTGCAATTGTGGACTAAGAATGCCACCTGTCATTTCAGTAAACAAAGGATATTGTGACCATCAAGCCATCAGCTACTACAGCCACACCGATGGCGGCGAGCCCTGAGGGAACTCACAATGGAAACAAACAGGATGCCCGCCATCAAGCAGTCAGCCACTGCAGCTGCCCTCAACAATGCATCCTGAGGAGATTCAGGATGGGAAAGACAGGATATTGGCCCTAGATTGCTAAGGTGCATATCAAAGGAATGATTTCAAAGATCCCAGACTCTTACATCTTCCCATACATAGAAAAGTACTAAATTCATTAACTTGAGATATCTGGTTTTCTTTAATTAATGGTAATCATTTGATGTTCTGACAACCTGGTCTTATTAAAAAACTCCTGTATACGCTGGATCCTCCCTTACCTCTTCAGAGCAGTCCCTCAGAGCTGTTTGAGAGGCTGCCTCCCGGACTTGAAATTCTCAAGTCCACTGAATAAAACATAGTTCTCAACTTGTACGTTGTGCATTTCTTTCAGTTGACAAAATCAGGTATGCAACTTTAGGACAATAGTGTTTTCTAGCCAAGAGGACATTCTCAGTCCACAGTGATTGTGACAGTCCATGTCCATATAGAGGTGAGAGGCTGAGCTATCAGTTGGAAGATTTGTGCAAATCTACTGTGGGCTTTATGTGAATGAGAAATGCACTTTGTTAAGTGTAGCCACTGATATTCCTAGGATGTCTGTGTCTGAATATAACCTCGCTTGAAAAATATAGGAAACAATATATAATTTGCACTAGTTTATGTCACTTATTAAGACTTACCCTGAAGTTGGAGAAAGCAACAACTTGCTCCACTGGTCACATAGTAAATTCTCTTTCCATCATTGTAGACAACTCTGGTTCTGCCTGAGAAGAGTTGATCAGCACCACAGGCTTCAGCACATTTTGAGGCTACATATCGTTGCATACTTATAAGATACTTTATAACAGGGTTGGAATTTCTCTGGCAATAAGTTTCCATATAATAATAATCAAATTGTGTTTTAAATTTCTGGGCATAAAATAAATAGCAACTAAAATCAGACATTTTACTGTTGTTGTTGTTCAAGCAGGTAACAAATTTTGAATTTGAATACTGTCTGTGATTTTTGTCTTTCTTGGAAGCAAGTCTCTAAACTTTGCCTAAAGCTTAACTGTTTGGATACCTCTATGGCATTTGTTTAGAAATAATAAACTGAGATGAATATGCAGAGCTAATCTAGTCTCCCCAAGCTGCATCCTAATGGAAGATGCTTTAGATAGGGCTGAAAATATAGAGGCATATTACTAACACCCGGGAAGAAGAAAGTTTCCTTTATACATGAAGGTTCTTCTGACTAGTCTGAGACTTAAATTGACATGAGACAAACTAAGAAGAGAAAAACATTTTTTAAAGTTTCATAGCATGTATACATGAGAAAGACCCAGGAAAATTGAGTAACTTGCCAAAATGTTAGAAACCTCACCTTAAATGTCATCTTCACCTGAAGACAAAAGATAATGTTGGGGATAGTGGTTTGGGACTTCAAAGGGGAAGAATGAAATTCATATGGACATGGAAAAGCAAATATTTGGTAAACATGTTTTCTGGTTCATGCAGAGACAATGGGACACACAGTGGATTCTGATCTTTAGGCCCTGCTGTGTTTCCCCAGCCACATCTAGTTCATATTTCTTGCATATATCTCTGGTGATAGCTCTATTCTGGGAACAGACACTCTATCTAAATTTTTTTTAGGCAGTTAAGGGGAAAGTCAAAGTTTCTTCCTGAGTCTTTTGGGACTTGACACTTTTAAGCTCTAAATAATCTGCATGCCAAAGAGATATTTTGCGGTGGCAAATTTTACTCCCTTACATTAACTTTCTAAGGCAGGGGGTTCAACAGGAGATATTTTAGTTGAGTGATTAATTCAAGTTTCTTCGACTTTGATAAATCCTCCCAGGTGTCTATAGTATCTCTTCTTATTCTTCTGCCTCTCTGAATTTGAGCATTCACTATAGCTTGGTAAAGTTCTGATACTCAGCAATCAAGGATGTCGGCTCTAGATTTAAAAGACTAATAAATACCGTGATGTTACTTTTTTTCTTTTATCTATGCTAAACTAGAGTTTAAAATCCACAAAAAGTAGCTAAATCCCTCCATGTTACTAATAAATCCTTTAAATCCTCTCTGTCAGCATGGGATCTACACTGTCACTAATACATACACAAATACCAAAGATTCAATAGGAAAAGATTGGGACTGTGACATGTCTCTCTGAATGGAACAGAGCCCATGAGCTTGAACTGGTTGTTGTCATGTATAACTGCAGGCTCAGTTTTTCAGGTTTTCTGAATTTTCAAGGAGAATCAGGGAATTTAGTTTTTCTGTGAATTTTCCAAATTTTTAATATTTTTAATTGAGTCAACTAAAAAATAAGCAAATTTGAATGTCAAATTAAACATATTTGTGAGCCAAATATGATCCATGAGCTACTAAATTGAAACTTCAGAACTACCAGTAAATCCATTCAACTTTCCTGAATGAACCAATGAGCAAATGAATGAATGAATTTCTCAATCAATTTGTCATGAAGAGGAAGGTTGGCAGAGACATATGATACTGTGGTCAAAAGTACAATTGGATAATCAAAATGCCTGAGGTTACTTGAAGGGCAGCAGAATATGTCATCCTGCATATGATTGTAGGAGTTCATGACATGTCACACCAAAATATGGTGCTTTGATATATTGATGACTTTGAGCTTTTCAAGTAGGTACTTGAAAAATAGCAAATGCAGGGAGAAGCTTTCTCTGAACTCTCCTTATCTACCTAAAGACAGATCCTCTGAAAGGAACTCAGTTGTCATAAATCCTGTCCCTGAGAGTTTCATCAACCAGGGAAGATTGACTCTCATCACAGTACAGGAGACTAGAGTGACACCAGAAGCAGACAAACTTTGTCACAAACTATCACACCTCCCATTTATAATGCTAAGGAAGGACCCATTTATCTTTCCTAAAAATAACATACTTTCTCTAAGAAGCCTCCATCCTCCCTTCCTTTGTTAAGATGGTATTTAACTCTGAATTCTAAGCCACCTTGGGGAGTTACTTAATTTTCCCTGGGTATTTTTCATATACACATGAGGCATACATGGTAATAAGCTTCTGTTTGTTTTCTTTTGTTAAACTGTCTTTTATTACAGGGATCTTAGTTAAGGACTCAGAGGATAGAGGGGAAATTATTTTTCCTCCCTGTATAAACTTACTAGATATCTGACCTTAGACAAATTATAATATATGCAACTTCTCTAGCCTTGTTTTCCTCATCTGTAAAATGGGAAAAAAACTGTACCTCATAAAATTGTTAAAAGGTTTAAGTGATGTAAAATTCAATATTTCAGTGCTAAGCAAAGAAGAGCTTATTGAATTTTAGTTACAGAGTAAAGGGTAGAAATTGAAGATTTTCTGAAAGGAGAAAATTACTAAATTTGAAAATTCAATTGTAGAAAGTAAACGATTCTAAGATGACATTAAACTTTTAATTGAACTTGAACATTCTACAGCTGTTTAGGACAAATTTCACACAAAAATTTGTATCAACACTATTTAGCTCTATAATAGCTCAAAAATAGAAGCTAATCTTCAAGATATGTGGGCCTTGATATTTTTATTGTCTACCATTTCTCCTGTTTTCACAGTTTACTGGCTAAAAGATTTGTGAAATTTACATTTATGTTCTAATTCTCATTGATTGAATTTTTGATCCTGTTTGTAGGTGACTGAGAGAATCTAAGAAATATTAGAAAATGTATTCAGCTACAATAGAAATAGAAAAGAACATAAGAAAGGAATTGCTGGGAGAAAAGACTATAGATTTATCATCGCTTTAAGTGAGTCCTACTGTATACATTCTTTTCAATATATTTTCTTTCAAGAACATTAATTTCCTGTGCATATTCAACAACAACTTTGTGGAATTCTGACACTGTGAGCAATCTCAGCTTTAAAGGGACACTAATGAGCTGTGTATGGAATGTGAAATTCTGACTACTCATTCAAAATGAATTGCTCATGCAAATTGTTTTTAAAAGGCAGTTTCTTTATTTGTTTTTCAATGACAGAACAGTATGAATAGTATCTGAAAGTTCAATGACGAAAGCTACTGTACATGAGGAAAAAAAATGCATTAAGTTATAAAAAATTATAACTGTTATTTTATCTTTTTAATATATAACATCATAAGAAGTATTACTTATTTGCTAGAGCATTATTTTCTGTAATTGCCGCTAGCTAAAATCTGAAACTGCATTGGAATATGCATTTGTAAATATATAAAAATATATAGAAGAAAGTAAATATTTTTCTCTGATTTATTGACATAATTTGCATGCATTCTTACTCTGTGGTGACTTAAGACCTTAGTAATGTTTACATTTTTAATTATAAATCGTCATTTAATATGATGTTACTATGAATTTAAATGTAAATGATAAACTGTATGTATTTACTTAATAATGCATTAGATAAGCTGGAATTTAAGATTTTTCCCTGTATCTCATTAATTAGGGAACAGTGATTTAGGATACAATGTTAATAGGACTTTCTTGTATTTTTGTATTTATAGTGTTTGATTATAAGTCTAATTTAACATCATTCCATTTGGCAACTGACTACCAAGGTGGACATTTAAACATTCATGCTTCTAAAAGTCATTATAATTAGTGTCTAATGTTCCACATAAATAAGGTTCTACACAAAATTAGCTAAGATCATGCATGCAAGAAGAAGGGGGTCATTGGTATTTTGGAATTGGCTCCCATCACCCCACTTATGGGTAAATCTGGAAAGGAAAAAAATAAAAAAGAACAAGAAAAAAAGAAGACAAGGAAGGAAACAGGTTAACTATTTTATAAAAGTCCAAAACAAATATCCTCGAAGCAATAATAGATTTCAAAACTTTTTCTACTTATGATCATTTATCTACATTTAAATTGCCTGATACTAATCAATAATGCTGTATTGTGACAGATTTCTCCCCCAATAGACTTTAATTTCGGTTATCCTATGTATCTGCAAAGCTCCTCAAATTGTTCCGTGTTATCGACTGTTGAGTATCCCAAACTTGCAGAATATTCTCTTTCTCCTCTTTCTCCAGGCCTCCCTAAGAAAACTCTATCTATAGATTTTAACACTTCATCCAAGTCTTTTAAACTTCAGAACACACTAAGGTTTGTCACTTTATCATCCACCCCTACACTGACCTATTCAATCTTGTTAGGTAACGCATGATGGAGGACTGAATAGGCACCACAATAGTGAGTCAGACCTGGAATACAGTGACAAATATTGATAATAGATTCATTTCCAGATATAATCGGCAAGTTTCTGACGTCCAGAAAAAAGCTGATACTCAGATGTGAGTAGTAGGAAGATCTACGAATCAAAACAGGAAATTTTTTTTTTTAATTTTAATTAATTTTATTTATTTATTTATTTTATTTATGGCTGTGTTGGGTCTTCGTTTCTGTGCGAGAGCTTTCTCTAGTTGCGGCAAGTGGGGGCCACACTTAATCGCAGTGTGCGGGCCTCTTACTATCACGGCTTCTCTTCTTGCGGAGCACAGGCTCCAGACGCGCAGGGTGAGTAATTGTGGCTCACGGGTGTAGTTGCTCCGCGGCATGTGGGATCTTCCCAGACCAGGGCTCGAACCCGTGTCCCCTGCATTGGCAGGCAGATTCTCAACCACTACGCCACCAGGGAAGCCCCATGAAAAAATTTTTTAAATGATGTATAGGAGGAATATATCTCGAGAGGAAACTGAAGTTCAAGAATAAAAAAAAAAAAAAAAAACTTCAAAGTGCCAGCATAAAGGGAAAAATATCAAGTAACAAATAAGCAAATCAACAAACTCTTCTGTCAACTAGATGTTTAAAAAGCCATGTAATGTGGGCTATCACTGCTTATGCTACCAGAGCTCTTCATCCAGGTCAGAAATTGAAATTATCTAAGAAACTGAATAGTCTAAGAAATTGTTCTATGTCTTTTCTTCTCATTCTACTAACAAAATATTTTGTTGGTATTGACAGCAAGGTGCACATCATTTAATCCTTTGTGACGCATTTTAAGTAATTTTATGTTAACTGTTTAAGCAATTCAAAATGTGTTTATGTTACTAGGTAGTAAAAGGTTTTATTAAGTATACTTGTTTCAAAGGTGGAAAAAAATAATGTTAAAGTTACTTCTTTATATCATTTTAACGTACCCCATCATCGGTTCTACATACACGTAACTCCAGCATTTATTAGAACTCTAATCAGACATTTTTCACTTTACCTCAGGCAGTGTTTTCTCATTCTTTACTCCTGGCCTCTGTACTAGCAAGTGAGAATTTTCAAATTTCTTCTCTCTTTCTTTGTATTAGTTTCCAGAATATTCTACCCTTTGACTATGAGTATGTTTGCAAGAAAATGATACTATTCTTTGTGTGTTTGTGTGTGTGTATGTTGCGGAGGGAGAATATTTTTATATTTCTCTTTTTTCCCTCCTTCCTTCTATCTTTCCTTCCTCCCTTCCTTCCAACTTTTCTTCCTAACTTCAGAATGAATCTATGGATATTAATTTTACCCTTTGGGTTAAAATCTAACAGTACTTTATTCTGTTGCTCAAATTGTTCCAGCTTTGACCATTGAGAGGTCATTTAGTTGTCTCCTGTATATCTTTTATATACTTCCATCAGTGTGTGTGTGTGTCTGTTTAACAAGCCTCTATTCAATGGCACTAAATCTTCTTAAAACATATATATTTTTTATCCCAGTAACAGAATAAGCCATTTATTCAAGTCACTCTGGTTCTTTTTATTGGAGAATCACATTAGAAATCAAGACAGGTGTGCTTGTTGCTACTGGAATATTGTTGCATCTAGGCCTTCTTAGCTGAGAGACAAAGGAATATATGCGATTATGGTAACTTGTATATATACACATGAATAATTACTTCTCCACTTAATGTCTGTACCTATATTAAGCCAAACTCAAGTTTACATAGATCTCCAAATCTAAGCCATTACTACATGGATCATTCTAGCCTCCTTCTCTCTTGCTTATCTTCCATTCCAACAGTGAGAACCCTGGTTCCCAGCATTTGTCATTCATATGTTTAATTCATTTCCAGTACACCTGTATAGCAGTATCAGATATGCTAACCTGAATTGTATCCCTGTAAGAAGCAGCTTTATTAACTAGAATGTGGAGCCCTCTACAGCTCATTTTGTCTAAATCTTCTAGTCTCCATTAATTTCCACAGTTACTTAAGGAAACACTTCTTCCCCTTTCAGTGAGACCGTTTCATATATTCGTCATATAGTTAGATTGTTTTGTCCTAATCTGCATTTAATCCTGGGATCCCCTCATCTCTTAAAAGATTTTTTAAGTTTTGCATACATTAAGATTCCTTCTTTGTGGTGTGAACTCTCATGGCCTCAGCAAATATACAGTGTTGTGTATCCACCATTAAAGTAATATAGATAACAGATTTACCACTTAAAAACTCTCTATGGTTTACCTACCCAAAACTTACCTTCTATCCCACCCATTTCCTCTCTTCTCTGTAAACCACTAATCTCTTTACTATTTCTATAATCTTTCAAAAATGTCTGTAATTGGACTCACACAGTATGTCACCTTTTCACACTGGCTTTTTTCACTTAGCAATATACATTTAAGATTTGTCCCTACATTTTTATGACTTGATAGGCCTTTTTAAAATCATTGAATAATATTGCATTTTGTGTAGAATTACCACAGTTTGTTTACCTATTAACCTATGGAAGGACATCTTTGTTGCTTCCAACTGCTGACAGTTATGAATAAGCTACTTGAAACTTTTTTTTAAAACATCTTTATTGGAGTATAATTGCCTTACAATGTTGTATTAGTTTCGGCTGTATAACAAAGTGAATCAGCTATATGTACACATATATCCCCATATCCCCTCCCTCTTGCATCTCCCTCCCACCCTCCCTATCCCACCCCTCTAGGTGGTCACACAACACTGATCTAATCTCCCTGTGCAATGCAGCTGTTTCCCACTAGCTACCTATTATATATTTGTTAGTGTATACATGTCAATGCTACTTTCTCACTTCGTCCCATCTTACACTACCACCTCCCTGTGTCCTCAAGTCCATTCTCTACATCTGCATCTTTATTCCTGTCCTGCCCCTACGTTCGTCAGAAACATTATTATTTTTTTCAGATTCCATATATATGTGTTAGCACATGGTATTTGTTTTTCTCTTTCTGACTTCCTTCACTCTGTATGACAGACTCTAGGTCCATCCACCTCAGTACAAATAGTTCAATTGTGTTTCTTTTTATGGCTGAATAATATTCCATTGTATATATGTACCACATCTTCTTTATACATTCATCTGTCGATGGACATTTAGGTTGCTTCCATGTCCAGGCTATTGTAAATAGTGCTGCAATGAACATTGTGGTACATGCCTTTTTTTGAATTATGGTTTTCTCAGGCTATATGCTCAGTAGTGGATAGCTGGGTCATATGATAGTTCTATTTATAGTTTTTTAAAGAACCTCCATACTGTTCTCCACAGTGGCTGTATCAATTTATATTCCCACCAATGGTGCAAGAGGGTTCCCTTTTCTCCACACCCTCTCCAGCATTTACTGTTTGTAGATATTTTGATGATGGCCATTCTGACCAGTGTGAGGTGATACCTGATTGTAGTTTTGATTTGTATTTCTCTAATGATTAGTGATATTGAGCATCCTTTCATGTGTTTGTTGGCAATCCATATATCTTCTATGGATAAATGTCTATTGAGGTCATTAGACCTGCCCATTTTGGATTGTGTTGTTTGTTATTTTGAAATTGAGCTGCATAAGCTGCTTGTATATTTTGGAGATTAATCCTTTGTAAGCTGCTTCATCTGCAAATATTTTCTCCCATTCTGAGAGTTGTCTTTTTGTCTTGTTTATGGTTTCCTTTGCTGCATAAAGCCTTTTAGGTTTCATTAGGTACCATTTGTTAATTTTTGTTTTTATTTCCGTTTCTCTAGGAGGTGAGCCAAAAAGGATCTTGCTGTGATTTATGTCATAGAGTGTTCTGCCTAAGTTTTCCTCTAACAGTTTTATAGTGTCTAGCCTAACATTTAGGTCTTTAATCCATTTTGAGTTTATTTTTGTATATGGTGTTAGGGAGTGTTCTAATTTGATTCTTTTACATGTAGCTATCCAGTTTTCCCAGCTCCACTTATTGCAGAGGCTGTCTTTTCTACATTGTATATTCTTGCCTCCTTTATCAAAGATCAGGTGACCATATGTGCATGGGTTTATCTCTGGGCTATCTATATTTCTATTTTTGTGCCAGTAAGTACCATACTGTCTTGAATACTGTAGCTTTGTATTACAATCTGAAGTCAGGGAGCCTGATTCCTCCAGCTCCATTTTTCTTTCTCAAGATTGCTTTGGCTACTGAGGGTCTTTTGTGTTTCCATACAAATTGTGCAATTTTTTGTCCTGGTTCTGTGAAAAATGCCATTGGTCATTTGATAGGGACTGCATTGAATCTGTAGATTCCAGTAGTATAGCCACTTTCACAATATTGATTCTTCCAATCCAAGAACATGCTATATCTCTCCATCTGTTTGTATCATCTTTATTTTCTTTCATCAGTTTCTTACAGTTTTCTGCATACAGGTCTTTTGTCTCCTCAGGTAGGTTTATTCCTACATATTTTATTCTTTTTGTTGCAATGATAAATGGGAGTGTTGCCTTAATTTCACTTTCAGATTTTTCATCATTCGTGTTTAGGAATGCAAGAGATTTCTTTTTTTTTTTTAATTCCTTTATTTTTGGCTGTGTTGGGTCTTCGTTGCTGTGTGCGGGCTTTCTCTAATTGCAACGAGAGGGGGCTACTCTTCATTGCAATGTGCGGGTTTCTCATTGCGGTGGCTTCTCTTGTTGCAGAGCATGGGCTCTAGGCATGCAGACATCAGTAGTGTGGCATGTGGGCTTCAGTAGTTGTGACTCGCGAGCTCCAGAGCACAGGCTCAGTAGTTGTGGTACATGGGCTTAGTTGCTCTGCAGCATGTGGGATATTCCCAGACCAGGGCTAAAACCCATGTCCCCTGCATTGGCAGGCAGATTCTTAATGACTGCACCACCAGGGAAGTCCCTGAAAGAGATTTCTTTGCATTAATTTTGTATCCTGCTACTTTACCAAATTCATTGATTAGATCTAGTAGTTTTCTGGTAGCATCTTTAGGATTCTCTATGTATAGTATCATGTCATCTGCAAACAGTGACAGTTTTACTTCTTCTTTTCTGATTTAGATTCCTTTTATTTCTTTTTCTTCTCTGATTACTGTGGCTAAAACTTCCAGAACTATGTTGGATGATAGTGGTGAGAGTGGGTGTCCTTGTCTTGTTCCTGATCTTAGAGGAAATGGTTTCAGTTGTTCACCACTGAGGATGATGTTGGCTCTGGGTTTGTCGTATATGGCCTTTACTATGTTGAGGTAAGTTCCCTCTATGCCTACTTTCTGGAGGGTTTTTATCATAAGTGGGTGTTGAATTTTGTCTAAAGCTTTCTCTGCATCTATTGAGATGGTCATACGGTTTTCATCCTTCAGTGTGTTAATATGGTGTATCCCATTGACTGATTTGTGTACATTGAAGAATCATTGCATTCCTGGGATAAACCGAACTTGATCATGGTCGATGATCCTTTTAATCTGCTGCTGGATTCTGTTTGCTTGTATTTTGTTGAGGATTTTTGCATCTATGTTCATCAGTGATATTGGCCTACAGTTTTCTTTTTTGTGACATCTTTGTCTGGTTTTGGTATCAGGGTGATAATGGCCTCGTAGAATGAGTTTGGGAGTGTTTCTCCTTCTGCTGTATTTTGGAAGAGTTTGACAAGGATAGATGTTAGTTCTTCTCTAAATGTTTGATAGAATTCACCTGTGAAGCCATCTGGTCCTGGGCTTTTGTTTGTTGGAAGATTTTTAATCACAGTTTCAATTTCAGTGCTTGTGATTAGTCTGTTTATATTTTCTATTTCTTCCTGGTTCAGTCTCGGGAGGTTGTGCTTTTCTAAGAAGTTGTCCGTTTCTTCCAGGTTGTCCATTTTATTAGCATATAGTTGCTTGTAGTAATCTCTTCTGATCCTTTGTATTTCTGCAGTGTCAGTGGTTACTTCTCCTTTTTCATTTCTAATTCTGTTGAGTCTTCTCCATTTTTTTCTTGATGCATCTGGCTAATGGTTTATTAATTTTGTTTATCTTCTCAAAATCCAGCTTTTAGTTTTATTGATCTTTACAACTGTTTCCTTCATTTCTTTTTCATGTATTTCTGATCTTATCTTTATGATTGCTTTCCTTCTCTTAACTTTGGTTTTCTTGTTCTTCTTTCTCTAATTGCTTTAGGTGTAAAATTAGGTTATTTGAGAATTTTCTTGTTTCTTAAGGTAGGATTGTATTGCTATAAACTTCCCTCTTAGAACTGCTTTTGTTGCATCTCATAGGTTTTGTGTCATCGTGTTTTCATTGTTATTTGTTTCTAGGTATTTTTTTGATTTCCTCTTTGAGATCTTCAATGATCTCTTGGTTATTTAGTAGTATATTGTTTAGCCTCCTTGTGTTTGTATTATTTACAGTTTTTTTTTTCCTGTGATTCATATCTAGACTCATAGCATTGAGGCTGGAAAAGATACTTGGTATTATCTCAATTTTCTAAAATTTATGAAGGCTTGATTTGTGATCCAAGACATGATCTATCCTGGAAATGTTCCATGAGAACTTGAGAAGAAAGTGTACTCTGTTGTTTTAGGAGGGAATGTCCTACAAATATAAGTTAAGTCCATCTTGTTTAATGTGTCATTTAAAGCTTGTGTTTCCTTATTTATTTTCATTTTGGATGATCTGTCCATTTGTAATGGACAAATTTTCATTCTGATGATCTGTCCCTTTTATGGCTGCTAGCATTTGCCTTATGTGTTGAGGTGCTCCTATGTTGGGTGCATAAATATTTACAATTGTTATATCTTCTTCTTAGATTGATCCCTTGATCATTATGTAGTGTCCACCTTTGTCTCTTGTAATAGTCTTTATTTTAAAGTCCATTTTGTCTGATATGAGAATTGTTACTCCAGCTTTCTTTTGATTTCCATTTGCATGGAATATCTCTTTCCATCCCCTCACTTTCAGTCTGTATGTGTCCCTAGTTCTGAAGTGAGCCACTTGTAGACAGCATATATACAGGTCTTGTTTTTGTATCCATTCAACCAGTCTATGTCTTTTGGTTGGAGCATTTAATCCATTTACACTTAAGGTAATTATCGATATGTATGTTCCTATTACTATTTTCTTAATTGTTTTGGGTTTGTTTTTGTAGGTCTTTTCCTTCTCTTGTGTTTCCTGCCTAGAGAGTTTCCTTTAGCATTTGTTTTAAAGCTGGTTTGGTGGTGCTGAATTCTCTTAACTTTTGCTTGTCTGTAAAGGTTTTAATTTCTCCATCGAATCTGAATGAGATCCTTGCTAGGTAGAGTAATCTTGATTGTAGGTTTTTCCCTTTCATCACTTTAAATATGTCCTGCCACTCCTGTCTGGCTTGCAGAGTTTCTGCTGAAAGATCAGCTGTTAATCTTATGGGGATTCCCTTGTATGTTATTTGTTGCTTTATCCTTGCTGCTTTTAATATTTTTTTCTTTGTATTTAATTTTTGATAGTCTGATTAATATGTGTCTTGGCGTGTTTCTCCTTGGATTTATCCTGTATGGGACTCTCTGTGATTCCTAGACTTGACTGACTATTTCCTTTCCCATGTTAGGTAAGTTTTCCACTATAATTTCTTTAAATATTTTCTCAGTCCCTTTCTTTTTCTCTTCTTCTTCAGGGACCCCTATAATTCGAATGTTGCTGCGTTTAATATTGTACCAGAGGTCTCTGAGACTGTCCTCAATTCTTTTCATTCTTTTTTCTTTATTCTGCCCTGCAATAGTTATTTCCACTCTTTTGTCTTCCAGATCACTTATCCATTCTTTTGCCTCAGTTATTCTGCTATTGATTCCTTCTAGAGAATTTTAAATTTCATTTATTATGTTGTTCATCATTTTTTGTTTGCTCTTTAGTTCTTCTAGGTCCTTTTTAAACGTCTCTTTTATTTTGTACATTCTATTTCCAAGATTTTGAGTCATCTTTCTATCATTACTCTGAATTCTTTTCCAGGTAGACTACCTATTTCCTCTTCATTTGTTTGGTCTGGTGTTTTTTTTTTTTTTTTTTTTGGCTGTGATGTGTCTTCGTTTCTGTGTGAGGGCTTTATCTAGTTGCGGCGAGCAGGGACCACTCTTCATTGTGATGCGCGGGCCTCTCACTGTCGCGGCCTCTCTTGTTGTGGAGCTCCAGACACGCAGGCTCAGTAGTTGTGGTGCACAGGCCTAGTTGCTCCTCAGCATGTGGAATCTTCCCAGACCAGGGCTCGAACCCATGTTCCCTGCATTGCCAGGCAGATTCTCAACCACTGTGCCACCAGGGAAGCCCGGTCTGGTGGTTTTTTACCTTGCTCCTTCATCTGCTCTGTATTTCTCTGTCTTCTCATTTTGCTTAACTTACTTTGTTTGGGGTCTCCTTTTTGTAGGCTGCAGGTTCGTAGTTCCCGTTGTTTTTAGTGTCTGTCCCCAGTGGCTAAGGTTGGTTCAGTGGGTTGTGTAGGCTTCCTGGTGGAGAGGACTGGTACCTGTGTTTTGGTGGATGAGGCTGGATCTTGTCTTTCTGGCGGGTAGGACCGTGTCCAGTGGTGTATTTTGGGATTTCTGTGACCTTATTATGATTTTAGGCAGCCTCTCTGCTAATGGTTGGTGTTGTGCTCCTGTCTTGCTAGTTTTTTGTCATGGGGTGTCCAGCACTGGAGTTGGCTGGCCATTGGGTGGAGCTGGGTCTTCGCATTGAGATGGAGATCTCTAGGGAAGCACTTGTCAATTGATATTATGTGGTGCTGGGAGGTTTCTGGTGGTCCAATGCCCTGAACTCGGCTCTCCCACCTCTGAGGCTCAGGCCAGACACCAGGCCAGAGCACCAAGACCCTGTCATCCACGCAGCTCAGAAGAAAAGGGAGAAAAAAAGAAAGAAAAATATTTTAAAAAATACTAATAATAATAAAAGAAGAGAGCAACCAAACCAATAAACAAATCCACCAATATAACAAGCTCTAAAAACTATACTAAGATAAACATAAAAATCAAAAACAAATCAGTCTCAGACAGCAAACTGCAAGTCTACAGTTGCTCCCAGAGTCTAATGCCTCAAATTTGGGATGATTGGTTGTCTATTCAGTTATTCCACAGATGCAGGGTACATCAAGTTTATTGTGGGGATTTAATCTGCTGTTTCTGAGGCTGCATAGATAAATTTCCCTTTCTCTTCTTTATTCACACAGTTCCTGGTGTTCAGCTTTAGTTTTGGCCCCACCTTTGAGCATAGGTCACCCTCAGGCATCTGTTCCCACCCATACAAGTTGGGGTTAAAGCAGCAGTTGATTAGGAGACTCTGGTTCATTCAGGCTGGGGGGAGGGAGGGGTACGATAGTTATAATTGGAATGCAGGGTGAGCCTACAGCGGCAGAGGCCAGCATGACGTTGCAACAGCCTGAGGCGCTCTGTGTGTTCTCCTGGGGAAATTGTCCCTGGATCCTGGGACCCGGGCAGTGGCGGGCTGCACAGGCTCCCCGGGAGCAGGGTGTGGATATTGGCTTGTGCTTGCACACAGGATTCTTGGTGGCTGCGGCAGCAGCGTTAATGTTTCACACCCATCTCTGGGGTCTGAGCTGATAGCCCCGGCTCACGCCTGCTCTGGAGCTTGTTTAGGTGGTGCTCTGCCTTCTGTGGGCAGACAGGGAAGGATTCTCCTCTCCTCGCACACCCTGAAACAATGGTCTCTTGCCTCTTAAGCAAGTCCAGACATTTTCCCCAACTCCCTCCAGGCTAGCTGTGGCACACTAGCCCCCTTTTGGCTGTGTTCATGCAGCCAACCCCAGTCCTCTCCCTGGGATCTGAACTCCTAAGCCGGAGCCTCAGCTCCCAGCCCCCACCCGCCCCAGTGGGTGAGCAGACAAGCCTCTCAGGCTGGTGAGTGCTGGTCGGCACTGATTCTCTGTGCGGGAATCTCTTTACTTTGTCCTCTGCACCCCTGTTGCTGCACTCTCCTCCGTGGCTCTGAAGCTAAGCCCCACCTATCCGCTGTCTCCACCAGTGAAGGGGCTTCCTAGTGTGTGGAAACTTTTCCTCCTTCACAGCTCCCTCTCACAGGTTCAGGTCTCATCCCTATTCTTTTGTTTCTGTTTTTTATTTTTTCTTTTGCCCTACCCAGGTACGTGGTGATTTTCTTGCCTTTTGAGAAGTCTGGGATCTTCTGCCATTGTTCAGTAGGTGTTCTGTAGGAGTTGTTCCACATGTAGATATATTTTTGATGTATTTTTGAGGAGGAAGGTGATCTCCACTTCTTAATCCTCCACCATCTTGAAGGTCCTCCCAAAGCTACTAAAAACTTTTCACACGGTTTTGTGCAAATATGTCCTGGATATATTTTGTTTTGTTAGAATTTTACCTGAGTGTTTTTTGGTGCCATTATAAATGGTTTGGTTTTATAAATCTCTAATTCCAAGTGTTCCTTGATGGAATATAGGAAGTCAATTGAGTTTCTATATTTACCTTGTATCCTAAAATCTCACTATATTGCTCATTTGTTCCAGTTTGTGTGTGTGTGTGTGTGTGTGTGTGTGCATTCTTTGAGATTTTTTAGATAGGCAATCATTTCAATTGAGAACAAAGAGAGCTTTATTTTGTCCTACCCTATATATATAGTTTTTCATTGTTTTTTGTCTTATTGTACTGCCTAGGTCTTCCAGTACGATGTTTAATAAGAGTGATAAGCAGGAACAATCTTGCCTTAAACTTAGGGAGAAGTTATCCAGTTTCTTGCCATTAAGTACAATGCTAGGTGTAGGATTGTTGAAAATATTTTTACCAAATTAATAAAATTCACCACTATTGCTATTTTGCTGAGAGGTTTTATCATGAATAGGAATGGGTGGTGGATTTTTTCAGATGATGTTTCTGCCTCTATTTATGTAATCATTTGTTTTTTCTTCTTTAACTATTTAATATGATGAATTTCATTAAGTTTTTTTTAAATGCTGAACTAGCCTTGCATACCTGAAAGATATCCTACTTGGTCATAGTGTATAATTACTTTTATACATTGTTGGAATACATTTCATAATATTTTTTGAGGATTTTTACATCCTGGTTCATGAGGCACATGGGTCTATACTTTTCCTTTCTTGTCTTAATCTGGTTTACATAGAAGAGTAATGCTGGACTCATAAAATGAACAGATTTCCCTCTGCTTTTATTTTCAGTAATAGATTGTGGAGAATAAAATCATTATTTCTTTACCTTAAAAATTAGGTAGAATTCAACTGCCAAAACATTTATGCTGGGTTTTTTAAAAATAAATTTATTTATTTATTTATATTTTGTTTTGGGTAGCTCTGGGTCTTTGTTGCTGCGTGCGAGCTTTCTCTCATTGCGGCGAGCAGGGGCTACTCTTCATTGTGGTGTACAGGCTTCTTATTGTGGTTGTTTCTGTTGTTGCAGAGCATAGGCTCTAGGCAGGTGGGCTTCAGTAGTTGTGGCACATGGGCTTAGTTCCTCCACAACATGTGGGATCTTCCCAGACCAGGGCTTGAACCCATATCCCCTGCATTGGCAGGTGGATTCTTAACCACTGTGCCACCAGAGAAGTCCCTGTATTTTTTTTTTTTGAAGGTCAATAATTATTGGTTTAAATATATACCTTTTTAGATTATCTATTTTTCCTTATGTGAGTTTTGGAATATTTTTTCTTTCAAGGAATCAGTTCATATTATCTATGTTATCAAATTTGTAGGCACAGAGTTGTTCATATTATTTATAATAATGTTTTAGTATTAACTGAGCATCCATGGGATCAGTAGTGTTAACTCCTCATTCACTACTGATCTTGATAATTTTTCTTGCTATTTTTTTCTTGATTAGCCTGGTTAGATTCTTATCAATTTTATTATTCTCATGAAAAAGTCAGGTTTTGATTTTATTGATTGTCTATATTGTTTTCCTATTTCAGTTTCATTGATTTTTGCTGTAATTTGTATTATTTCTTTTCTATTGTTTGCTTTCAGCTTAAATTGCTCTTATTTCTCTAGTTTTATAAGGTGAAGACCTAGATTATTAATTTTAAAACTTGCTTATTTCTTAATGTATTCATTTAAATTAATAAATTTTTCTATATGCACTGTTTTTACTGAGTGCCACAAATTCTCATATAATTATTTTCATTTGCATTTAGTTCAAATATTTTAGATTTTTTCTTGAGACTTTATCTTTGATGTGTGATCAGTTTAGATGTGTGTTGTTTAATCTCCAAATATTTAAGTATTTTCCAGACCTGTTTCTATTATTTATTTCTAGTGTAATCTCATTGTGGTCAGAGAACATACTTCATATGATTGTTATTCTTTTGTATTAGTTAAGGTGCATTTTATGACCCAGAATGTGGTCTGTCATGGTGAATGTTTCATGTGATCTTAAGAAAAATATGTATTCTGACACTGTCGATGTAGTATTCCTTAAGTGTCAATTAGATCAAGTTTATCAATAGTGCCCTTCAGGTCAACTATGTCTTTACTGATTTTCTGTCTGCTTGGTCTACTAAAGTCTAAAAATTGGTTATGGAAGTCTCCAGTTATAATAATGGATTTGCTTATTTGTCCTTGCAGTTCTATCAATTTTTGCCTCATCTATTTCAATACTCTTTTGTTAGGTGCATACATGTTAAAATTTTTATTTTTTCTTTGACAATTGACCCCTTTACCATCATGTAATGTTTCTTTGTCCTTGATAATTTTCCTTTCATTATAGTCTGTCATGTCTGATATTACTATAGTAACTCCAGATTTCTTTTGATTAGTGTGAGCGAGGTGTATCTGTCTCTACCCCATATACTTTTAACAAATGTGAATCTATATTTATAGTGAGATTCCTGTAGAAACATATAATTGGGTCTTGCTTTTTAAAATCTTCCCTGGCAATCTCAGTCTTTTAACTGGTATATTTAAACCAATTACCTGAAAGTGATTACTGATATATTTGGATGAATATCTACCATATTCAAAACTTTGTCTCCTACTTTTTTTCTTTACCTCTTTTCCTGATATCTCTGGTTTTAATGGAAACTTTTATAATTTCATTTTCTGTCCCCTCTTAGAATATTATTTGTATTTGAAAAACTTTTTGTTGTCCTAGGTTTTACAATATACATTTATAACTAGACTATGTATAGCTAAACCTTTAAATAATAGTAAACTGCTTAACATGTAGTGCAAAAACCTTATAACATATTTCCATTTCATCACTCCCATCTCGTAACAATAGTGATTCATTTCACTTTTTCATATGGTATAATCACAGAATATATTGTTACTATTATTATTTTAAACAGCATTTAAACAGCATTACTGTTTAGCTTAATTAAGAATAAGGGAAATAAAATATTTAACTCTACCTTTTAAATTCTTTCTTGGAACTTCTTACTTTAAGTAGATCCCAATTTATGACCTATGTTGATTTTCCTTCTTTGTGAAAATTTATTTTATTATTTATTGCAGGCTAGGTTGGTGGCAATGAACTTCTTCTTTTGGTTGGTCTGAGAAATACTTTATTTCTCTTTTACTTTTGAAGGATAATTTTGTTGGATATAGAACCTTAGGTAGATGGTTTTTGTTTCATTCTTAAAATTTTGACACCTTTAATATTTCACTCCACTTTCTTCCTATTTGCATGGTTTCTAACTAGAAGTCTGCTGTAATTCTCATTGCCATTCCTTCGTAACAAAGTTGTCCTCATTCTCACTGGTTTTTTGAAATTTTCACATTGTCTTGGTTTTCTGCAGTTTGAGTATGAAGTACCTACGTGTAAATTTTCTTGAGATTACTGTATCTGTGGTTTGTTAATTGTTGTCTGTTATTAATTTTGGAAGTACCTTGGCCACTATTATTTCAATACATCTTCTGCTCAGTTCTATCTTAGTTCTCCTTTTGGTATTCCAATTACTTAGGTTTACTGCTTTTGTAATTATTTCAGACTGATTTACTAGTCAAATAATATTAACACATTGATCATAGTTATTTTAAATTCCTGGTCTCATATTTCCAAAATCTATAATATCAGGGTTTGGTTCTGATGCTTACTGTCTCTCCTGACTGTGTTTTTACCTGTCTATTAGCATGTCTTATAACTTTTGGTTGAATGCTAGACATGTTTTGAGTATTAGGAACTGATGTAAAAAGGCCTTTGGTGTGAGGTTTCATGTTCAATTGACTGGGAGTCAGGCTGTGCTTATTTTTGTATAACAGTGCTTGCCAAGAGATCCTAATTTATTATCATCCTTATTTTTGACTCTTCTGTTGTGCTGGGTTTCCATAACAACTCCTGCCTAGATAGAATCTGTGTATTGCAGATCTTTCATTGTTATCATACTGGAGACTTTTTGATATGTGGTAATGTGTTAAAAAGCAGAAATGTTTTATATTACAATGAAATCTCAGGCTTTTCATGGGTGTGTGTCCATGGGCTATTATCTTCACAAATGTTTCTTAGCTTCACCTCCCTACCCCCGACCGCCAGTCAGATAAGAAAGAAAGCTGAACAGAGTTTGGTAAATGCCTTTCCCTTTATGTAGGACAAGGTACTGGTAAATTCTTTTTCTGTGGAGAGTAGGCTTTGTTATGGGGAATACTCTGAATGTATTTTTTAAATGGTTCATTTTCCCCTCACTTGCCAGTCAAGTTTTTTTTTTCTTGGCCTTCACTCTAAGAACATTGAGGAGTTCCCAGAATAAAAACCCAAAAATGTGGTGGGTCATCCTAAGTTTGTGCCCCCTCCCAGGAGTTTTGTATTCTCATACTAATGTAAATCAGCCTCCAAAAATTTGTCAAAATTACCAATTAGATGTTTGTAATCATTTATAACTCCAGTGACTACTGCTCCTGGTACGCAGATCTCAGCTGTGATTCTCTGTACGTGCCTATCTCTCCAGTTTTGGGGGTGGTGGTTTGCCCTGCAATTTCAATTCTTTGCTGAAGCCAAGAAAAGTCATTGGTTTGCAATTTGTTCATCTTTCTCTTGCTAAATGGTAGCAAGTTGTCCTCATCCTCACTGGTTTCTTTTGAAACCAGTAGCAATGAGAATTTCCAAGCTCTTTACACATTAAAGCTGAAACTGGAAGTTTAAAACATGTTATGTTTTAAAGCTACAATGTGAAATTCAGAGAAACTTCTGATCTACATTGTCATTCTAATGTAGTGTATACATCAGTCAAAATAATCTACACTATGCTCATTTAGATTGAACATGAAATAATTCTTAGAGCTTTATAACAATGGTCTACATCTTGCTTATGTTAGAGGTGAGTTAGGTGTGCCTCTAATCCTAAATTCCATCATTCAAGAATTCAGGTTAAAAAAAACCCCTCTCTGTGACAGGGTTTGTCTTGAAGCAAGAAAGGAAAAAGATAGTGAGACTACATTATTTTTAAAATGTTCTGCTTGGAATTAGCATGCCACTTTTATATTTCATTAGCCTAAATGAGTCACATAGGCAAAGTTGCTCTCAATAGTGAGGGAAATGTCCTCACTACCACTACTGAGAGGCCATATAGAGTGGGTATCTGAATATTCTGAACAAAAGTAAAATCTAATACAATTAGTGATATAGATGTTCACATGCCAAGGAGGAAAGTGAGCATCATTTCTTAAAGCTATGTCATATTTGAATGTTTTTAATCTGCCTTAAATATTATTGTAGTTCATAGTTAACTGAGTACATAATATCTTATGTCTCCTTAATCTTATGGATCTAACCCCTTAATCTTTTGCTTCATACACTTCTTTCTTTTTTGTTCTTTGTTCCTATTATTATTTTTTTCTTTCTTTCAATCTTCCACAAACCTATAATTTTTACCACTTACTCAACTAAATTATTTTTCAAATTATGAACGTCTCTGACCTGGATGATGGCAATAGCCTCTTAAGAATTACCACTCATTATCTTACTAATTTCCACCATCATAAGCTATTCTCCACAGTGCAGCCATTATGACTCTTTTAAAATTGGATCTCTTTTTTTTTCCTTCAGAACAATGGTTCAATAGCTTTCTATATTATTTGCAATAGTATCCAAAGTCCATACATGACTTATAGACCCCAACATATCTAGAATTTGGTTGTCTATTAGGTCTCAACACCAATAAATCCTTTCCTTGTATGATTTTCTTCAGTTGTACTGACCCTCTTGCTCATCCTCACATGTGACAAGCATGCTCCTGACTCGGAGTCTTAGAACTTTTGTGTTTGATTGCCTGTGATGCTCTTCCTCCAGAGGGCCATTTAGCTGCCATCTGTCAGTTTCTTCAAGAATCTGCCTAAGTTCTCCTTTTCATAGGGGCTTTTATCTGGCATATGTCACAGCTAGACACATGTACCCTTGTTTATTTTTTTAATAAATTGTCTTTAAGTTGAATGTAAACTCCATGAAAATAAGGATCAAGTCTTGCATCTTTAATGTCCCCAAAAATTCAGAAACATAATAGGTCTCCCAAAATTCAGAAACATAATAGGTGTTCAACATAGTAGGTGTTCAACAGGTATTTATTATATAAATAAAGGAAAGAAGATATACTTTTTGGTATAATTTCACATATGTGTTATATGTGTGTATGTATCTTCTAATTTATTTGCTATTTAAAATAATTAACAGAAAATTCAATCATCTGTTCTCTCAGTTTAGTTAGACTCATTAATGTCTTCATAATGATGATCAACAAAACTGATATGTGACATAAGAATTTCATTATTTTATTCTTAGTCAAAAAGTATGGTGTTTACTATCATCAAGACAATGTTCTAACTACTGACAATGTAACACCAAAGAAGAAAAAGTCTCTTATCCTTTGAAAGATACATTTTAGTTGGATGGAGTCAGTAATAAAGAAATAAATGTCACTATACAAAAAAGAATAGCCTCTGATAAGTAAAATACACATAATCAAAATAGGGCAATGAGTTAGAAAATGAGTGGATTAGTAGACTGCTGAAGAAAGAAGTATCTGTTCAAAGACAATAATTACCAAAATGTCTTGATTATGTCTCCTTTTCTAATATATAGTCACCCTAGAAAATGGCTGAATGTTTCTTTGGAGAAGCCTAGAAGGAAGCCTTGCAGGATAAATTTTTACAGTGTAGCAGGGTTCTTCCTCACAGAACCCTGTTTCTTTTTCTTATGAAGGGCTTTGGGACTTTGGCTCAAGCTTGGGAATTGCTTTAGGGGCTCTGTCTTTCTATTATGGTGGCTGAAGTCATACTTCCCACTAACAGAACCTTGAAAAGTTCAAAAATTATATTATTTCATGTCTTCTTCAATAGATGTTGGACTTGAAAAATTCATTCAATAGAAAATATTAATATTTGATGCATATAGGCAAGGAAAATGTGATAAACTGTTTACTCCTTTATATAAACTGTTTAAATAGGTAACATGGTTAAATTACAATTTTCTATGTATAATTTCTGAATGTGCAATGATTCTGTGGCATTCCCTGTGGGAAAAGGTATCTGATTCACGTGTTATCCTCAAAGAATGGCTTGGTTTTTAAGACTCAATATCTGCAGCAAAATTTTTATTTCTATCATCAAACGACACCTTTGAAAAGCATGGGAGGAGAAAATTAACTGGCAGAAGACATGAAAAATGATAATAGAAAGTCTATCAGGTGACCTAAAGAGAATTACATTTTGAATGCAAACTACATACTATAAGAGCGTATGTGGAGTTCAATCATAGGCATGGAAGAATAAGGGGTGGTGTTTATGATTGGTTTCATCTATTCTGGTCTTTTAACTATCAGCTCATGGCTGACAAGTTGAATAATTGGAGAATGTGTCTGATGGCTTAAAACAGAATGTTTTATTTTATGTGATTTGGAGCCTGTTTTTCACCTGGACTTTCGAACAGTTTCAGAAAGAAAAATAATGGGCATCTATTCTTAGTTTCCCAAAATTGTAAAAGTAAATTAATTTTCCTTGTGACAAATTGTCAAAAAATAAACTGCCTACTCTTCACATAGCATAGAGTTTTGAAAACTGTGTCTGATCTGATAAAAATAAAATTCTGGTGAGTGGTATTTAGACATTTTATAGTGACATATGTGTTTTTATTTTTTATAAATGTGCTTGCATGTGACACGATAATTTTTTCAGATAATTACTTATTATTGATGAGCAACATAATTATTCTTTGAGCAAATGCATGTATAATTTAGTGCTACTTATGCTACCACAGCTGCTGCTACTGCTATACTATACAAGTTTTTATTGCTCTTTTAGTATTTCTTTGTCTTATCCATAGATAGGAACATCTATTTTCTTTTTCTCTCCTTCTATCTTTCTTTCTTTCCTCCCCTTTTTTTTAAGAGCACTGCACCACCTTTCCACATAATGAAAAGCTATCCAGTTACCATATGTGTGAGGATAAATTACCCAAGCCTTGCTTTTGATGTGAAAGGATAGATTACAAAGTTATTGTCTCATTCCATAAAATATTAGCTAAATGACAATTATGAGGTTACACACTGTTTTAGAAAGTTCTGTTAAATTGTGTTAGATATCACTCTTCACCCATATTACACACTTTTCCATATGAGGAAGAAAGATATTGATAGAAGAAAGGAGAACGAAAAGGAGGGTGGAAGAAAAAAATGAAGAAAATATGAAGAAAGTATAGTAATAAGGCAAATAATCATATATGAAATATATTTTTAGTGGAAATCAAGCAATAGGTGGCATTCAGTGGGTTAATAGTTTAAAGCAATAATTATTAGAAACAGAAGTTATTTTGTCTGATGCTACTTGTATATCTAATCTTTCTTTTTTACATTTTTTAAGGTGGAGTGGTTGGGGCAGGGGAGCAATCATTAAAAAGTGTAAATTTTTTAAGGAAAACGAGAAAAATTAAAACAATAAAATATAAAATAATCATTTCATAGAATGTATGGATTAATCAGGTCATAGTGAATAATACTAACCCTTTGGAGTAATATATTTTTAGAAAATATATTAAATTAATTGCATCATTGATTCACACAGCATTTATGTTTGTTTTCCCAGTTTTTTAAAGCTAATATTATTCAGCACGTCTTGGGTCCTGTCCTAAGCTTCTCATGTGTGATATCTCATGTCACCATCGTATCCAACTAAAGAGCTGGGTTCTACAATGCCCTTTTTAACACAAATGCAACTGATTCTATCCTTGGTTATTACTGGAAATGGAACTCAAACGCAGGTTTATAGAATTCTAAACTTTGACTTTTCAAAATGCATGTTAATACTTCTAATAAGGATTATATCACATTAAATACAAGTCTTGGATTTAAAACATTATTCAAGATTTAAAACTAATATCATCAAAAGAAACAATAACAAAATCATTTCTATTTTCAGTAATTTGGCAAACCATTTTCACTTTTTGGTATTTCCATCTTTGACCAAATTCATTTAAACTTTTACATTATGATATAATTATTCAGATATAATTTTGCAATGTACATTTAAACATTTTTATCCAACATCACGTTTACACAAGAATGCCCTGTGTGAGAATCTAGACATACATTTTAACATTTTATATTTTCTTAAACTACTATTTACTAATTATTTCTGATTTATGAATATTACATTATTTCTTACCAAGAAGACATTTATTAATTTCATATAATTGATTCCAATTTAATAAGGGGTGCCATTTGGATTATCATTATATTATATTTTAGATTTGTGTTAAAAACTATGGTGAAAGCGATCAATACGAGAAAATTAACTTTTAATTTGAAAGATATTTTCCTTTTCCTTGAAAAATAGAATTATCTTAATATTGTTGAAAAAGCCCCCCCCCCCTTTTATAATACCAAGTCTTCCTGTCTAAATTTGAATTGGCTTAAAAAGACTGTTAATGCACTAATCACAAAGATGTGGTCAGCTATGAGATTTTTAAACTATATTACAATATATATCTAATGAAATATCTGTTAATCACATGTATATGTTCTTACATAATTTACTTGCTTCATATGCTATTAAAGTTCTTCACAAATCACACATTTTTAAGTTTTCTTTTATGAAAATGCCTGATTCTTTCAGGAAATAGCAAGAAAATTCTAATGCTAATCTTGAAAACAATACCTATTTAAATTTAACCACTTGGATTTTAAATGTAGTAATAGAAAATGCCTACATTTTAAATTCCAATATCTATATTATGCATTGAGGAAAAATAAAATTACCTGCTACTGTAATAAATATATACATTGTTACACATTATTACTAATTTCATTAAACCCTATCAATTAAATTTTTCAAAGAGGAAGAAACTGATGAGAAAAAGAAATGAAGTCTTGAAAAAGCTTTTGTATTTCCATGTAAAATGTTTCTATATAACATTGATAAGATATGAATATCTGTCTACATTTTAAACAAAGGATTTGGTGTCAATTAAGTTAATACTCCATTTCTGCAGTTATGAAGCCTGATCCCCTAGCCTTTTTATATTGACCTGATATCTTATTAAACATTACTTCCTATTTAATAGCAAACTGGACCATGAAAATGATTGTTAAATCCTTCTTGTCAGCTAAATTCTCTTTTACTTACGTACTATAAATCTTTAACAGGTCACATTTATTATCGCTGATGATTAAAAACTATTTCGCCAGGACAAAATATATATGATATGCTACATTTATTTGATCCATTGTTGTAATCAAGGATAATTCAGATAATAGTTGCATTATCTTAGTGAAACACTGCCTCATTTACTACATTTCTTTGAATGAATTTGTATTAAAATACACACATTGAGTGGAAATTACTATTACTTGTCATTCTCATATTATTCTGTTTTCTCATAAATTAGGTTGGGAGGCCTTGAGAAGTTAGAGCACTAAAAGACAGTACACAGCTTTTCTATTAAAAAGGGAAATTTGTACTTCATACAATCTCCCATATTTTATATTTATTGCCATAATAATTTGCATGGTTCCTATTTGTGTGTGTATATAGCTGTAAGTATTGCCAATATTTGTCTCTTGCATTAATGAACTAGCCTTTTATTGCATTTGTAAATTACAAAGGAAATAGAAAGAAGGAGAACTTTTTTTTTCATTTGCATCTAGCTAGTATGCTGAGAAACATTTAGGAAAATATAGTGCAACATTAAAAGTAGTAGACTTTAGTTATAAATCTAATCATTAGTAGGCACAAAGCCGTTTTTGAAGTAATGCCTAGTTAAATTATTTCAAAAAATGCTCCCTTTAGGATTTCTTTTAGTATTGTTTTGTAAACTAATCTTTTGGTTACGTAAAAGTGGAGTTAATTAAGCAAGTTCTACCTTGTAAAGAGAGCAAGCAAAAGACAATAAAATATTTCCTATTGTGCTAATTAAGACAGAGGGTACTTTTCTTAATATAACTTGTATAAAAGTATAAAGGCATTTGTATAAAAACTTCTGTGCTTGTAATACATAAACTGCAATGAGGAAGTAATTTTTCCACTGGAAGGGCCTTCAATTCAATGGCCAATGTGATTTTTAAAATTGTATATTACTTAATTTGGTTTAAAGCCTGAATATGGTTAGCGGCCTAAAGCTGTCTTGCCAATCTATGTCTTCAAAAGACTTGATTCTCCATTCAAATATTCACTGGCCTTGGCCCATTAATAAGACATATAAAACTGTTTTGAATGTAAAAGTAAATTAAATACCAATGTGTAATAATGATTGATTAACATAAAATAAAAAGTATCAAACTTGCAGACCCCGGGATGAGGTTCATTCATATCAAAGGCTTCTTAAAATTTTCTGCAACGCCTTCATCAGTTGATATTTCCTTTAATATTCTGTACTTCCAGAAATATTATGGTTTTAAGGAGCTAAAAATGAATCTTTAGCTAAATGTATAAGTAAGAATATAATTAGATGTATTAATAGAAAAATTGAAATGAAGTGACTCTTCAGTCTTTATTCTTGCAGTCTTCTCATTCCTGTAATTTTTACATATATCCATAAGTGTATGTATTTGGCATGAATAATACTATATATAGTATAATCTTTCTCTCACAAACACACCACACAACAAACACACACACACACACACACCATACATATTATTTGAAAGTTTTCTCTTAAAATACATAGCAACTGTATTTTTTAAAGTTTTAATTATCACAGGTAAACAGAATCTATGAGATTTCCAGACTCTACAAAACTCCATATTGCTACTTCCCACACAGTGGTTTATCTAATAATTAAAGCTGTTCAAAATAAGAATTATAAATAAAAACAAACTAACAAGGAATGCTTAATAGAAAATACAATGAAAGGAGGAAAACAGTATGAACACAAGGCCAACAGTGAAAGAAATTTCCTAAGAAAAAATAAGATTTCAGAATAATACTTCATCACAGTTTCAGGGAAATTTATTCATAAATTATATCTGAAAAATATTCAAAGAAGAAATGCATGATTTTGGGATGATTATAAAACTATGGAGGAGGTAAATTAAAAAGCCGGTGATCTTGGTAATCATTGGAAGCTAAAATAATTTTAAAACACAGATAAACATATCATGTTAAAAAATTTAGAATATGCTTGAATAAACACAAAATCTTGATCAGAGAACAGATTTGAAAATATCAAAAGAGGTAAAAAAATGGTGGAAAATATGAAAATTGTTATATTGTCCACCACTGAAGTGGAAGTTAATGGTGACAGAACATATGCATTATTGATGTATTGCAATGAGATATAACAAATGGAGCAGAAAAATATTTACTGATATGATAAAAAGAAGCTCTTCTTCATTGAAGGTGATTTTGAACTTGTAGATTAAAAGGTCAGATCATATGGTAAGAACAATATATAATGTATTTAAATTTCTAAAGATTACCGAGATATACAGCAGGGGAGGAGTGTTATTCCAGAATGGAATGCAGACTGTGGCAAAAGAACCTAACTATACTAAAGTGTATGTAGGTATAACTTCATCTTAAGGGGGTATGGAAAAAAATGTGCTCACCTAAGTAGCTTTGAAAAATGGTATTTTGCCTGGAAACTGCAAAATTTAACATGAAAGTAAGTGTGTGTGTGTGTGTGTGTGTGTGTGTGTGTGTGTGTGTGTGTATATATATATATATGGATTAAACAAATAACTAATAAATGGCAGATTATGGGAACCAGAGTTCTCACTGCTGAAGAAGGAGGCTGCAGATAAGCAAGAAAATGATGTGAGGCTACAATCAACCATGTGGTACTGAATTAGAACTTGGGATATCAGTGTGAACTCATGCTTAGCTTGATACAGATAGAAATGGATAAATTCAAAAGTAATTATAGATATCTGTGTATATAAGAGTTAGTGCATATATAATAGCAGCATAGTTCTGGCCAGTGAAATAGGCTCACTTCACTGGTCTTAGTGACTTAATTCCAATGAATAGTGTGTAGTGTGTTAGTCAGGAAACTCTAGAGAAACATAACCAAGAAGTATTATATATATATATATATATATATATATATATATATATATACACACACACACACATATACATATATAATGAGAAATTGGCTCACTTTGGAAGCTGACAAGTCTCAAGATCTATGGTCAATAAGCCGAAGACCCAAGAGAGCTGATGGTATAGTTCCAGTTCAAGTCTGAAAGCCTGAGAACTAGGAGAGCCAATGTTGTAATTTCCAGTCCAAAAGCTATCAGGTTTGAGACCCAAGAAGAGCCGATGTTTCAATTTGAGTACAAAGACAGAAAAAGACCAGTGTATCAGTTCAAGCAGTCACACAGGAAGAGTCCCCTCTAACTCAGCTTTTTTGTTCTATTTGGGTATTCAGTTGATTGGACGAGTCCCACCCACATTAGAAAGAACAATCTGCTTTACATATCAATTTAAATATTAAACTCATTCAAACACACCCTCACAGAAACATTCAGAATAATGTTTGACCACATATCTGTGCACCTTGTAGCCCAGTCAAGGTGATATATAAAATTAACCATCACAAAGAGAGTATAAAAAAGATGGAGAAAAAGTAATTTTGTCTTTGGTGGGCAAAAAATTGCCTTCAGTTTTTTAAGTAATAATAAAAGACTCATTTTTCTTTTTCACCAAGAACTTTATTGAACAACATATTCACCCTTTTGTTCCACTACTGTCTTCCATTTTTCAGGCAACTTCATAATTCCAACTTCTCAAAACTTTTTATCTTTTTGAGCAAAGAACTGTTCCAGGTGCCTTTTACAGTCTGCCAGGGAATTGAAATTTTTTCCATTAAGACAATTTTGTAAAGACCAAAATAAATGGAAATCCGAAGGTGCAATGGCTGTTAAATACAGTGGATGAATCAGAACTTCCCAGCCAAGTTGTAGCAGTTTTTGCCTGGTCATCAAAAAAATGCAGTCTTGCAGTATCCTGATGGAAGATTATGCGTTTTCTGTTGACTAATTCTGGATGCTTTTCATCGAGTGCTGCTTTCAGCTGGTCTAATTAGGAGCAGTACTTGTTGGAATTATTGGTTTGGTTTTCCAGAAGGAGCTCATAATAGAGGACTCTCTTCCTATCCCACCATGTAAGCAATATCACCTTCTTTGGATGAAGACTGGCCTTTGGTGTAGTTGGTGATGGTTCATTTCACTTGCCCCCAAGATCTCTTCCATTACACATTATTGTAAAGTATCCACTTTTCATTGCCTGCCACAATTTGTTTTAAAAACAGAACATTTTTGTTATGTTTAAGTAGAGAAATACATGCAGAAATACAGTCAAGAAGGTTTTTTTTCGCTTAACTTATGTGGAACCCAAACATCAAAGTGATTCACATAACCAAGCTGGTGCAAATGATTTTCAACACTTGATTTGGATATTTTGAGTATATTGGTTATATCTCACGTGGTATAATGTTGACTGTTCTCAATTACTGTTTTTATTTTATTGCTATCAACTTCAACTGGTCTACCCGAATGTGGAGCATTGTCCAGCAAGAAATCTCCAGCCTGAAATTTTACAAACCACTTTTGACACGTTCGATCAGTCACAGCACCTTCTCCATACACTGCACAAATCTTTTTTGTGTGTTTCAGTTGCATTTTTACTTTTCTTGAAATATTAAAGCATACTATGCCAAAAATGTTGTTTTCCCTTCCATCTTCAATATTAAAATGGCTAAACAAAAATTCACCAATTTTGATGTCTTTTTTTAAATGAACGCTGATATAACAGCTGTCACATACAATCTAACAAAATTGTTTCAAATGAAGTTAAAGACAACTAAGTGCTACTAGAGCCATCTTACGGAAAAAAACAAACGAAACTTTTGGCCCATCTGATAGCAGAGAAATCTGGCAAACTGTACTTAAATCAGGTGATCAAAGTCAACATCCACAGTAATAAGACATTGTGACAGTATGTACCCTTGATATGAAATGTTAAAAATGTCCCTTCATCTCTAAGGTCATCCTTTCAAAATACATAACCCAAGTCTAAACATGGAAAAAAATTAGTCAAACCAAAATTGAGAGACATTATACAAAATACCTGACTGGCACTCCTCAAAGCTTATGGTCATCAACGACAATGAAAGTCTGATAAACTGTCACAGACCAAAGAGGACTAAGAAGAAATGAAGATTAAATGTAAGGTGGTATACGTTATGGAATTATAGAATAGAAAAAGGACATTAGGGAAAAATCTAATCACATATGAACTAAGTATGGAGTTTAATTAATAGTAATATACCAGTATCAGTTCCTTAGTTGTGGCAAGCATACGTGATATAAAATGTTAAAAACAGAGAAAAGTGGATGAGGATTTAAGGGAGTTCTCTATATATCTTTGCTTCTTTTTAAAAGAATCTAAACTATTCTAAAATAAAATGTCTATTAAAATAGGCAGAATGGAAATTATTAAGATATAGTCTAATAAGTCATTGTATCTTGAGGAAAGGTAGATAACCTTACAGATATCCTAGAATTAGGCTCACCTCAAACCTTCTCAAAAATACTCACTGTGGGACTTCCCTGGTGGTGCAGTGGTTGATAATCTGTCTGCCAATGCAGGGGACACGGGTTCGAGCCCTGGTCTGGGAAGATCCCACATGCCATGGAGCAACTGGGCCCGTGAGCCACAACTACTGAGCCTGCACATCTGGAGCCTGTGCTCCGCAACAAGAGAGGCCACAATAGTGAGAGGCCCGCACGCTGCAATGAAGAGTGGTCCCTGCTTGCAGCAACTAGAGAAAGCCCTCATACAGAAACAAAGACCCAACACAGCCAAAAATAAATAAATTAATTAAAAAAAAAATAGTCACTGTTTGAATGGACTTGAGGACACAGGAGGGAAAGGAGAAGATGGGATGAAGTGAGAGAGTAGTACTGACATATATACATTACCAAATGTAAAATGGATAGCTAGTGGAAACACAAGGAGATCAGCTTGATAATATGTGACGACCTAGAGGGGTGGGATATGGAGGGTCAGAGGGAGGCTCAAGAGAGATGGGATATAGGGAGAAAAAAAAATCCTAAAAAGGCTTTCTTAGGTTGAAAAAGTACATATAAGGGTTATCAATCCCCTATGGATGATCTTTAGCTGGATAAATATAGGGGAAAAGTCAGATATTCTTCCAAAGAAATAAAATTTTATGAAAAAAAAAAACCTCGCTGCTTAAGAAGAGAGGAAAATATGTTCATAATTTGAGAAAAAAAAAATTTAAACCAAAACATATTGTACCAGAAAAACTTATTCAAGTGTAAGTAGGTCCAGAGACCTACCTAGAGTTATGGTAGGGCCTCTGGGGAGGCAGGGGTTGGCCCTGGCTCACACTGTGAGCAAGGACACTGACAGAGGAGGCCCCAGGAAAATATTCTTATTACTATTATTCTTTTTTGTTTCATTTAACTCAGTTTGTTGGTGGTGTTGTCTTTATTATTTTTAATTCTTAATTTTTATTTTTTTTAATTTTTTAATATATTTTTTATTTTTCTATTTTTAATTTACTTTTTGTTGTATTTCTTTTCTTGTTTTTGTTCTTTGTTTTATTTTCTTTTGTCTGTCTGCTTCTTTGTTTCTGTTTAATTGGTTTTGTTTTTGTCATTTCTCTTGGGTTTGGTTTGCCTATTTTCTTTCTTCCTTTTTGTGTGTGTGTTGTTGTTGTTGCTATTGGTTTGTTTTTGCTACTTGTCTTGGGCTTTGATTGTTTGTTTTATTTTCCTTTTTTTTCTTTCTTTTATCTCTAGCCATGTTATGTGGCTTGTGAGCTCTCAATTCCCCAGCCAGGTGTCGGGCCTGGGCCTCCAGGGTGGGAGCACTGAGTCCAGGAAAATGGACCACCAGAGAATTCCCAGGCCCAAAAATTAATCAGCATGTGCTCTCCCAGAGGTCTCCATTTTGACAACAGGACACAGCTCCACCCACCTGCCTGCAGGTTCCAGGGCTGAACACCTCACACAAAACAACCAGCAAGATAGAAACACAGACCCACCCATCAGTGGTCAAGCTGCAGAAAATTGTACTAAGCTCACAGACACCACAAAATTCACTGCTTGGCCCGGCCCTGCCCATTAGAGGGAGAAGACTCAGCTCCACCCACTAGAGTGCAGGCACCAGTCCCTCCCTCCAGGAAGCCTAAACAAGCCCCTGGACCAAACTCAACCACCAGGGGACAAACAAAAGAAGCAAGAGGAACTATGACCATGTAGCCTGGAGAAAGGAGACCATAAACACAGTAAGTGAGACAAAATGAGATAACACAGAAATAAGAAATAAGACAAAGGACCAAGGTTAAAAACCCACAAGACCAAATAAACAAAGAGGAAATAGGAAGTCTACCTGAAAAAGAATTCAAAAGAGTAATGATAGTAAAGATGATCGAAGATATCAAAAATAGAATGGAGGCATGGATTGAGAAGATACAAGAAATGTTTAACAAGGACACAGAAGAATTAAAAAACAATTAGTGATGAACAACACAGTAACTGAAATGAAAAGTACACTAGAAAGAATCAATAGCAGAATAACTGAGGCAGAAGAACAGATAAGTGAGATTAAGTGAGCTGGAAGGTAAAATGGTGGAAAAAACTGCTGTGGAGCAGAACAAAGAATAAACAATGAAAAGAAATGAGGATAATCACAGATACTTCTGCAACAATAGTAAATGCACCAACATTTGAATTATAGGGGCCCCAGAAGAAAAAGAGAAAGGGTTTGAGAAAATATTTGAAGAGACTATAGTCAAAAACTACTTTAACATGGGAAAGGAAATATAGTCAACCAAGTCCAGGAAGTGCAGAGAGTCCCATACAGGATAAACCAAAGGAGAAACACACTGAGACACATTAATCAAACTAACAAAAATTAAATACAGAGAAAAAATATTAAAAGCAGCAAGGGAAAAGCCACAAATAACATACAAGGGAATCCCCATAAGGTTATCAGCTGATTTTTCAGCAGAAGTGGTAGGATATATTTAAAGTGATGAAAGGGAAAAATCTACAACAAAGATTACTCTACTCAGCAAGGATCTCCTTCAGATTTGACAGAGAAATCAAAAGCTTTACAGACAAGCAAAAACTAAGAGAATTCAGCACCACAAAACCAGCTTTACTACAAATGCTAAAGGAACTTCCCTGGTGTGAAACACAACAGAAGAAAAAGACCCACAAAAACAAACGTAAAACAATTCAGAAAATGGTAATAGGAACATACCTATTGATAGTTACCTTAAATGTAAATGGATTAAATGCTCTAACCAAAAGACACAGACTGGTGAATGTATACAAAAACAAGACCCATATATATGCTGACTACAAGAGACGCACTTCAAACCTAGAGACACATAATGACCGAAAGTGAGGGGATGGAAAAAGATATTCCATGCAAATGGAAATCAAATGAAAGCTAGAGTACCAATATTCATGTCCAACAAAATAGACTTCAAAATAAAGACTATTGCAAGAGACAAGGAAGGACACTGCATAATGATCAAGAGATCAACCCAAGAAGAAGATATAACAATTGTAAATATTTATGCACCCAACATAAGAGCATGTCAATACATAAGACAAATGTTAACTGCCAAAAAAGGGGAAATCAACAGTAACACAATAATAGTGGGAAACTTTAACACTCCACTTAAACCAATGGATAGATCACCCAGACAGAATATTAATAAGGAAACACAAGCCTTAAATGACACATTAGAACAGATAAACTTAATTTTTATTTATAGGACATTCCATCTGAAAGCAGCAGAATGTACTTTCTTCTCAAGAACACATGGAACATTCTCCAGGATAGATCAAATTTGGGGTCACAAATCAAGCCTCAGTAAATTTAAGAAAATTGAAATTTTACCAAGCAACTTTCCAATTACAATGCTCTGAGATTAGAAATCAATTACAGTAAAAAAGAATTGGAAGAAACACGAACACATGGAGGCTAAACAATATGCTAAATAACGAAGAGATCACTGAAGAAATCAAAGATGAAATAAAAAAATAACTAGAAAAAATGACAATGAAAACATGATGATCCAAAACCTACAAGATACAATAAAAGCAGTTCTAACAAGGAAGTTTACAGCAATATAATCCTACCTCAAGAAACAAGAAAAATCTCCAATAAACAACCTAAACTTACACCTAAAGCAACTAGAGAAAGAAGCACAAACAAAACACAAAGTTAGTAGAAGGAAAGAAATCATAAAGATCAGGGCAGAAATAAATGAAATAGAAATGAAGAATAAAATAACAAAGATCAATGAAACTAAAAGCTGCTCTTTAAGAAGATAAACAAAGTTGATAAAACTTTAGCCAGACACATCAAGAAAAAGAGGGAGAGTACTCAAATCAATAAATTTAGAAATGAAAAAGGAGAAGTTATAACGGACACCACAGAAATACAAAGCATCATAAGAGACTACTACAAGCAACTCTATGCCAATATAATGGACAACCTGGAAGAAATGGACAAATTCTTAGAAAGGTATAACTTTCCGAGACTGAACCAGGAAGAAATAGAAAATATGAACAGAACAATCACAAGTAATGAAATTGAAACTGTGAATAAAAATCTTCCAAAAAACAAAAGTCCAGAACCACATGGCTTCACAATTGAATTCTGTCAAACATTTAGAGAAGAGCTAACAGCCATCCTTCTCAAACTCTTCCAAAAGCTTGCAGAGGTAGGAACACTCCCAAACTCATTCTACAAGTCTATCATCACCCTGACACCAAAACAAGACAAAGATACTACAAAAAAATAAAATTACAGACCAATATTACTGATGAATATAGATGCAAAAATCCTCAACAAAATACTAGCAAACAGAATCCAACATATTAAAAGGATCATACACCATGATCAAGTGGGATTTAACCCAGGGATGCACAAGTTCTTCAATATACACAACTCAATCAATGTGATACACCATATTAACAAATTGAAGAATAAAAACCATGTGATCATCTCAATAGATGCACAAAAAACTTTTGACAAAATTCAACACCCATTTATAGTAAAAAATTCTCCAGAAAATGGGCATAGAGGGAACCTTCCTCAAAATAATAAAGGCCATATATGACAAACCCATAGCAAACATCATTCTAAACAGTGAAAAACTGAAAGAATTTCCTCTAACATCAGGAATAATACAAGGATGTCCACTCTCACCACTATTATTCAACATAGTTTTGGAAGTCCTAGCCATGGCAATCAGAGAAGAAAAAGAAATAAAAGGAATCCAAATTGGAAAAGAAGTAAAACTGTCACTGTTTGCAGATGGCATGATACCTTACACAGATAATCTTAAAGATGCCACCAGAAAACTACTAGAGCTAATCAATGAATTTGGTAAAGTTGCAGGATAAATAATTAATGCACAGAGATATCTTGCAATCCTATACACTAACAATGGAAGATCAGAAACAGAAATTAAGGCAACACTCCCATTTACCATTGCAACAAAAAGAATAAAATACCTAGGAATAAACCTATGTAAGGAGGCCAAAGACCTGTACTCAGAAAACTATAAGACACTGATGAAATAAATCAAAGATGACACAAACAGATAGAGAGATATACCATATTATTGGATCAGAAGAATCAATATTGTGAAAATGACTATACTACCCAAAGCAATCTACAGAGTCAATACAATCCCTATCAAATTACCAATGGCATTTTTCACAGAATTAGAACAAAAAATTTTACAATTTGTATGGTAACACAAAAGACCCTGAATAATCAAAGCAATCTTAAGAAAGAAGTCAGAGCTGGAGGTATCAGGCTCCTTGACTTAAGAATATACTACAAAGCTACAGTAATAAAGACAGTATAGTACCAGCACAAAAACTGAAATATAGATCAAGGCGACAGGATAGAAACCCCAGAGATAAAATCATGCAAATATGGTCACCTAATCTATGACAAAGGAGGCAAGAATATACAAAGGAGAAAAGACAGTCTCTTCAGTAAGTGGTGTTGTGAAAACCGGACAGCTACATGTAAAAGAATGAAATTAGAACACTCCCTAACACCATCCACAAAGATAAAATCAAAATGAATTAAAGACCTAAATGCAAGGCCAGACACTATAAAACTCTTAGAGGAAAACATAGGCAGAACACTCTTTGACATAAATCGCAGAAAGATCTTTTTTGACCCACCTCCTAGAGTAATGAAAATAAAAACGAAAATTAAAAAATGGGATCTAATTAATCTTAAAAGCTTTTGCACAGCAAATGAAACCATAAACAAGATGAAAAGACAACCCTCAGAAAGGGAGAAAGCATTTGCAAATGAAGCAACTGACAAAGATTAATCTCCAAAATATACAAAGAGCTCATGAAGCTCCATATAAGAAAACAAACAAACAACCTAATCAAAAAATAGGTGGAGACCTAAATAGACATTTCTCCAAAGAAGACATACAGATGGCCAACAAACACATGAAAAGATGTTCAACATCACTAATTATTAGAGAAATTCAAATCAAAACTACAATGAGGTATTACCTCACACCAGTCAAAATGGACATCATCAAAAAATCTACAAATAATAAATGCTGGAGAGGGTGTGGAGAAAAGGGAACTCTCTTACTCTGTTGGTGGGAATGTAAATTGATACAGCCACTAGGGAGAACAGTATAGAGGTTCTTTAAAAAACTAAAAATAGAACTACCATATAACCCAGCAATCCCATTACTGGGAATATACCCACAGAAAACCATAATTCAAAAAGATACATGCACCCGAATGTTCTTCGCAGCACTATTTATAATAACCAGGACATGGAAGCAACCTAAATGCCCATCAACAGAGGAATGGGTAAAGAAGATATGTTACATATATACAATGGAATATTACTCAGCCGTAAAAAGGAATGAATGTTTTTCATTTCCAGAGACGTGAATGGACCTAGAGACTGTCATACAGAGTGAAGTAAGTCAGAAACAGAAAAACAAGTATCGTATATTAATGCATATATGTGGAATCTAGAAAAATGGTATAAGTGATGTTACTTACAAAGCAGAAATAAAGACACAGATGTAGAGAACAAACATTTGGATACCAAGGGGCAAAGATGGGGGATGGATGAATTGGGAGATTGGGATTGACATGTATACACTACTATGTATAAAATAGATGGCTAATGAGAACCTATCGTATAGCATAGGGAACGTTACTTGGTGCTCTGTGGTGACCTAAATGGGAAGGAAATCCAAAAAAGGGGATATATGTGTACGTATGGCTGATTCACTTTGCTGTACAGCAGAAACTGAAACAGCAGTGTAAAGCAGCTATACTCCAAAAAAGTATATATATATATATATATATACATATATATATATCTGGCAGCCACTGTTAATATTGGCATATTTCCTTCCTTGTTTTCTTCCATGTATTTTCCGTTTCACATTGTTAAAATTATAGTATATATATAATTTGTGGATATAGAATTAGTGAGTCAAATGATACTGACATTTTTAAAGTTCTCAAGACAAACACCCCATTGATTTATAGAAAGTTTTTATCAATTTTCTTTTATTTTGGAAATATAAGAGCTTATCTCTTTTTCACCTAGCTAGCAATGACTGGAGATTCTGTATATATTTGTCTGTGTGTCTACATATATTACATATATACAACAATTTTATTAATTTGATTGGAGAAAATGTTATCTTGTTTTAAATTTTGATGTTTGCAGAGCTCAATATTTTCTCAGGTGAATTTCTTCTTTTGCTAATTGTCTTAGTTTCCTTTGCCGGTTTAGACTGTGTCCTCAATTTGCATTAGCTTTTTATATATTAAAGATATTAACATTTTAAAAAAACCAATAAATTCAGAAGAAAGAAGAGAAACTATGGGAGAAGTATATATATACTTTCTGATCTTCAAAGCCCTGATAATAAATTTTAAATTGAGATATATACCTTAAACTGTGTATTAACCAAAACTTCCATTTGTACCCTATTTCTAAAGCCCACCCAGGCCATGATTTATTCAAATATAAATTCTTATTAGGTAAGGTGATGCTTTTTGTTGTTGCTGTTGCTGTTATTAATTCAGGTCCAAAGTTTGCGCTATCTCAAAGATACCTGTGCACAAGAAATTACAGAGAAAGACAGTGACTATCTGTTTCCCTCACTTGGACAGACACTTTGAAGTGTGAACATCTGGCTAATCATTCTTGCAATCTGACACTTTACTTCCCTCTTCATAAACTGATCTTTTGATCTCTGCTATCCCTTCAGAGACATGTCCTTATGAGTCTATCCATCAAATGACAAACTCCTGGCCTTACTAATATTTTGTGACAGGCAGGCATTGCCTGGCCCTGTGAGCCTACTTAGAATCCTGATTTTAAAACTTCTCAGTATTATTTCTTCTTGCCTCTGGTAGATTTATTGTTTCAAACAACAATATATGTTTCACATACACATCCAAACTTCAAATATCTGCTTATTATCAGGCCAGAGAGTATATGTGTAGACACACCCACACAAACACACACACACATGCACACATACATTCATACTCATAACAGGTGCTGTACACAGTAAAATTTAGCTGATGTGGGTACAATTTTTCCTATACGTTTTAGTGTTTATAGTAATAATGTTAAGGAAAAATTTCACCAGAGTAAAATAGGCAAGCAAAACTTAATTTAAGACTATTGCAATTGGGTCCACACCATTGCAATAGGAGAGAGAGACTGAACTCAACTCTACTGAAACCAAAGGAAGGCCAAAGGAATTTTAAATGCTGAAACTGATCTAAAGGAAAATACATTAGGGGAGAAGTTTTGTCGAAGTGATTAGGCTACCTGTGTTTGTTAACTGTTGCTGATCCATGTTAAGTTACTACTCTCCCACAGAGATTGGAAAATAGGGGCACTTTCTTTTTTGATGATTACATTTCAAAGGAATGGCTTCCAGGTCTTGGAGAAAGATATAGAAGATTTGCACCAAAGGAGTGCAGAAAATTCACAATTACAAGTTTTTTAATGTAAAAATTCTCTAAGAAAAGAGACGTCAGTGGCTTACAGTCAGGAGAAACTCTGTCTAACATTTAGTGAAGCAGAGGGAAACATTAAAGCTGTTTTGGTCAATAACAAGCCTCTTGCATGATTATATTCCTATTTCTACATCTTACTTCACTTGCCACAATCCTAGCATGCACACTAGGCATTGCTTCAGCCAAGCTGAATTACTTGTAGTTCTAGATAAATCGTACTTTGTTCATGCTTCTATTCCTTCCACCACTTTTCTTTCTCATATTACTAACTCCTTCTTTTTTATCAAATATTAAGTACATGGTTAGGGCCCCTGGACACTTTACTTGCTTTAATAATTTGATGCATTTACCTTTTATCTATCTCCCTATTGCAACTATATCAGTATGTTATAATGTTAAGAGTGTGGATTCTAGAGTTATATTAGTCAAGGTTAATGCTGGCACAGCCAATAATCAGTTCCAGAATTTGGGAAGTTACTACATCTCTTGGACTCTTGGTGTATCATTTGTAAAATGTAGATAATTATAGCACCTATCTTGCATGCTTTTTTCTTCTTTCTTTTCTTTAATGTTTTGGTTAGGATAAAATAAAATTAATGTGTGCAAAATGAAGAACAGAGTATTGTTTTTGTCATGCCACTCAAACCTTCATTGTTACTAATTTTTATTTGTTTCTCCTTCTAAACTGTAAATTACATTATAATAGGAAGAAATTGTATGTGTTTTGGTGTACCCTGTGCCTTGAATGGTAATTTTTATTTAGTATTTTTTATTATATACTTGTTGATGGCAAGTTCAACTACTGAAATTTATATTCCAACCTATAAAATGTTGTATTTTCAAAATGATATTGAGATTTATAGTTTTAATGGGTATTGAGATGCATTTTAAACAAAAATATTTTGTGAAAATAAATGAGTGAATGAAAACTTCTCTTCATTTGTTTATCTGTGCTTAAATGCCTTATTTTGTTTTAAAATCTGAGTTTAGAAAATAATTATTTTTTAATCCTCTAGGAGAAAAATACAGTGAAATAGTCATAAAAACATAAATAAAAACTATGTGTGAGTGATTTAAAAGAGCAAAAATGACCAAGCTATATGAACTATTTGTTTATCCTTTTAATCATTAATCTGAAGTTTGAGTAGAAAAGGGAAAAAACGACAATGTTTTCTCTCTGTGTATCTTAAATGTCAGTCAGTTTGATTACTGTTGACATGTACTTTTCACTAACACAGATTTTCCCTGAGGACATGAGTTGTTCCCAAGATGCGATAGTCAGTATGACCAAAACATGGGCTGGACAAGCCACAGAGAGAATCTGAAGAGGAAACAGGTCCAAACAGTATTTTGACACTTTGTGAACCATTTCAAAAACTCAGCAAATGCAGAGAATGCAAAATATATATTCTAGGACTGCCCTAATCTTCAGCATCACCATAAGCATCTCAGGTTGCTAGATTAATTAACTGATAATATAAACTCAAAATAAAAAAAGGGTTACGCTCACGCATGAGAAGAATCTTTGGACAGCATCTAGGTATATACTGAGTGGATTTTAACAGAACCATAATATTTCAGAGCAAGTAACTGGTGTAGACTTTTGCTAATTGAAGTTAGAATAAAAACTACTTTAATGTAATATAACTATAAGGGGCAGAAAAAAGTTTTCTTTTATGTAATAGATGTTTATTTAATATTCACACGGAGATGTAGTTGAATATATTGATATTAATTAAATTCATTTAGCAGCAGATAAATGCTAAAATTCTAAGTTTATCCACTAAAAATAGAAACATAAGGAAAAATATAATATGGACAACTTTCAGAGATATATTGGCCAAAAATTTAGTGGACACAATTTAGCTATATGTCATTTTCAAGTCTCATTTTAAAAGAAAATAATAGATTTATAAAGAACAATATTAAAAGAGTAAAGCACTCAAATATGAGTTTCTCATTCATCTTGAGCTCCAGAATTCTGTGTGCCAAGGGCAACCACTCTTATTAGTTAACTACATTTCTTTCTGAAGATAATTTATATACATTAAAGCATATATATGAAGGGCAGCATGCTAATTAAAAGAAACACACAAATAAGGTGACAGATATTTAGAAAATAAAAAATGAAAAATAGGTGTAATTTCATTCCTACTTTTTAAAATAATTAATTAATTAATTAATTAATTTATTTATTTATTTTTGGCTGTGTTGGGTCTTCGTTTCTGTACGAGGGCTTTCTCTAGTTGTGGCAAGCGGGGGCCACTCTTCATCGTGGTGCGCGGGCCTCTCACTATCGTGGCCTCTCTTGTTGCAGAACACAGGCTCCAGACACGCAGGCTCAGTAGTTGTGGCTCACGGGCCTAGTTGCTCTGCAGTATGTGGGATCTTCCCAGACTAGGGCTCGAACCTGTGTCCCCTGCATTGGCAGGCAGATTTTCAACCACTGCACCACCAGGGAAGTCCTCATTCCTACTTTTAACATGCTAATAAAAAGTTATTAAACATTGGTTATTGTTGGATAAAATAACACAGTAAAATTCATAAATAACATATTCAGATAAAATATATTAAGGAGTTCAGCTAATAAACTAATCTCTTATGAGGAAGTATATTGTCTTCAAAACTGTCCCACACAACAAGGTAGTTTTGGTGTAATATTTTTTAAAGTAACTCTTTTTATTCTGTAAATAGTGTATTAAGATTTTGGCATGTCTGTAAAAGTTGTGGTTAAATTCTAGTATTCTATCTTCGCCAGCTTCTACTGAAAGAGAATTTTAACCTCAAAAATATAATTTAAAATCCTCCATTTGTTCTCTAATCTATATATTAGTGTACGGTCAGGCCACTCAAGATGGCTGTTCTCTTGCTCTGTGCACATCCCCTACTTGACAACCAGTGCCTGCTTCACTGACACTCTACTCATATCATATGATTGACCTTCCTGTGTACTTGCCCCAGGCTCCAATTAGTGATTGTTTTTATCAAAGGGATAGTGAGGACCGTGCCTCTCTGCTGGTTTCCGTAGTAACCAATGAGTCAACCTGATGTAACTCCCCCTATAAATGGCATACTCCCCTTCCCTCCACCCACCTAGAGTGAAGTCAGCCACCACATCCTGCCCACCATCTCCCCTACATGGTGAGGTGTCACTTCAGGACCTTGCTTCAGATGTGTAAGCTCCCCTATCCATTAAACCATTGATGTCTGTGTTGCTGACTCCCAGCTCTTTCTTCTTTCTTGAAGCTGGGCAAGCACATGCCTTGCAAGCCTGTGGGGTGCAGCCCAACATTACTCATATCAAATAAGGAATTTTGCTATAAATAAGCAGAAGAATGTACTCTGATATCAGAAAGTACAGAAGTCCAAACCCAGCTAGTAATCAACTTGCTTACAGAGTAAAATATTCTAAGGACAATTCAAGAGGTCTCTGCGTAAGGCAGCACAGGGGTGCCCACTCAGTTTTGCTTACCATGCAGAAATGGAAGTATAGAGGCTCACAAATGAAGCATTTAAATTTTAATCCAACTTCTCTGTATACATGTCAAATTATCCTATAAAGGCACAGTTTCTTATTCCCAATTTGTTATTTTTGGGAAAATACTTTGGTGAATCTCTGGCTAGGGAAACCAGAAAACTGAAGCCAGGGAAACTGTAGTTTGCTGACGAGTGGCAGAATCCAGGAAAGAAAAGAGATAATGAGGGAATCTCTAACTCTGTCTATCCCTAATCCAGACTAACTCCTGAACTATGCATGTATAGAGCACATTCTAAGGGGCCAAGCTAAAGACAAAGATTCAGGTAAGATCAAAGCTACTGGTAAAGAAATAGAGTTTCACATTCAAGTCTAGTAAAGATAATTGTCCAATTCAAAATAAATAATCTTCATTAAAAAAGAACAGAAGCTAGAATCTCTGAAAAGTTAAAACTCAGGATATAATTCAAAATTACCCAATACAGGAAGAACCAAGAAAAATGAAACTCATGGCCAAGAAAAAAGAAAAAAAAAAAAAAATGTTATAGACCCTGAGATACTGAATTCTTGTAACTGGAGGTCAAAATTTGAAAGTAACTATTATAACTCTCTTCAATAAAGTTAAAAAAAATGCTCACTATGGATAAAAATATTAAAAAGATCACAGCAGACAATGAGATATGATTTTGCAAACAAAAAATATAGTATCTGAACTATAAAATTTACTAAATGGACTGAAAGAATGCGTATTACAAAGAGTAAGTGGATTTGACAATAGGTCAGTATACATTATCCCATGTGAAACACACAAAAAAGATTTTTTTTAAAAAACGGTGTCAGAGATCTTTGATATAATCAAGTCATTAAACGTGTGCTTAACTGGTGTTACCGAAGAAGAGGAAAAAGATACTAAAGCAGAAAAAAATATTGAAGAAAATGGCTGAAATTTTCCCAAATTTGATGAAAGTCAGAAATTTATAATTCCAGTTTAGCTGAATATGTTAATATCTCCACTTAATCCTCAAAAGTGTCCTATATTACATAATAAATTATATATGGTCACTTAACTATAAGGCAAAATTTGCATGAAGTTAAGCTTACACTTTATTTCTTAAATTGCCCTCAAATTGAAATATATACAACATAGGACACAATGAATATGAGAATGTCCAATATACAAATTAAGTTAATTTCACACTAACCTACACATTTATTAAACAGAATTGTCTTCTAATTTATACAAACTATAAACTATCACTTACTGACTTTAAATAAACAGAGATTTGCACATCCTGGGAGGATTTTCTTATGTTATGGTATATTGAAAGACAAGGTTTCACGTTCATTCATATAATCTACCTGTCATATGAATGTTCTTTCTCTCAATAAGTCCAACAAAGCTAATTTTGCTTTTCTTATTGTAAAATTATGTTTTCCTGTGTTGAGCACCAAATGAAACAGGTAAATTAAATTTGGTGTCCATTTTATGTTATTATTTTTTCTTACATGTACAGCTTGTCTTACAGGTACATGATACATACTCACTGAGATTGGCTGGAGAAATAGAGATGCTACAGTCCCACCTCACATCACATTATTTTGAAGGCATAGGTACAGTGAGTAGAATGACAGGTGAAACTGATGGCACACTGTCTATTATTTCCATATTTTCTCTCCCTCTCTCTCTCTCTCTCTCTCACACACACACACACTATCTGGTGAGCATTTATATTTTAAACCCTGACAAATTGTGTCTGATACAACTCCACAATAAATAAAAGGGAATATTAACACAGTAGCAATTTCTCCAATTGAACATGCTTTCATATGCAGTGATGAAGATGGTAAGAAAATAGAAAACAAAACCCCCTTCAACATACTAGAGTTTCTAACCCTAAAGTAGAAACAGCAAAGTTTGATAAATTACATATTCAATAAGGAAGATTCTTTGATTAAAAATTAAAGTCCCTTTGTATATAACCAATGGAAATCAATATGGTACATTTTATATCAATTATTATTTTTCTTAACTAACAAAGTTTACATTGCAATGAAATGTAACAGAAGGTTGTTATGTTTAAGGGAAAATGTAAGGTGTAATGTGTTTTAAGGAAATGTGTCCTAAGGAAATGGGATAAGATAAATGTTATAATCAGTAAAAAAAATTAATAGGATATCTACATATCAATCTGAAAAATAAACTATAAATATTTGCATATATATATTTCAAAAGCAATAAATACTTATCATTTGCTTGAGAATGGATCTAATAACAGATGCACTATACTTTTATGAAAAATTTACATCATATTGAAAGATCTAAGTTTTAAAGATATTATTGAAAGAAAAATGTTTAATGTAGTTGGAAAAATCTATGTTCTTGGATGGGAAGATAATATTGCAAAGATAGAAATTATCTCCAAATTATTAATTGAACACAATTCCAATAATATTCTAACCATAGTATGTTATAACTCTTAACAAGTATACCCTAAAATAATTTGGAAGAAATATAGACAAGATATTTGTGAAGGAGAAAGGTAATAAGGGGACTTCCTTATCAGATAGTAAGTCTAATTTTAAATTTACAATAATTTTAAAATGTGCTATTGAAGAGATCAATAAATAAATGAATTGGAATAGTTAGCTCTTATCTGATTTTTATTTAAATCAGCATATAAATTGGAACTTTGTATATGATAGAAGCAGCATTAAAAATTAGTGGGAAAATTAATTAAATATTCAATATATGGTGCTAAGACATTATGGAAGAAAAAATAAAACAAGTTCTCTATACCATAAATATAAATTGTGGATAGAAAAATGACCTAAAATAAAAACAAAGTACAAAATCTCAGATAAAGATACAGGAGACTATTAATGTGACATCAAGATAAAAAAGATTAATTGAAGATATAAAATTCACAGATTTCAAATGTTAGTAGATGCATATTTACATTAAAAAATATCTAAATACAGAAACTATAATTTGGGGACAAGTAAAGTGTTTTATGTTTGTCTAATAAAGGAACTATGATTTGGGGGACAAGTAAAGAATTTTTTATCTCTCTAGTTTCTTCTTTGCTTGTTTGTTTCACTTTTGAACTGAAAAGCCTTGAACTTGCTTGTTGATCAAGCCCCAGTAGAAAGGTTAAGATAGAAATAATTTGCAAAAGAATGTAAAAACCAAAAAAAAAAAGGAGAAAAATCGGTGGAAAATTACAAATATTCAAAATATACATTGATTTCATAGAAATTATTTCAACAGATACAAGTATTTTTACATAAAAATGTTAAATTTTTCTTTAAACCTTGTTTTTTAAAACTTTGATAAAAAATTATACTGTTCCAATGCTGAGAACTAAACTATTCCAATACAAACATATCTTATGGACCCCTCTTTTGGAAGTTAATTTTTTGGAAGTATTTGCAGTTAGTATAACTGCAAATATCATTGATTCTGATATATCTATCATTGATTCTGATTTATCTATTTGCTCATTTTGGAAACAAACAAAAAAAAAACATATTGTCACTTACTAATAAATCCCATCCTCTCTGTAGAATACACTATGATTTCCATGTTTTATATAAATAAGATTGTGGAAAATAATTTCACTGAAAATTTTCTCACATTTAATCTTGATGTGGACTGCTATATTTGTGGGAAATAATATGAATAGAAAATAATTTTACCAAAATAAATGCATTATAATTGTGAATGAGACACTACAGTGTCTTACCTTGAGCTCTCTAGAAAAGAGACACTGAACTAAAAATTTACCAAAAACACTTTATTGATGAGTGCAAACCCTCAGAAACAAGAGAGCGAAAAATAGGAGGGAGGTCGAAAATAAGAAGAATATGTATAAATTCTTTTAATTAAAAATTGCTCAAACTATTTCAGAGAGATTATGGCAATAGAATTCATGGCTGAGGATTTTCCAAAGCATTGCTTTTCTTCCTTAATTTGGCCCTTTCTATTTTTCAGTTTTGCTTTGTGAATACTTTAATATAAACATGTTTTCCTATCTTGTCTGTGTACTTGTACTTCCAGATTAGGTGGTACACTTCACATTATTAAAAAGTCCTTGCTCATTATTTTTATTTCTACCTTTGGATGTCCCAGATGAATTTCAGTAATGTTCACAACTTTGACTAATTCTTTAAGCAGAAGGATAATAGTGCACTAGACAATTCAGAGCCAGTAAATATCTCACAGAGGGCAAACAATTTAGGTTCACAAACCATGTGAATTTCAAGAGCTGATAAATGAGATATTAGCCTTTGGATAGGAATTCAAAGTAATTAAAATCTAAAAACAATGTATTCATTTTGTGATTCATTGTTAATATACCATAGTGTTAAACAATTAATATTAAATACATATTATCTTAAAAATATATGCATATGGGCTGTTCAACCAGGAAGTATACAGATGTTTATAACATTATTAGTGAAAAATGACTATATTCACTTGTAAAAGTATTTCAAATATTTATATAAACAACTTACATAACAATAGTCTTCTATTATACTTTCAGTATAGTTAAATTTAAGAGCTGTTGGTAAGTGATTATGTATGTTTAATATATACTGAGTGCTGAGATATTTGATTTGATACTCATGTATGTTAACTCCATTTCACAGATAAGAAATCAGTGGCTCAGAAATATTAGTGTATGTCCACTATCAAAAGTCAGTAACTCAGGATTTAAAACCAGGTTTGGGTGGGTACAAATTTAGAATGAACGCCATTCCATTACTTTGTTTAGTACAATATATGTTTTCTCTGATATAACTTTAATGTATAAATTTAGTCATATTTGTTCTCTATAATACTGTCTTTAAATATGATTAAGAAAAATATATTTCATAGGTTATTTCAAAATAAAACAATTATTTAATTCTAAGTTTCAGGCTAACAATTGCTTGTCATAGCATTTAGTCATTACATTCAAGAGAGGCAGTTTCAAGCAGATCTGGATTCCAATTCCAACTTGACCACTTATTGAACAACCTGCTGACACTGTGAGTGCCTTGGTTTACTTTCCTGAGACATAACACTTGATACAGTTATGAACATTAAATAATATGATGAAGTGTTGAAATTATAATGAAGCTGAATTACAAACTATCTTTCTCCAAAGTATAATTAAATGAACAAAACGTTTTTAAAACACCAAAAATATGGTGATAACACAATGGAAAGGACATACCTAGTGGCATGATATTTTTGAAAAGTTGCAGTTTAAACTGAGGTGAATCAATTGTGGGGCTAATAAAGATTAAGGTAAGGGGCACCTCACCTTTATGAGCACCTTCCAAAGTTCTCTATCTAATTAACCATATATAGTTCTGTATTCTGTGTCTTACAGAAGGTTCCCATATTGCATAAAATTCAGAACTGGCAATACCTGGATATCTCCTTTTGCCTAAAGTAGAAAGAGGAAGTTCTAGAATTGTACTAAGCTCTCCTAATCTCGTTGCCACCAACTCAATCCCTAATTGTGAAACATAAAACAATTCTTATATAACTCTATATAGGAATGCAATAGAGGAGGAAAATTATATTTCCTCCCTTTTGATAGGTTGTTAACTGATAGATGTAAAAAAGGAAATGAACAACAAAGACCGACTAATCTTTCTAACAGAATTAAAATTTGCTCCAGGTTGACTTTGGGAATGATCTGAAGTCTGAAGGAATTCAGTCTTTGGGATACAGTCCGTGAGTAAATTGAAGTAATCTTAATAGAGTGCCTTTACCCATTCAGAACTTTGGCCAGAACTGAGGAGAGTTTTCGTGTGTGTGTGTGTGTATGTGTGTGTGTGTTTCTCCATCTTCTCCATCTTACTGGGAGTCTGACCATGAGGAGCTGAAGGAAAGAGGACAAAAGATGGTGACAGAGGTGGAGCTTGAGACAAAACAGATGTGGAAGAAGAGCCTGAAGCTTCGGGAGCCATTTTATCTTTCTTAATTGTTTGTCTCAGTTAATCTTAAAATCTTACTTTGCAGAGAGGCAATTTTAAACTAATAATGTTGGAAAGCCTCAAAATACCGAATGATTCCATTCAGTTCTGGGAATTTTTTAATCTATTTTAATCCAATTCAATTATAAGAAAATTAAGTTTGGGGATTTCAAAAATTCCCCATAATGGCCACTGATATTCTAAATTGCCTTTTGTCAAGTCAATCCATTTAGTCATAAATGCACATGAGGAATAACAGTGGTTTCTAAATATAAATTTGGCCAAAGTCCCTGTAGGGGGGGATGACTTCAAAATATTTAGATGACTGAGATCCCATGGCTAAGAAGTTTTCTCTAGAGTAAAAGAGTAATTTTCAAACAGCTTAAACAGCTTACAGCTTAAGCAACTCAATTCAAACAGCTTGCAACTCAAACAGACTGCAGGCTTACCACTAGCCATTTCTAAGAAAATAGCTCAGTCCTGGAGGGGCCAGGCCAAAGACTTTTCAGCCAGTTCCCATGAAATGGTCTCTATTCCAAAGGAATGGACCAATGACTGAAAAACCAGCACAGTTTCAGTGAAGCAGCCCCTGCTCCTGAAGAAATGGGCTGAAGCTTCTTCCCCAGCTTCGGTCAAAACAGTCTGATCTCAAAAATCAGACCAAAGTACCAAACAAGTATCCTCTCAGAATAAGGCCTTAATCAGAAAGAATGAAACTTAAAATAGGTCCCAAATAAAGCTTGGAGAGCTTTAAACACAAAGAAAGCATGAGCTCAGATCCAGGAGAAAGATATACCTTCAAACTCCAAAATTGGAGAGAAAAGTAGTGAGGAGATAATGGGTACCACACCTGTATATTCACAAGCCTCAGAGCCTTCAGGGGTCTTCTCTGGTCCCTGTACAGGCCACCAAAATGTGTTATTCTTCCAGCAAAGATGAGTTTTTTCAGGATCAGCAGAGAATTGAAATTCAGGGCCTGCAACCACGGCAAGAAAAGTGCAAGTCCCTGCATGATTGGGGAAGGAGAAGTCTTTTACAGAGGGAAGAGGAATTTGGGAGGGCTATAGTAAACAAAGAGTCAATGGCTTTCCATTTGTTGAACTATTTTTTTTAAGATTTTTTTTTTTGATGTGGACCATTTTACAATTCTTTATTGAATTTGTTACAATATTGCTTCTGCTTTATATTTTGTTTTTTGGCTATGAGACATGTGGGATCTTAGCTCCCCAACCAGGGATCAATCCCATACCCCCTGCATTGGAAGGCGAAGCCTTAACCACTGGACCATCAGGGAAGTCCCTCCATTGGTTGAATTATTGCCAAGAACGAAGAGTCTTTCTTCTTGTTGGTCTCTGCTATCATCACAGGGTGTAAGAGCTCCCCCTGCTGATCTCCCAAATCTATTTAAGTGAAGTTTCTGTGTATTAATTTTTTAGATCAGTAAACCAGTCGAGTCCAGTGGATCAGGGCAGATTGTCTCATCCTTGAAGGAGCCTCAAAGAAAGAGTGGAAAAGTACTAAATACTGAGTTGGAGTAGGAAAGTGTCTTAAAGTTTCCCTTTTTTCCCTCACCACCTCCCTCTACAAAAAACACAAGAACACCTCTGCAGAACTGCCTAAACAAGACCTCTGTCCAAAGTTTCAAATAAAAAGACCTTGGAATTAGAGTACTTGGATGTAAATATACAAATGTATATTTGTAAGAGTATGACTGGGCAGCGGGCCTCAGACTTTGACTGTAATACCTTAGTGAGACTGTGATGCACAGGCTCTGCACCAAGTCTGGTGAGGGGAGGACAGTTTTTCTGATGAGGCCTGCCTTGCAAAATATTTGTTGTTGCCTGTGGTTGAGTCTGAAAGATCACACAAAGTTTTATAACCAGGAGGTGGACTCGTTATGTACCAAAAAATGTAAGCAAGTGAAAGAGAGACAGGGTGACTAAAATGGAAACATGTTAATAAATATATAGAAATAAAACAAAAGGAAGAAATGTAGTGAGCAAAACAGACAGAAAAATTGGTATAAAAATGAAAAAAATCTCAAGAAAAGAAATTCTGCCAAAGCATTTTATGTTATGAAACAGCTTAATACAGGGTTAAAAATCACTGTCAAAGTAGGGGTTAGGTGAAAATGATTTAAAAAATCAAAAGAATATAATAAATATTTTGCTACATAAATTTTCTTTAATTTTAACCCAATTTAAATATACTGAAACTTAAAAATGATGAGGTTTTTGTTACTGCAACCCAAAATTAAAAATAAAAGGAGATGCAACATAAGGATAAAAATTAAGCACCAGGACTTCCCTGGTGGCTCAGTGGTTGAGAATCCGCCTGCCAATACAGGGGACACAGGTTCGAGCCCTGGTCTGGGAAGATTCCACATGCCGCGAAGAAACTAAGCCCATGAGCCACAACTACTGAGCCTGTGTGCTGCAACTACTGAAGCCTGTGTACCTAGAGCCTGGGATCTACAGCAAGAGAAACCACCAGGATGAGAAGCCCATGCACCGCAACAAAGAGTATTCCCCGCTCACTGCAACTAGAGAAAGCTGGCACACAGCAACGAGGACCCAACGCAGCCAAAAATAAATAAATAAAATAAATAAATTTTAAAAATAAATAAAATGACATGTTAAACAATATATTTTTTAAAAAAATTAAGCACCAAAATCATATATTTATAATTATGGTAAATACATTATAAATGTCAAATAACAGAACTGGAAAAGACAATATGTACAGTAAACTACAAATAATCCAAAGTAAAAACAGAGTATCTGAGGAAGAGAATACACAAGTGAAATGGGAAAGGAACTCAGAAGTATAATAAAAGAAAAATTTAGAGGGGTCTGGGCAAGATGGCGGAAGAGTAAGACGTGGAGATCACCTTCCTCCCCACAGATACATTAGAAATACATCTACACGTGGAACTGCCCCTACAGAACACCCACTGAACGCTGGCAGAAGACGTCAGACCTCCCAAAAGGCAAGAAACTCCCCATGTACCTGGGTAGGGCAAAAGAAAAAAGAAATAACAGAGACAAAAGAATAGGGATGGGACCTGCACCAGTGGGAGGGAGCTGTGAAGGTGGAAAGGTTTCCACACACTCGAAAGCCCCCTCGCAGGCAGAGACTGCGGGTGGCAGAGGGGGGAAGCTTCGGAGCCATGGAGGAGAGCGCAGCCACAGGGGTGCGGAGGGCAAAGTGGAGAGATTCCCGCACAGAGGATCGGTGCCAAGCAGCACTCACCAGCCCGAGAGGCTTGTCTGCTCACCCGCCGGGACGGGCAGGGACTGGGAGCTGAGGCTCAGGCTTCGTTCGGATCCCAGGGAGAGGACTGGGGTTGGCGGCATGAACACAGCCTGAAGGGGTTAGTGCACCACAGCTAGCCGGGAAGGAGTCCGGGAAAAGGTCTGGATCTGCCAAACAGGCAAGAGACTTTTTCTTGCCTCTTTGTTTCCTGGTGTGCGAGGAGAGGGGATTCAGAGCGCCGCCTAAATGAGCTCCAGAGACAGGCGTGAGCCAAGGTGATCAGCGTGGACCCCAGAGAAGGGCATGAGACGCTAAGGCTGCTGCTGCCCCCACCAAGAAGCCTGTGTGCGAGCACAGGTCACTATTCACACCGCCCCTCCCGGGAACCTGTGCAGCATGCCACTGCCAGAACCCATGATGCAGGGACAACTTCCCCGGGAAAATGAGCAGCGCGCCTCAGGCTGCTGCAATGTCATGCCGGCTGTTGCCACTGCAGGCTCACCCCGATTCCTTCCCCAACCCTCCCCCAGGACTGAGTGAGCCAGAGCCCCCGAAGCAGCTGCTCCTTTAACGCCATCCTGTGTGAGCGAAGAACAGCAGCCCTAAGGTGACCCACACGCAGAGGCAGGTCTAAATCTAAAGCTGAACCTCGGGAGCTATACGAATAAAGAAGAGAAAGGGAAATTTCTCCCAGCAGCCTCAGAAGCAGCGGATTAAAGCTCCATAAACAACTTGATGTACCTGCATCTGTTGAATACCTGAAGAGACAACGAATCAGCCCAAATTGAGGAGGTGGACTTTGGGAGCAGGATATATTATTTTTTCCCCTTTTCCTCTTTTTGTGAGTGTATGTATATGCTTGTGTCTGAGAATTTGTCTGTATAGCTTTGATTAGACAATTTGTCCTAGGGTTTGGTCCGTCTGTATAATTTATTTTAATTTTTTTTACTTAAAAATTTTTTTTCTTAATAAATTTTTTCTTAATACTTTTTTCTTATTTTTTATTTTAAAAAATTAAAAAAATTTTTCTTAATAATTTTTTTCTTATTTTTAATTTTAAAAAATTTAAAAATTTATTATAAAAATTAAAAAATTTATTTTTCTTAATAAATTTTTTCTTAATAACATTTTTTCTTATTTTTTATTTTAATAGCTTTATTTTATTTTATCTTACTTTATTTTATTATATTTTATTTTATTTTATCCTCTTTCTTTCTATTTTTTCTCCCTTTTATTCTGAGCTGTGTGGATGAAAGGTTCTTGGGGCTCCAGCCCGGCATCAGGGCTGTGCCTCTGAGGTGGGAGAGCCAACTTCAGGACACTAGTCCACAAGAGACCTCCCAGCTCCACGTAATACCAAATGGCAAAAATCTCTCAGAGATCTCCATCTCAACATCAAGACCCAACTTTACTCAACGACCAGCAAGCTACAGTGCTGGACACCCTATGCCAAACAACTAGCAAGACAGGAACACAGCCCCATCCATTAGCAGAGAGGCTGCCTAAAATCATAATAAGGCCACAGACACCCCAAAACACACCACCAGACGTGGATGTGCCCACCAGAAAGACAAGATCCAGCCTCATCCACCAGAACACAGGCACTAGTCCCCTCCACCAGGAAGCCTACACAACCCACTGAACCAACCTTAGCCACTGCGGAAAGACACCAAAAACAACAGGAACTACGAGCCTGCAGCCTGTGAAAAGGAGACCCCAAACACAGTAAGATAAGCAAAATGAGAAGACAGAAAAACACACAGCAGATGAAGGAGCAAGGTAAAAACAAACCAGACGAAACAAATGAAGATGAAATAGGCAGTCTACCTGAAAAAGAATTCAGAATAATGATAGTAAAGATGATCCAAAATCTTGGAAACAGAATAGACAAAATGCAAGAAACATTTAACAAGGACCTAGAAGAACTAAAGAGGAACCAAGCAATGATGAAAAACACAATAAATGAAATTAAAGATACTCTAGACGGGATCAATAGCAGAATAACTGAGGCAGAAGAACAGATAAGTGACCTGGAAGATAAAATAGTGGAAATAACTACTGCAGAGCAGAATAAAGAAAAAAGAATGAAGAGAACTGAGGACAGTCTCAGAGACCTCTGGGACAACATTAAAGGCACCAACCCTCGAATTATAGGGGTCCCAGAAGAAGAAAAGAAAGGGACTGAGAAAATATTTGAAGAGATTATAGTTGAAAACTTCCCTAATATGGGAAAGGAAATAGTTAATCAAGTCCTGGAAGCACAGAGAGTCCCATACAGGATAAATCCAAGGAGAAACACGCCAAGACACATATTAATCAAACTATCAAAAATTAAATATAAAGAAAACATATTAAAAGCAGCAAGGGAAAAACAACAAATAACACACAAGGGAACCCCATAAGGTTAACAGCTGATCTTTCAGCAGAAACGTTGCAAGCCAGAAGGGAGTGGCAGAACATATTTAAAGTGATGAAGGAGAAAAATCTACAACCAAGATTACACTACCCAGCAAGGATCTCATTCAGATATGATGGAGAAATTAAAACATTTACAGACAAGCAAAAGCTGAGAGAGTTCAGCACCACCAAACCAGGACTACAACAAATGCTAAAGGAACTTCTCTAAGTGGAAGCACAAGAGAAGAAAAGGACCTACAAAAACAAACCCAAAAAATTAAGAAAATGGTCATAGGAACATACATGTCGAAAATTACCTTAAATGTAAATTCATTAAATGCTTCCACCTAAAGACACAGACGGGATGAATGGATACAAAAACAAAACCCGTATATATGCTGTCTACAAGAGACCCACTTCAGACCTAGGGACACATACAGACTGAAAGTGAGGGGATGGAAAACGATATTCCATGCAAATGGAAATCAAAAGAAAGCTGGAGTAGCAATTCTCATATCAGACAAAATATACTTTAAAATAAAGACTATTACAAGAGACAAAGAAGGACACTATATAATGATCAAGAGATCGATCCAAGAAGAAGGTATAACAATTGTAAATATTTATGCACCCAACAGAGTAGCACCTCAATACATAAGGCAAATACTAACAGCCATAAAAGGGGAAATCGACAGTAACACAATCATAGTAGGGGACTTTAACACCCCACTTTCACCAATGGACAGATAATCCAAAATGAAAATAAATAAGGAAACACAAGCTTTAAATGATACATTAAACAAGATGGACTTAATTGATATTTATAGGACATTCTACCCAAAAACAACAGAATACACATTTTTCTCAAGTGCTCATGGAACATTCTCCAGGATAGACCATATCTTGGGTCACAAATCAAGCCTTGGTAAATTTAAGAAAATTGAATTCGTATCAAGTATCTTTTCCACCCACAACACTATGAGACTAGATATCAATTACAGGAAATGTTCCGTAAAAAATACAAACACATGGAGGCTACACCATACACTACTTAATAACGAAGTGATCACTGAAGAAATCAAAGGGGAAATCAAAAAATACCTAGAAACAAATGACAATGGACACACATCAACCCAAAACCTATGGGATGCAGCAAAAGCAGTTCTAAGAGGGAAGTTTATAGCAATACAAGCCTACCTCAAGAAACAGGTAACATCTCGAATAAACAACCTAACCTTGCACCTAAAGCAATTAGAGAAAGAAGAACAAAAAACCCCAAAGTTAGCAGAAGGAAAGAAATCATAAAGATCAGATTAGAAATAAATGAAAAAGAAATGAAGGAAACAATAGCAAAAATCAATAAAACTAAAAGCTGGTTCTTGGAGAAGATAAACAAAATTGATAAACCATTAGCCAGACTCATCAAGAGAAAAAGGGAGAAGACTCAAATCAATAGAATTAGAAATGAAAAAGGAGAAGTAACCACTGACACTGCAGAAATACAAAACATCATGAGAGATTACTACAAGCAACTCTATGCCAATAAAATGGACAACCTGGAAGAAATGGACAAATTCTTAGAAATGCACAACATGCCGAGACTGAACCAGGAAGAAATAGAAAATATGAACAGAACAATCATAAGCACTGAAATTGAAACTGTGATTAAAAATCTTCCAACAAACAAAAGCCCAGGACCAGATGGCTTCACAAGAGAATTCTATCAAACATTTAGAAAAGAGCTAAAACCTATCCTTCTCAAACTCTTCCAAAATATTGCAGAGAGCAGAACACTCCCCAACTCATTCTAGGATGCCACCATCACCCTGATACCAAAACCAGACAAAGATGTTACAAAGAAAGAAATCTACAGGCCAATATCACTGATGAACATAGATGCAAAAATCCTCAAGAAAATACTAGCAAACAGAATCCAACAGCACATTAAAAGGATCATACACCATGATCAAGTGAGGTTTATTCCAGGAATGCAAGGATTCTTCAATATGTGCAAATCAATCAACGTGATACACCATATTAACAAATTGAAGGAGAAAAACCATATGATCATCTCAATAGATACAGAGAAAGCTTTTGACAAAATTCAATACTGATTTATGATAAAAGCCCTGCAGAAAGTAGGCATAGAGGGAACTTTCCTCAACGTAATAAAGGCCATATATGACAAACCCACAGTCAACATTGTCCTCAATGGTGAAAAACTGAAACCATTTCCACTAAGATCAGGAACAAGACAAGGTTGCCCACTCTCACCACTATTATTCAACATAGTTTTGGAAGTGTTAGCCACAGCAATCAGAGAAGAAAAAGAAATAAAAGGAATCCAAATCAGAAAAGAAGAAATAAAGCTGTCACTGTTTGCAGATGACATGATACTATACATAGAGAATCCTAAAGATGCTACCATAAAACTACTAGAGCTAATCAATGAATTTGGTAAAGTAGCAGGATACAAAATTAATGCACAGAAATCTCTTGCATTCCTATATACTAATGATGAAAAATCTGAAAGTGAAATTAAGAAAACACTCCCATTTACCATTGCAACAAAAAGAATAAAATACCTAGGAATAAACCTACCTAAGGAGACAAAAGATCTGTATACAGAAAATTATAAGACACTGATGAAAAAATTAAAGATGATACAAATAGATGGAGAGATATACCATGTTTTTGGATTGGAAGAATCAACATTGTGAAAATGACTCTACTACCCAAAGCAATCTACAGATTCAATGCAATCTCTATCAAACTACCACTGGCATTTTTCACAGAACTAGAACAAAAATTTCAAAATTTGTATGGAAACACAAAAGACCCCAAATAGCCAAATCAATCTTGAGAACGAAAAATGGAGCTGGAGGAATCAGGCTCCCTGACTTCAGACTATACTACAAAGCTACAGTAATCAAGACAGTTTGGTACTGGCACAAAAGCAGAAACATAGATCAATGGAACAGGATAGAAAGCCCAGAGATAAACCCATGCACATATGGTCACCTTATCTTTGTAAAGGAGGCAAGCATATACACTGGAGAAAAGACAGCCTCTTCAATACGTGGTGCTGGGAAAACTGGACAGCTACATGTAAATGTATGAAATTAGAACACTCTCTAATACCATACCCAAAAATAAACTCAAAATGGATTAAAGACCTAAATGTAAGGCCAGACACTATCAAACTCTTAGAAGAAAACGTAGGCAGAACACTCTATGATATACATCACAGCAAGATCCTTTTTGACCCACCTCCTAGAGAAATGGATATAAAAACACAAATAAACAAATGGGACCTAATGAAACTTAAAAGCTTTTGCACAGCAAAGGAAACCATAAACAAGACCAAAAGACACCCTTCAGAATGGGAGAAAATATTTTCAAATGAAGCAACTGACAAAGGATTAATCTCCAAGATTTACAAGCAGCTCATGCAGCTCAATAACAAAAAAACAAACAACCCAATCCAAAAATGGGCAGAAGACCTAAATAGACATTTCTCCAAAGAAGATATACAGATGGCCAACAGACACATGAAAGAATGCTCAACATCCTTAATCATTAGAGAAATGCAAATCAAAACTACAATGAGATATCATCTCACACCGGTCAGAATGGCCATCATCAAAAAATCTAGAAACAATAAGTGCTGGAGAGTGTGTGGAGAAAAGGGAACACTCTTACAGTGTTGGTGGGAATGTAAATTGATACAGCCACTATGGAGAACAGTATGGAGGTTCCTTAGAAAACTAAAAATAGAACTACCATAAGACCCAGCAATCCCACTTCTAGGCATATACCCTGAGAAAACCGTATTTCAAAAAGAGTCATGTACCAAAATGTTCATTGCAGTTCTATTTACAATAGCCAGGACATGGAATCAACCTAAGTGCCCATCATTGGATGAATGCATAAAGAAGATGTGGCACATATATACAATGGAATATTACTCAGCCATAAAAAGAAATGAAATGGAGTTATTTGTAGTGAGGTGGATGGAGTTAGAGTCTGTTATACAGAGTGAAGTAAGTCAGAAAGAGAAAAATAAATACAGTATGGTAACACATATATATGCAATCTAAGGAAAAAAAAAAAAAAGGTCATGAAGAACCTAGTGTCAAGATGAGAATAAAGACACAGATCTACTAGAGAATGGACTTGAGGATATGGGGAGGGGGAAAGGTAAGATGTGACAAAGTGAGAGAGTGGCATGGACATATATACACTACCAAACGTAAAATAGATAGCTAGTGGGAAGCAACTGCATAGCACAGGGAGATCAGCTCTGTGCTTTGTGACCACCTAGAGGGGTGGGATAGGGAGAGCAGGAGGGAGGGAGATGCAAGAGGGAAGAGATATGGGAACATATGTATATATATAACTGATTCACTTTGTTATAAAGCAGAAACTAACACACCATTGTAAAGCAATTATACTCCAATAAAGATGTTAAAAAAAAAAAAAGTAAAATTTAATAAAAATTGAGTTTCCAGTAGAAAAATTACAGGGTGCTGATGTACATCTGACTACAGAATGACAAATGTCCATGTGTAAGTACATAAAATAAATAGATTAAGAGAATTTATTCAAGTATCTAAGGAGAAGAAAAAGAAACAATTCACTTATAAAATATGGAGGCGGTTACTCAGGTTGACCTCAGGTTCATTCCTAATATAACTGAAATCTAAGGAGACAGGATATACCAATGTGTATAAAATGTTGAGAGTTCCTGTGATTCTAGAGTATTTTACCCAGCCATAATGCCATTTGATTAGAAATAAAACAGCCATTAATTTTCAAATATGAAATAACTCAGGGTTTAGAGACTAATGAGCAGTTTTGAGAGAAATAAATTCATAGCAAAATTCAATTATTTAAGAAGCAAATAAAAATTAGTAAATCACAAATGGATAAAAAGAGTGTGTATTAAAATTCAGTAGATTGAAATTTAGAACTATTATTAACAGTTAATGTAATATTTTAAAAATAGAGAATACATTTTTTAATAATTTATGATAATTTATAACAGTATAATTTTTCTAAAAGTGGGGGAAGGTATTGGCAAGAATTACAGTGGTAATTTAACTTTATTATTAATAAAGAATCAGTATACACTATTTTATTATATACTTGTACATTATTATACACACACACACACAAACTGTACATTGCCAGCCTCTTAATATTTTAGATAATCTACTTTTCCCTAGCCACAAATGCTGTCTTAGGAAATAACATCTCCCTAGAAAAAGGTACACTGAAATATCTATAACTTGATTTTTAAAATATATATAACATAGAAGCCCTTTTTTGTGATTGGCATCAGTTGTACTGAGAAAAATTTCTTTTCTAAAACGCTGGATCAGGTATCATAAAAATGACACAATATTATAAAAAGTAATCAAATAAGTGAACATTCAGCTAGGTATTTGATTTAAAGCTGAGATTCCTATTTTAATGAGTTCTTTGTTTGTGGACCATCAACAGTTTATTGCATACAATATGCCCATAACATAGAGTCAGGAATTTGTCTCCATATAGTCAACTTGGAGCAAGAAATTAAAATAAATTTATAAAGCATTCTGAGAAAAAATTATTGCTATTCATTCCAATATTTGATTTTTTTTTACCCACATATTCTTTAATAGTGGTGTTTAATTCTATTAATAATATGTTTGAAAATTAAGTTGTCTTCACAGAAAAAAAACTATATTCACATTGTTTTTACAGAAAAAAACTATGTTCACATCAATATTTTATCAGTTTATATAATATTTGATAAGAATCACAATACATTACAACTCTTACAAACAAGGAAAAAACACAGTACATTCTTGGGAAAATTCAATTCAATTTACATAACTATAAAGTATGGTACATGCTGGTATGCTCTGGCACAAAAGACTTGAAACAAATTAATGTACACTCAAACACAAAATTGTGTTATTTGAAATGATAAAAGTTGACTTATTTAGAAATCTAGTTCTGAATATATTTCTATATTATCTTTAAAGAGTTAATATTAGGCAAAAATTATACAATCAATCATGTGTTTAAATTACAGGTTTCACTGTGACTTTAAGTCACTCAAAGGATGAGATCCCCTTTTAAAAGATTAAGGTCTACAGTAGGTACTGAGGTTTTCATCTTTGTTGCTGAATCAGGATTATGCTTTCTTGCTGATTGATGGATTATGTAGGTCAATGACTGGTTAGAATAATTATGATGCCATCATTAATGTACCAGACTGGGACACACCCTGGATCTCATTTACTATTTTGTTAGCTCACGTTTGTTCACTTATGGGGCTAAAAACAAACCAGACTATTCTCAAAAGTATATATGTGCTTAAAGATTTTCTTTCGTAAAATAATTAATTTATGTGGGTATTTCTTTTAAAATAATGCAAATTGTACTGGGTACACAATAATGATAACAATATCAATAGTAATAATACAAAATAATCAGGACTTCTTTGAAATATGAAGAAAAACACGTGCCTAAAGACAGGGATGCTATGCAAATATTTTATGACTTGGGTACCAGCCAGAAAATAAGCCTCAGGAGTCAACAGGGATGCTGGCCTCGAAAAACCTGAATGGTTTTTCAGGAATATACAGCTGCTTATGTTAATAGCTCTCATATCATATAACAAATTAGTAATATCTCAATTGTAATAAGTGTGGCCCATGGGCAAATGTAAGACCAAATTTAAAACAGATTAAAGTGGACCAATCTGAAGCATAAAAGAGAAAAGAACATCCTGTGCTCCTGTGATGAAAGGATCAAATGTCTCCATTTTCTTACTCTTATCTCATTCTCCTCCAATGCTTACTTATCCTTATTTCTTTCTTGTCCAATTGTCACTCTCATTAAAGGACAAGCTTTATAAAGTTACTGCCTGTTACCTTTTGTTCTCATCTAGGCACCTTTCTCCACACATAACAAATTTCCCCTCTTCGTGGCAGAGCTTCTTCTCTACCAATATTCTAGACATATGATACCCTCCAGTTAATAAAATTTGATCCTCACAATGTTTTGCTTCCTTCTGTTTTATCTCTATGTTGTCAGTGTACTTTCTTGACTTGTGTACTTAATCATAAAACAAGGTGTTTCCAAAATTATAGAAATCAAATGATTTATTCAAATGTAATATTTTATATATTCTTCCCAAGAATGTAATTAAAATCTTTTTTCCCCTAATCATGAACTCCTTTGTATGTTAATAAATAATTTTTATTCATCTTTGTTAAGAATGTCTTTCTATAAAAGTTTAAAACTGAGTTAATATTTCCTAAAAATATATTATTTTATAAGTCTCTTCATTGACAGAATTCTGTGTTTTTCATGTTTTCGTTTTGCATTTTCTTTTTTTGATTTTTGAAAATTTATCTTTTAAAAATTGAAATGTGGAACTAAATTTTTACATCCTTTATTTTATTATATACTCATAATCTAATAGTTTCATAAAAATACACACATATATATTATTGCATACATTCACACATCTTTTTACACACATTCACAAAACATAAACATATATATTGTTATATATACATACATAAAATAATATCATAGCAAATAGTTTCACTGCCCTAAAAATCAATGTTATTGAAGCAATCACTTTTTTGATTTCTATTATTATAGATCCATTTTGCCTACTCTATTGTAGAACTTCAGATAAATGGAATTATATTACATGTACTCTTTACTTTTTGACTACTTTAACTCAATGAAATGCTTTTGAGATGCATCCATGTTGCTGCATTGCATCAGTAATATTTTTGTCTTTATTGTTGACTAATTATTCATTGTATGAAGATATTGAAAAGTTTTATATGTTATGTTATGTGTGGACGTTTGAGTTATCTTTGTTTTTAATCATTTTAACTATGGCTGTTATGAATATTCTCTTCCCAGTTTTTTTGTGGGTGTGTGTTTCATTTCTGTTGTGTAAATGCCTAGGTATAGAATTGCTGGGTCATGATACAGACATATATGTTTAAATTTAAATTTAACTGAACTACCAAACATTTTTCTAAAGTAGTTGTCTCATTTTACATTCTGAACAGCAGGATATCAATGATCCAAGTTGCTCTAAATCCATACTTACATTTAATAATATTAGTTTTTTACAGTGTTAACCATTCTGTGGGTATGAAATAGTTGCTATTTCACCTTTCTTCATTGTTTTCCTAAATTTCAGAAACTTCTTCCTCACTCATGCTCAACAAAAGACTGACCTTGTAATCTACAGGAAAGAATTCAAAAGGAATTTCTTCTATATGTATACAAGCATCCCTGTATTTACATGCACCTTGTTTTTTCCATAGCTTTATTAATGTAAAATTGACAAATAAAAATTGTATATACTTAAGGTGTACAAGGTGATGTTTTGATACATTGTGAAATGATTACCACAATCAAGTTAATTAACATATCCATCATCTTATATAATTACCTTTTCTTTTTTAATAAGAACACTTAGGATCTACTCTTTTAGCAAATTTTGTATGTAATACATTATTATTAACTGTAGTTATTAAATCTCTAGAACTTATTCATCTTACAACTGAAAGTTTGTACCCTTTAACCAGGTCTCCATTATTCATATCCTCCAGCCTTGACAATCACTATTCTACTATCTCCTCCTATGAATTTAACTTTTATAGATTCTACATATAAGAGAGATCATGAAGTACTTGTCTTTCTTTCTGTGACTTACTTAGCATGATGTTCTCAGGTTGATCCATATTGTTGCAGATGACAGGATTTCTTTCTTGAGGCTTAAATATATATAAAATATATGTTTATAGGTTTATATTTATAAATATATATTATTTTATCTAAAATATATGTTTTTATTTTATTATATATTTTGCGGCATTTTGTATATTTTGTGGTATTTTGTAAAAATGTGTAATATATGTCATATTTCCACAAAATACCACAAAATATATTTAAAAACCACAAATGTTATATATAGAGATCACATTTTTCTTATATATTCATCTGTTGATGAACACTTAAGTTGTTTCCACATCTCGGTGATTGTAATAATGCTGCAATAAACTTGGGAGTGCAGATATGTCTTCAACATCCCCATTTAATTTCCTTTGGATATATACCTAGAAGTGGAATTTCTGGATTATAAGGTAGTTCTATTTTCAATTTTTTGAGGAATTTTCCTAGAGTTTTTCATAATATTTGTACAAATTTATATTCTCATTAAATAGATACACAAAATTATATTCTCAATAAAGTATAAAGGTTTCCTTTTCTCTACTTCCTTGCTAACACTTGTTATCTTTTGACTCTCTGATAATAGCTATTCTACCAAGTGAGAGGTGAAATTTCATTGCAGTTTTGATTTTTATTTCCCTGATGATTAGGGTTGGTTAGCACATTTCATACAACTGTTAGCCATTTGCTTGTCTTATTTAGAAAAATACCTATTTAGGTCCTTTGTCCATTTTAAAATTGGGTTATTTGCTTGGTTGTGGTTTTGGTTTTGGTTTCTCATTTATGAGTTCCTTACATATTTTACAATTGTAAATATATATGCAACCAACATTGGGACACCTAAATTTATAAAACAAATGTTAACAGACCTAAGGGATAAATAGACAGCCATATAATAATAGTAGGGAACTTCGATGTTCCAATTTCAGGAATGAATACACGGGAGACCTTCAAGATGGCACAGGAGTAAGATGTAAAGATCTCTTTCCTCCTCACAAATAAATCAAAAATACATCTACACGTGGAATAACTCCTACAGAACACCTAATGACCACTGACAGGCGACCTCAGACTTCCCAAAAGGTAAGCAAATCCCCATGTATCTGGCGGTGTGGCTGACAGGGTCTTGGTGCTGTGGCCTGGTGTCAGGCATGAGCCTCTCAGGTGAGAGAGCTGAGTTCAGGATATTGGACCACCAGAGACCTCCCAGCACCACGTAATATCAATTGGTGAGTGCTCTCCCAGAGATCTCCATCTCAATGCTAAGACCCAGCTCTACACAATGGCCAGCAAACTCCAGTGTTGGACGCCCCATACCAAACAACTAGCAACACAAGAACACAAGCCCACCTATTAGCAGAGAAGCTGCCTAAAATCATACAAAGTTCACAGACACCCCAAAACACACCGGCGGACATGGCCCTGGCAACCAGAAAGACAAGATCCAGCCCCACACACCAGAACAGAGGTACCACTCCCCTCCACCAGAAAGCCTGCACAAGCCACTGAACCAACCCCACCCACAGTCTCAATCACTGGGGCAGACACCAAAAACAATGGGAGCTATGAACCCGTAGCCTGTGAAAAGGAGACTGCAAAAAAAGTTAAACAAAATGAGAAGACAGAGAAATATGCAGCAGATGAAGGAGCAAGGTAAAAACTCATCAGACCAAACAAATGAAGAGGAAATAGGCAGTCTACCTGAAAAAGAATTCAGAGTAATGAAAGTAAAGATGATCCACAATCTTGGAAATAGAATGGAGAAAATACAAGAAACGTTTAACAAGGACATAGGAGAACTAAAGAGCAAACAAACAGAGATAAACAACACAATAAATGAAATAAAAAATTCTCTAGAAGGAATCAATAGCAGAATAACTGAGGCAGAAGAATAGATAAGTGACCTGGAAGATAAAAGAGTGGAAATAGCTACTGCAGAACAGAATACAGAAAAAAGAATGGAAAGGATTGAGGACAGTCTCAGAGACTTCTGGGACAACATTAAATACACCAATATTTGAATCATAGCGGTCCTAGAAGAGGAAGAGAAAAAGAAAGGGACTGAGAAAATATTTGAAGAGATTATAGTGGAAAACTTCCTTAACATGGGAAAGGAAATAGTCAATCAAGTCCAGGAAGTGCAGAGAGTCCCATACAGGATAAATCCAAAGAGAAACATGCCAAGACACATATTAATCAACCTATCAAAAATTAAAAACAAAGAAAAAATATTAAAAGCAGCAAAGGAAAAGCAACAAATAGCATACAAGGGAATCCCCATAAGGTTAACAGCTGATCTTTCAGCAGAAACTCTGCAAGCCAGAAGCATGTGGCAGGACATATTTAGAGGGATGAAAGGGAAAAACCTACAGCCAAGATTACTCTACCCAGCAAAGATCTCATTCAGATTTCATGGAGAAATTAAAACCTTTACAGACAAGCAAAAGTGAAGAGAATTCAGCACCACCAAACCAGCTTTACAACAAATGCTAAAGGCACTTCTCTAGGCAGGAAACACAAGAGAAGGAAAAGACCTACAATGAAAAACCCAAAACAATTAAGAAAACGGTAATAGGAACATACATAGAGATAATTACCTTAAATGTAAATGGATTAAACGCTCCAACCAAAAGACGTAGACTGGCTGATTGGATACAAAAAGAAGACCCATATACATGCTGTCTACAAGAGACCCACTTCAGACACACACACAGACTGAAAATGAGGGGATGGAAAGAGATATTCCACGCAAATGGAAATCAAAAGAAAGCTGGAGTAGCAATTCTCATGTCAGAAGAAATAGACTTTAAAATAAAGACTATTACAAGAGACAAAGAAGGACACTACATAATGATAAAGGGATCAATCCAAGAAGAAAATAGAACAATTGTAAATATTTATGCACCCAACATAGGAGCACCTCAGTACATAAGGCAAATACTAACAGCCATAAAAGGGAAAATCGACAGTAACACAATCATAGTAGGGGACTTTAACACCCCACTTTCACCAATGGATAGATCATCCAAAATGAAAATAAATGAGGAAAAACAAGCTTTAAATGACACATTAGACAAGATGGACTTAATTGATATTTATAGGACATTCCATCCAAAAACAACAGAATATACTTTCTTCTCAAGTTCTCATGGAACTTTCTCCAAGACAGATCATATCTTGGATCACAAATCAAGCTTTGGTAAATTTTAGAAAATTGAAATCATATCAAGTATCTTTTCTGACCACAAAGCTATGAGGTTAGATTTCAATCACAGGAAAAAAAAAAAAACTGTAAAAAATACAAACACATGGAGACTAAACAATACACTACTAAATAACCAAGAGATCACTGCAGAAATCAAAAAAGAAAGAAAAAGATACCTAGAAACAAATGACAATGAAAACATGACGACCCAAAACCTATGAGATGCAGATAAAGAAGTTCTAAGAGGGAAGATAACAGCAATAAAATCCTACCTAAAGAAACAAGAAAAATCTCAAATAAAAACCGAACCTTACACCTAAAGCATTTAGAGAAAGAAGAACAAAAAACACCCAAAGCTAGCAGAAGGAAAGAAATTATAAAAATCAGGTCAGTAAAAAATGAAAAAGAAATGAAGGAAACAATAATAAAGGTCAATAACTAAAAGGTGGGTCTTTGAGAAGGTAAACAAAATTGATAAACCTTTAGCCAGACTCATCAAGAAAAAGGGAAGAAGACTCAAATCAACAGAATTAGAAATGAAAAAAAGAGAAGTAAAAACTGATATTGCAGAAAGGATCAGGAGAGATTACTACAAGCAACTATATGCCAATAAAATGTACAACCTGGAAGAAATGGACAAGTTCTTAGAAAAGCACAACCATCCAAGATTGAACCAGGAAGAAATAGAAAATATAAACAGACCAATCACAAGCACTGAAATTGTAACTGTGATTAAAAATCTTCCAACAAGCAAAAGCCCAGGACCAGACGACTTCACAGGCCAATTCTATCAAACATTTAGAGAAGAGCTAACACCTATCCTTCTCAAATTCTTCCAAAATATAACAGAAGGAGGAACACTCCTAAATTCATTCTACAAGGCCACTATCACCCTGATACCAAAACCAACAAAGAGGTCACAAAAAAAGAAAACCACCAGCCAATATCACTGATGAACAAAGATGTAAAAATCCTCAACAAAATACTAGCAAACAAAATCCAACAGCACATTAAAAGGATCATGCACCATGATCAAGTGGGGTTTGTCCCAGAAATGCAAGAATTCTTCAATGTACACAAATCAATCAATGTGATACACCATATTAACAAATTGAAGGATAAAAACCATATGATAATCTCAATAGATGCAGAAAAAGCTTTTGACACAATTCAACACCAATTATGATAAAAAATCTCCAGAAAATGGGCATAGAGGGAACCTACCTCAACATAGTAAAGGCCATATATGACAAACCCACAGCAAACATCATTCTCAATGGTGAAAAACTGAAACCATTTCCTCTAAGACCAGCAACAAGATAAGGTGGCCCACTCTCACCACTATTATTCAACATAGTTTTGGAAGTTTTAGCCATGGCAATCAGAGAAGAAAATGAAATAAAAGGAATACATATCAGAAAAGAAGAAGTAAAACTGTCACTCTTTGAAGATGACATGGTACTATACATAGAGTATCCTAAAGATGTTACCAGAAAACTACTAGAGCTAATCAATGAATTTGGTAAAGTAGCAGGATACAAAATTAATGCACAGAAATCTCTTGCATTCCTATACACTAAAGATGAAAAATCTGAAAGAGAATTTAAGGAAACACTCCCATTTACCATTGTAACAAAATGAATAAAATACCTAGGAAGAAACCTACCTAAGGAGATAAAAGACTGTATGCAGAAAACTATAAGACACAGATGAAAGAAATTAAAGATGATACAGATGGAGGGATATACCATGATCTTGGATTGGAAGAATCAATATTGTGAAAAAGGCTATACTACCCAAAGCAATCTACAGATTCAGTGCAATCGCTCACAAACTACCAGTGGCATTTTTCCCAGAACTAGAACAATAAATTTCACAATTCGTATGGAAACACAAAAGACCCTGAATAGTCAAAGCAAACTTGAGAAACAAAAACGGAGCTTGAGGAATCAGGCTCCCTTACTTCAGACTAAACTACAAAGCTACAGTAATCAAGACAGTATGGTACTGGAACAAAAACAGAAATATAGATCAATGGATCAGGATAGAAAGCCCAGAGATTAACCCATGCACATATGGTCACCTTATCTTTGATAAAGGAGGTAAGAATATACAATGTAGAAAAGACAGCCTCTTCAATGAGTGGTGCTGGGAACACTGGACAGCTCCATGTAAAAGTATGAAATTAGAACACTTCCAAACGCCATACAGAAAAATAAACTCAAAATGGATTAAATACCTAAATGTAAGGCCAGACATTATAAAATCTTAAAGGAAAACATAGGCAGAACACTCTATGACATAAATCACTCAACATTCTTTTTGACCCACCTCCTAGAGAAATGGAAGTAAAAACAAAAATAAACAAATGGGACCTAATGAAACTTAAAAGCTTTTCCACAACAAAGGAAACCATAAACAAGATGAAAAGATAACCCTCAGAATGGGAGAAAATATTTGCAAATGACATAACTGACAAAGGATTAATCTCCAAAATATACAAGCAGCTCATGCAGCTCAATATCAAAAAAACAAACAACCCAATCCAAAAATGGGCAGAAGACCTCAATAGACATTTCTCCAGAGAAGATACACAGATTGCTAACAAACACTTGAAAAGATGCTCAACATCACTAATCATTATAGAAATGCAAATCAAAACTACAATGAGGTATCACCTCACACCAGTCAGAATGGCCATCATCAAAAACTCTACAAACAGTAAATGCTGGAGAGGGTGTGGAGAAAAGGGAACCCTCTTGCACTGTTGGTGGGAATATAAATTGATACAGCCACTATGGAGAACAGTATGAATGTTCCGTACAAAATTAAAATTGAACTGCCAGATGACCCAGCAATCCTACTACTGTGCATATACCCTGAGAAAACCATAATTCAAAAAGAGATATGTACCACAATGTTCATTGTAGCACTATTTACCATAGCCAGGGCATGTTGACGTGTCCATAGACAGATGAATTGATAAAGAAAGTGTGGTGTACATATACAGTAGAATATTACTCAGCCATAAAAAGAAATGAAATTGAACTATTTGTAGTGAGCTGTATGGACCTAGAGTCTGTCATACAGAGTGAAGGAAGTCAGAAATAGAAAAACAAATACCATATGCTAATACATATATATGGAATCTAAAAAAAAAAAAAAAGAAAAAGAATTGTTCTGATTAACCTAGGGGTATGACAAGAATAAAGATACAGATGTAGAGAATGGACTCGAGGCAACAGTGACAGGAAAGAGTAAGCTGAGATGAAGTGAGAGAGTAGCATTGACGTATATACACTACCACAGTAAAATAGATAGCTAGTGGGAAGCAGCTGCATAGCACAGGGAGATCAGCTCGGTGCTTTGTGACCACCTAGAGGGGTGGGATATGGAGGGTGGGAGGGAAACATAAAAGGGAAGGGATATGGGGATATATGTATCCATATAGCTAATTCACTTTGTTATACAGCAGAAACTAACACAACATTGTAAACAATTATACTCCAATAACAATGTTAAAAAGAAAAAAAGAATGAATACATTTTCCAAACAGAAAATCAACAGGAAAACTCGAATAGCACTATAGGGCAAATGGTTCTATCAGACATATACAGAATATTTCATTCAATATCAGCAAAATACGTACTCTTTGCAAGCACCCATAGAACAATCTCTAGAATAAATCATATGTTAAGCCACAAAACAAGTCTTAATAAATTAAAAAAGATTGAAATCATATCAAGTATCTCTTCTGAGTGCAATGGTATGAAACTAGAAGTCAATAATTGGAGGAAACTTGAAAAATTCACAAATATGTGGATATTAAACAACACAGTCCTGAACAACCAATGGGTCAAAGATGAAACCAAAAGAAAAAAATTTTTAATATGTAGAGACAAATGAAAATGGAAACACAACATATCAAAACTTATGAAATGCAGCAAATCAATGCTAAAAGTGAAGTTAGCAATAAACACATATATCAAGAAAATCTCAAATAAAACAACCTAATTTTACACCTCAAGAAACTACATAAAGAAGAACTCAGCCCAATTAGCAGAAGAAATGGTAAAATAAAGAGCCGTGAAGAAACAAATGAAATAGAGATCACAAAACAATAGAAAAGATCAATGAACCTAAGAGTTGGTTTTTTGAAAAGGTAAACAAATCTTTAGGTAGACTAAGAAAAAAGAGAAAAGACTCTAATAAATATAATCAAATATGAAAAAAGAGACATTATAACTGATACCACAGAAATATAAAGGAGCATGAGACTGCTAGGAATAATTATATGCACACATCTCTTTTATTCTCTCACTATCACAATATAAAGTTACACTCTTTCTAATTAATAACTGTTTTTACCCACATTTTCTGCTTACTGTCTTAGTGTGTCTCCTTAGTGGAAAGTTTGACATGTTGATTTCACTTTATCTTCTTTTTCTTCAAATTATATTACCGTCTCCTCATCAATGTTTAAAGAAACTTAAATATCTTTAATTAAAAACTAACATCATACCTACCCTCATCCTTTTATCATATACTATTCAATTCTAAACATTTTTATTCAACAAACATATCTTCATAATTCAATACCTCATTATCCCATCCAATCTACTATTGTTCCTACTTCTTCAAAGACACTGTTCTCTTGCTAAAAACTCCTGTGACTTCTATGTGGCTACATCCAAGTTTTATTTCAGAATTTGTAACTTTCTCATCTTCTCAGAAGTATTTAACAACTTTATCTGCATCCCTTTACTGAAGGCTTCTATACCTTTGTTGCTACATATAACAAACATCTCACTCTTTTGGTCTTCTGTCCACCTCCCAGAATATTCATTCACAATTTCTTATGTAGATGGCTCCACATGACCCTTAAATGAGTCTTCTTTTGCATTCTACACTCCTGTTTCATTGTGTTAGCACAATTTGCACAAGTGTTCAATCATAATAACTGAGAGATATCAAAATATACATAACTGGGGCTTCCCTGGTGGCGCAGTGGTTGAGAATCTGCCTGCTAATGCAGGGGACACGGGTTCGAGCCCTGGTCTGGGAAGATCCCACATTCCACGGAGCAACTGGGCCCGTGAGCCACAACTACTGAGCCTGCGCGTCTGGAGCCTGTGCCCCGCAACGGGAGGGGCCGCGATAGTGAAAGGCCCGCGCACCGCGATGAAGAGCGGTCCCCGCACCGCGATGAAGAGTGGCCCCCGCTTGCCGCAACTGGAGAAAGCCCTCGCACGAATCGAAGACCCAACACAGCCATAAATAAATAAATAAATAAATAAAGTAGCTATAAAAAAAATATATATATATACATAACTATCTAACTCTAACCTATCATCAATTCAATCACAATGGATTGATTTTTAAATATCCTGTTGTGCTTCACTATCCATCAATCCATTTCTAATTTACCACCTTATGTTGAGTGTACCACCTATATATTTTGAAACTGTCCACTCATTTTTATCCTCATAGTAATACATCGTTTCTTCCTCCATCGTATCTTACCTAGCATATATCTCTCTCGACCTTATTATGTGTAATCCATTCCATATCTACTGTCATCTTTAAAAATTATAAAGTAGAACATGTCACCCTGATTTTAAAAAATGCTTTGGTGACTTTCCTTTGTCCTTGCCATACATCAATCTCACAATTTCGTGCATGTTCTCCTCTTCAGTCTTCTTTTTCACTTGTTTCCTACATTACTCAGTTCATCAAAACACCTCTTACTTTTCAGAATGTGTTGAATTGTCTCTAATGTATAAGCCTTCACATGATTTGTTTTGAAGGAAAGTTTCTTTCATTCAACGTCTTATACTAAATTCACAAGGTGACTGCCACTCATCCTTCTGATCTCAGTTTAACAGTTAGTTCTCAGATTAAACTTCAGTTCTTCCATACTAGTTTAGCTCCTACACATTGAATTTTTCCACCAGACTGTAAGACCCACAAGGGCATAAAATTACAACCCTGTTCTTCCTTGATAAATTTGTAGCATCTATACAAGTGTCTGGTAAAGAATGGACACTCACAAATTAGATATTAGATAGATCAATAAATCACAATTTGTTTATTAGTTACATTCTGCAGAGACAAAAAACCTTAATCCTGCACAAGTGTAACTAGTACAAAACAGGTTAATGATCACTTTTTGTCAGGCTAAGAATCTAATTTAGCAATTCACTAACTTAAAATCATTAATCTATCATGTTTCAAAGTTTTAGAGCTCTGATCACAAAGGATAAAAAATATTTTAATAGATGTTGAAATGTCTCTCATTAGTTAAGGAATGCATAAAACAAAATTATGTTTATTGGTTTTAGATCTGTTCCATTTTGACATTTTCCAAATACAGTAAACATAACTGTTTTCCCACAATTGTAAAAAATAATCCAATTTACAGAAATATTGTTTCTTTAGAGATTTATGTCAACAGTCATGCTAATTAATCATTGATGGGACGAAATTGTCTCACTAAGTAGAAAAGATCATCCACTGAAATGCTCAATTAGAGAGTGAGCACTACATAATATATCACTCAGCTAGAGATATTTCTTGCTCCTTTGAAAGTTGAATATCATTCAGTGTAGTAAATATGAAGAAAAATTAATTTTATCAATGAACACAGGCAATTTAGAGTCACTTATATATTGAATAATAAAAACACAATGAAATTAATACTACTAATTGCAGAAATGTTATAATTTAGTGACATATTTAAAATTTCTGACAAAAAAAATTCTTTCATTATTTCCAGTAACAGGAATCAACATTGGCATCCAGAAAAGCCATAAGAGGTGACTTTTCCATAAATGATTTATCTGACAAATTTAAAAAGTAACTTTGTATATATATATAATTTTTCCTACCTGTGTAATTCGTGTATTGGAGTTGATGAAACATAAAGCATCTCCAGGGTTAAAGGTTCCTTGACTTGATGATTTATACCTATCACTTTTTTCACGAGGATCAATGCTTACTTCATGTGGAGGAAGGTCTGCCCGTGTGCTGTGATCCTCCCCAATTTTTTTCTTTGACTTTTTCCTCATGACTCTTCAAGTACTGAAAATTCATTGCTATCAACAGAGGAAATCCTTTAAGGTGAGTCATTTCCCCCTAAAGATCTTTGAGTAACACATGCATCCAACAAAATAGTTACAACCATCTAACCTGAAGTAAGAACACTATGGAACATAGATAGAATACTTATTTTTTATGAGGAGGCAGGAAGGAATGAGGTCTTTGAATATCTGCAGCATAAGGCAAAGCTAAAATGGTTATATATGCCTAGGTTGACAGAATGTTTTCATGTATCACTCAGAAGGTGTCAAGTGAAAACAATTTTTAATAAAAAGTAAAATTATTTTCTAAATTTTCAACTTCCCTAACTTTCTTCTTTAACTTCTTTACAACTCAGTTTATCAATTTGTAAAATAAATCTAAAATGGTCTCTGTCCATTTCAAAAAAATAAAATACTCTGACAATATTTTCTAGCCAAAGACCACCAGTAACACACCTGTATATGAATAAGTGTGTTCATTACTAACTACAGAGAGAGAGAGAGAACTCACAGTATAAGGAATGGTAGCAAGTCTCAGAAAGAAAGCATTAGAAAGAAGCTGCAATTGAATTCAGTCTTTTATTGGGTAATTTTGGAATGAGAGTATGGAAGTGAGGATCCATCTTGGGTTGGTTGCTGCCAGAAAGCAGCAGTTGTTCTATGATTAAGCATTTCCATACAATTTATCCATCAGGAGGACAGATTAGAGCAAGAGTAATGCTGTAGTTGGTTAAAAAATAGCTGTCCCTCATAAGAGCTGAGGAATGGGGATGTTTGCTACTTCATGGGTTATGCAATGATCTTGTTTTTTTCTCACTTTACCATAGTGTCTGACTGATCTTGTCTGATGTTGGTATCTATGAGATTATGTATGTCATATCTACAAGGGATTAATGTGGCCTAGCTAAGAATATTGCACCATCTTTAACAACACTGAGGCCCACTTCCCAAATGCAAGTGGCTGCTTTATTCTACCTCACAAAAAAGATACAGAAAGCAAAATAATAAGGAAATTCATGACAAAGAAAAATCAAGGATATCCAACATAACTATTATTCTCTATTATACAACTTTGTTCATTTCTATCACAGTACTTAATAGAAAGTCATTATGCTAAGCATTTTCATTAACTACCACTTTTTATATATAAAGAGTACATACCTGTATTATTTACAAATATTATCCACAGTTCCTTCCAAATACTTGATACTTATTAATCACTAAAGTGATACTTGATGAAGAAGGATCATATGGTGGGCACCGTGCTGAGGGATGATATGGAGATTTTTAACTTTATGAGAGAGGCTGATCTAGAAATGGACAGGATGGGGTAATTTGCAGTGGAAGAGAAATTACCTTAATAAATCATTAACTAAATTTTCAAACTACCTTCAGATATTGCATCTCTTACTCCACTTACTCCCACATTTTTATGGTTATTATTAATGATTTTTTATTCCCAACTTATTTTTGTTTTTCTCTTTTAACGCAATGACCCTTGAATGGTCAAGGCAATTGTGGCTGTCATTCAGTTGTCTGAACAAGCCCTTAAAACAAGCCCCACTGTTTAGAAAGGTCTTCATTGTAAAGCATAGTCCATTTTCTACTCAAGCCAAGGGTGGAGCAGGCAAGAATATGACAAAACCAATAGACATGGTATTTATTGTATTTCTATGGAATAAGAACTTAATCTGTAAGGTAAGTTATCAAGGAGGTAGAAAAATAAAAATAAGAGAAGCTATAATAGTTTACCTGTTCAGAGTGTCAATAATATGAAACATCATCAAATAAATATATATCTTGTTAACTGCAAACACCAATTATACTCCAATGATAATACTATCAATATATTAGACAAATAGTTTAAAAGAAAAAACATATATATAATTTAATTCATATTAAATGGTATAAGTATGGCTGTATTTAATGCATTTAGATGTTAGATTTATATAGAAATATTGAGGTATTCACACATCTTGAATTTAACTAGATTTTCATATGTGGTCCTGTAACTTCTTTCCAAAGATTTTTTTCCCCTTATGTTTGCTCAGTGAGCTGAAAATTTCCTAAATTGTCCTAGAGATTTTTACCTTAGCCTTGAGATCATTGACTTTCTAAAGCTATTGGTGTGGATATTAAAAGAAATTGTGTGTGCATTGTTTAAATTAACTGTCATTATCACAGAATAATGAGACTGCAAGCAAATCATGTCATTAGGAAGAGCTTTCACATCAGAATCAAATTTCTCCTCTGTTTACTGTTAAATGTGCAATTTACCTAAAGAGGGAGTGAAAGGGAACAATGAGACAAGAATTGAGTGAACATTTGTGTTGTCAATTCTCTGACCCAGGAATGCTAAAATAAGAAATTTTAAAATGCCTACTACAAAAGGACTATGTGTAAAAAATAAATAAACACAAAATGTCAAATATGCAGACATCTATCCACAAGAAAAGATGGACTGCAAGCAAAATGTCATAGTTTTTGATGAAGTGCTGATATTGAATTATAACCCAAATATTTCCTGAAGAGTAAAAAAAAAGTTATTTTTAGGAATTTGTAGGGGAATTCAGTTGAATAAAATTCAGTTGAATTTCAATACATAAATTGAAATTGTTTCTTTACCTAATTTCCTATCCATTCTTTAAATTATCTGATGAATGTTTCTCAGGGTCCTGAGTTTTTACTTATTGCTAGTCATTTCTGAATCTCACATATGCTCTTCTGCAGATGTCAATTTATCATATTTTTAAAGTATGTTCTTAAACTATCATTCATTCTATGAAGCATTGAAAAAGGTATAAAATTTAAACTTAGACATTTAGGTTTGAGTCATAATTTCACCATCTAAAAGCTGTATGAATTTAGACATGTTGATTAATCACTCTTTGTTTCAGGAATGTTTAAAATGGCATAGTTCTTCACAGACTAGTCACAAGCATTAAATAAGAGAGGGAAGAATGTGTTAATGACCTTAAATAGTACCTATCACAAAGTAGGTATTAATTACAAATTACTTTCCTTTCCCTCTCTCTTCCCTTGGATTTCAAACAACATCATGGCACTCTTTGCTTTACCATCAGCTATTCACATACTTCAGACCAGCTTTATCCATTGACATGTTTGTCTTTTTAAAAAATTTCATACACTCTGTTTTTATTTTCTTCACCTCTGCTTCAGTTTCCGTTCTTCCAATCTTATTGTTTCCTTACACTTACACCAATAGAACAGTTGAGCTATCAAAAAGAAATATGCTAGGTAAATATATTGGGAAAGTTAAATGAAATAGGAATTATTGAGATGCAGACCAAGCTGAAAATCTGTAAGGAAACACTATATTGGATTGTATAGACATTCAACGGAACAGGAGGTTCCTACTTGCCTCTTTTACTGGTCTTTATCAATAGCTACTTGGACAACAGAAAATTCTTAACTCCAAAGAAGACCATTCATTGATTGGCAAAAAGCCAAAAACATTAACTTTCCCTGCATTTTGTGTCATGAGACAAATACATATGATGAGTTGCTGTGATAGCAGAATATTAGAAAGAACTATTGTGTTAGTTTTCTGAGAGCACCCCAGGTTCACACCCTTGCTGACTACTGTTGGCATGATTTTACTTTTTTGTTGTCCATGAGATTTTATGAAATGCATTTTTATTGTGTTAATTTATTCATGTTTCGGTTGTTTACAGTTAACTTTCTCTACGACAGATTTATCTTCGGTTAAAAAGTTGTTTCAAAATCCAATATAGTAAAATTTATAATTCATATTTTATTACATATTTGTTTGTCTTTTAGGTGAGTACCTCATACATCTCTCATCAAGCTTTGGCCCACCCAGCAAGACGAAACAGAATTCTGGTCAAAGCAGAAATATTGAACCCCATGGGCACTTTAATATAGGAGTTTCTGACTACTGCCCCTGCTTTTGCTATACAATATTAAGTTTCATGTAATAAATATTCAATATGACAGAAATCTATAAGCTGTATGTTATCTAAAGTTAAGTTGAAAAAGTTAGTAATTCATAAAAAATATACTTATCCTTTGATCTATTTATTCTTTCTTTCATAATTTTTATCTCCTAAATGACAATGTGGTAAGAGTAATTACTCTAACCGCACCATGTCTACTTATAACATTTCAAAAATTAGTAAGAAGTTGATTAATACAAAGACAGTGTGATTAGTGGAATTTTGATGTAAAACACCTAATCTGTAGTCTTTTATTAGATATATGCATTAATGTGATATTTGTTAATGTGCTTCAAACTTAAAAAAAAATACATAAGTATCATATATATTGTTATTAAATAAAATGTTAAAATGTGCAACTGATGAAAGATGAAAATTATTCATCACAAACATACATGTAGTATGTTAAAAATTTTATTTTGTGTATCATCATATTACATATATATTTGATTACAACACAAAAATAATAAACTTATTAAAATTAGTTGATTTATTTCATTCTTATAATTTTAACAATGGTGTAATGATTTTATTGTTTTGAAGGAAATAATTAATAATGAAAAACTACTATAATTTATTATGTCTCCAGAGTGACTATGATTCTAAATTCAGTATAATAACTTATCCAAAAGAGAATAATGAAGAAGATAAATTTTGTCAATTAAGGTGCAATAAAGTCCTTGAAAAGACAGATACCTAAAAGGAAGTAAATTTAAACAGTCTATCTACAGATTAATAGATCCATGTATCATGGAAATATATATATTTTAATGATGCTTAGTACTTGGATCCTATATACAATAATTAAGAGTTATTCAATTACTGCACTTGGTCTTGGGAAAGAAGGCAACCCAGTTTGTTTCTCTGAGGTTGTTGGAGACTGAATTGTGCTGATGTTTTAACAGGAGTTTAACAGTTCATGATATTATTCACATGGCCTTTATTTTTATCTAATACTTCAGAGGAGGAAAGTGTAATAATATGGGGTCATAGAGGAATAAGAATCAGAAATCAGATCACAATTATACCTCTCAAATTAACTATTCGTGATTTTTGGGGGATATTCATATTAGATTGTTGTGTCTGAAGTCTTTGCAAAGGAACTAAACTACTAGCTTTAATGATGTGGCAGCTCAATTTAATTAAACATGCAAAGAATTGTTGCATTTATGTTTCTATTTTCTATTTATCTATGCACACACATAAACACACTCATACAAAATTATGTATATTTCCAAATACTATTTTAGGAATTGTGGAAACAAAGATGGCCTTTGTTTTTGAGAATCTTACTGGCCACTTGGAAGATAAGACATTCTTCTGTGAATAAGCTACATGAAAATCTTAGTCCATCTGAAAGAAATATGTAAATACAGGAAATTCATTAGAACTGAGGAAATTGAAGATAAAAAATGTTTTGTACCTTTACAACTTTATAGAATAAAGTAAATGTTGACTTGGAACCTACATAAAGAATAAAGATCAATATCTGAAAATACTGATGCCTTCACTATTGTCCTTTACATTAGTGAACTAATAATAAGAACCAGGTATCGTTGGAGCAGGCCAAAGGTAGATTTGTGTGTTCAAAGACAGTTGTAAAGGGTAATGTGTACCACTACTCTGTTCTTCAGAAATGAAGGAATTATTCCCCCCACCTGTATGGAGAGCTGCAGACAGCTGGTCTTTTGCTCTCAGCTCTCTTGTAGAATTTCCTGAAGTTAAATCTCATTCCCAGGGGTGACTGTCCTACATGAGGGTATAAAAGTCCAGCCATCTTGTGCCAGTTGGGCAAACTCTGAAGGACCATATTCACCTTAGAGCTCCTCAAGGACTATGCTCTGGCTTGCTGAAACTATACCACATTACAACTTTTTTCTCTGAATAATCTATTACTTTTTTCTCTTTCTTTCCATGGGCTGATCCCAAGGGCAGCCTCTAATGAATTCTCCAAACTCTAATCTGAGAGTTTGCTTCCTGGGGAACTCAACCTCTGTAAAGAGTCAGTGTCTTAACTGAGGTATTTGGACCTAATTTTAGAGAATATCAGGAATTACGTATGAGAGGTAACATAAAGAAAGTAACAGGCTTCCCTGGTTGTGCAGTGGTTAAGAATCCGCCTGCCAAGGTGTGGGACATGGGTTCGAGCCCTGGTCTGGGAAGATCTCACATGCCGCAGAGCAACTAAGCCCGTGGGCCACAACTACTGAGCCTGTGCTCTAGAGTCCACGAGCCACAACTACTGAGCCCACATGACGCAACTACTGAAGCCTGCACACCTAGACCCGGTGCTCCGCTGCAATGAGAAACCCACACATCACAACGAAGAGTAGCCTCCGCTCGCAGCAACTAAAGAAAGCCCACGCGCAGCAACAAAGACCCAACACAGCCAAAAATAAATAAATTAGTTTAAAAAAAAAGAAAGTAACATTTTAGGAAGTCTGTTTTATGAATGTGATCATAACATTAAATTATGGAAAAACATAGACTTTACTTCTTAAGTTTGTAGTTAAACCAGAATCCAATTAAAGTAATTTGAACAAGTAGTGTGATGGTTAATTTTATGTGTTGATGTGACTAGGCTAAGAGATGCCCAGATAGGTGGTAAAACATTATTTCTGGGTACATCTGTGAGGGTGTTTCCAGAAGAGAATCTGTAGCATTTAGCAATTTAACTTGGTAGACTGAGTAAAGAAGACTGCCCTTACCAGTTAGGTGGGCATCATCCAATCCACTGAAGGCATGAATAGAATAAAAGGGCTGAAGAAGGGTAAATTTTTGCCAGGGAATTCCCAACTAGGAATGATTTTTATAAAGAAAAAAAGAATATTTTAAGGAATGAGTTATTTAAGGCAATAGAAGTTCAGAACAGAACATTTAAATAAGCACATAGTGGGTGAATATCAGTGGAATAATTTAAATTGACTGTAGACAGTTTATGAACTACAAAAAAATAATTGGCAGGATGATGTAGGCAAAAGTTACAAGCCACTTGATTAAAGAGTTTGCTTGTGAAAGAACATAAATGTGACATATCATGAATTTTTTTATTATCCATAGTTTTCCTGTCACTAAAGAGTCACATAATATATAATAAAACTACTTCGATTCTTTCTCAAGTCTTTCCCATTTTTTCTGATAGCATCTTGTTTCTTTCATGTTTAAAATTTTTTCGTGTATTTATGAACTGTATTTTAGCTATCTAATAGTTTTTTCCAATGATATTTTATAGCAATTCTTTATTGACTAATTCTACAGTTTTTAAAAAACATTTATTCACATCCATTTATGGTGCAATTGTCTGTGTTTTAGTAACTTTAGATGATGAGCTCTTTAACTGTCAGGTATTCTTAGTCAAAGCCCTTTGTAGTCTGCATTAAGAATATGTTCTTTCAGAAATTTTGTATTTGCTTCTTCCATGATCTTTGGGAGCATTTGTACTTTGGCTTAAGTTTTATGTAAAATTTTCAATTCACAGCTTCTCAGACTATGTAGAACCGTAAAGTAGAACTTGAAAACTATGTGAGGGTAAATTCCTGAGAAGACTCAACATCTGTTTTGTGTTTAACAAGAGCCCTGCTGAAGAATCATTAGCTTCTGTTTAATTTGATTTTTCTGGTAGGTATTATTATTTTCTCATCTCCCCTTTTTCCAAGTGTGCAGTCCTTTGAGTGCCATCACTTTATGTATGAGTTTCATTTCTTCAACTTATAAGATACCAAATGTTTTCTTCTGTCCTGTTCAGGCTGGTATGCCTAATTCCCTTTGCTACTTCTTTCTATTTTTTGCCCTTAGTAATATACTTCTTATTTTCTTACTATTTCAATTATGCGTTTATATGTCCCATTTTTATATTTAATACACTATTTTTAGGCATTTGTTGTCATATCATCGGAAATAGACGTTCATCACTGGAAATTCCAAATACTGATTTCAAGATAGAGAAGATTCCCAACACTCATTAACATGTACCATAGATTTTGGCACTTTGCCTTTTAGTGTGGTCTTCTTGACCACTGCCTTCTGTGTTCTAGTATTATTCAAAGGAGTGACAAATGTGTTTGCTTATTTATAATTACTAACAAATTCCTTAAGATACATTCCTAGACAAAATATACATCCTACATTTATCTAATTGATTGAGTCTTACTTTATCACAAGCTTAATAAATTTGTACTCTCTTAAATTTATTTATTTAATTTTGCTCTCAGCTAGTCACTTTCACAGCTGTTTTATTTGTAGAATTATTATTCTGGCTTCGGATGAGAGCAAGTGTTTTTCAGAGGTTTATGTCATTTGCTTCTGCCAGGCACTTGGCAGTGCTGTGAGCCTGGGATCTCTATAAATTATAATCTAATTTTAAAAATTCTTTGACTGCTCAGGTATTACAAATGAACATTGCAAACCCATTAGAAGTCCAAAGTGAGATCCCAAATTCCCAGCAATGATACCCCCTCAAACTCAGGTAATAGCCAAATGTAATTGAATTTCCTGACAATTCTCAGGGAGCTAAGAGATTAGTTTTCATTTAAACTTACAATGAGAGTGTATTTTTTTGGAAGTCCTAGCTTTATGGGGGAAATCTATTTCTGGACTTCTCACCTTGGCTGGGTCTTGTCCTCTGTTTTCTCTTTCCTATGCCCTATGGAGCTCAGTTTTATCTGGTTATACTAAAGCATTCACGATAAACTTGAACCTTGCTACACTACTCTACTTAATTTTCTGGGTTCCCACCTGTTCTCATTCACAGTGAGGAAATCCTTGCATTCTTCACAGCTCATCAATGCGTTTGTACAAAGAAATTTACATACATTATACGGAATCGCTTTTGTTGTTTACAGCAGAGGTTTCAATCCAAGCGTCTAGTTCATCATTCAATCAGAAATTATTATTTCCTGAACTCACTCCACTCAGGTTTTCATGACCACCAGTCAATTGAAGCTAGTTTAGATGAGATTGGCAATGACTTTCACATTGATAAATCCATGGTCAATTCTCAATTCTCATTTTTTAAAAAATATCATCAGCATTTGAAAAGTTAATTTATCTCTCTTCTTTGGAATATTTTCACCATTTGATTCCCAGGAAACCCCACTCTCCTGGTTTCCCTTCTGCCTCAGTGGAAGTTCCGTATCAGTATGCATGCTAGGCTCCTCCTTAACATTCCCAATTTTCACATGCTATTGTGCCTTAAGACTTAGTCCTGGGAACTTTTTTCTTCTCTATATACACCTACACTTTTGTTGGTTTCTTTGAGCTCAAGGGTTGATATTAACCAAACCAGCCTGTATCTAACCCCTATTTGATGTCTCCGCATAAGTGATTAATTGGCATCTCAAACTCAATATGTCAAAAACTTCTGCAACTCAACAAATAACTATGTCCTTCCAATTGCTCATGCTGAAAACTTGACTTTTCAAATCTCACATTCAATTCATCGGCAATCCTTTAGATTCTTTAAAAAAGATATAACCACTATCTGACCATTTCTCACAACCTCCATAGCCACCACTTTCATCCAAGCCACCAGATGTTCCCTTGAACCACATCCATTCCTCCCAACTGTGTTCTCTCCATCTGCCCAGATTGCCTATAGGCAGTGTAGGTCTCCACATTATCATTTGGAACAGACCATATCACTCCTCTCCTTCAACTCTCCAATATTTTCACATATTTACAGGATATTTTATCCCTAATTACTCTCTAATGTCATATCCCTCTGTGTGTCTCTAGCTTAATCCACTTTGACTACACTGGACTACAAAGTGTTTCTCAATTTAACAAAGAATGTTCCCACCTCAGGGACTTAACAATTTCTGTCCTCTTTAGCTATACCCCTTTCATAATATATCCTTCACCTACTTCAGGTTTTTGTAGAAAAATCACATTTTTCAGTCTCTGATAAACATATAAAAACTCAAATGCCCCTCCCCAGGCACTCACTAAGACTCCTTCACTACTTCAAATTTTTCTATTGCATTTATTACATGAAATTTTTATGTTTTAATTCTTATGTGCTTCTGTCTTCCCCAACTAGAGTGAAAGCTTCATAGATATGACATTCATTTTTCTACTTAGCTCATCTCTGTGTCTGTGTTTCACAGAAAATTGACTAGCATCTAGCAAGTGCTAAATAAGTATTTGTTGATAAAATAATTAGGCAATCATCTCACAAAGATGTTTGGTGTGTGAAAACCTATTAATTATTAAAGAAAAAATAGATATGTCTTTCAATAAATAACTGGGTAGTGAGAATTTTAAGCAATTAAAGGAAAAATTAATAGAAGAGCAAAAGTCGATATACAGCAAATGAATGTATTAACATCATTCTTAAAGAAAATGCAGGACAGGATACAAGAAGATCAAAGAATAGAAGAACATTGGACTTTGTCAATCTTAAATTATATCTATCAATCTTTACACACTATCAATAATACTTTGTTATAACAGGCTTGCTGCAGTTAAATAGAAATTTTTTTTTCCTAATAAATCATTGGAAAAACTTATAATGCAATAGCAATCACACTTCATCTCTCAAGGTAAATGAAAAATATTGTTTCCATTACATAGTACTTGGGATGAAATAAAATAGTAAATAAATTTCACATTCAAACTCTGATTATGTAAAACAACTTTCATAACATTCAAAGTATTAAATGACTAGTCATGCATTTATCTACTAAGCATTGTCTTTTATTATTCAGAGCATTTCCAAACACTGCCTTCTGAATTATAAAAGAAAAAGAAAAAAAAAATAGAGGGACTTTCATATCTTTGTACTTACTTTTCATTTAAAATATATAACTTGACAAATGTCCCAGATTCTTATAATTTATTCAGGCTTCCAATTGCTGATAGATCATAGACATTAACCCTACATTATTTTTCACTTGTAACACCATTCAACCTACCACTATTTTACCACCTTCCATTTTCTTCCAAATATCTGTCAAAACTCTTGCCCTCTAATTCAATCCTGTAAACCTTACCAAGACCATGGGTAATAATATTGAGTAATTGGTTATAATTTGACACATTCCCCCTTGGCTTAGTTATCCTAAGTCCGATTCTTTGCCTCAGAGACCAAAAATATACTTTTCTATTAGCTAGAAGGGGAAAGAAAGAGAAAAATGTCACCACTTCTTATTTCCACTCAAAAAGTCAAGTGATAGGCTTGATGTTCTTTGTGTGTTTGTTCAAGTGTTCCTATTTCTTCCATTTCTTTATCATTTTCCAACTTCCTGTGATTATAGTTGGTCATTATTTTTCACACATTTTCTTTTTGTTACAAATCTCTGAATATTATATGCATAAATTGAAGTAATTTGAAATAAAAATGATGTTTACAAACATGTCATAGAGGAAATTTCTTAATGTGCATTTATTTTTAAAACTTTCAACTAAGGAACCAAATACCAGTGCTGTGAAAATGGGCACCCTTCAATCAAGATGGGTCTCCTAAGGCAGCAATTTATAATTTTAAATTAGATATTAATAGATAAGCTAATATTATTTATTACTAACTCTTCTTTTTGGCTACTTGGTTGAAACAATGAGGAATGCCTAGGTACTCTAAAATTTCAACATAATTTTCATGTTACCATTAACCACCAATTCTTTAAAATTCTATGTCATTCCTGAATAAGAGTTATGAGGTCTTCATAATATATTTTTGTTTAGATTTACAGAGTCCTATTCTTTTTCTTAGGAGACTCCCAAGAGTGGAAAAGTTTGTAATAAAACTTCTCTCTCAGGACTTCCCTGCTGGTGCAGTGGTTAATAATCCACCTGCCAATGCAGAGGACACAGGTTCGAGCCCTGGTCCAGGAAGATCCCACATGCTGTGGAGCAATTAAGCCCGTGTGCCACAACTACTGAGTCTGAGTTCTAGAGCCTGCGAGCAGCAACTCCTGAGCCCATTTGCCACAACTACTGAAGCCCGCATGCCTAGAGCCCACGCTCCACAGCAAGAGAAGATACTGCAATGAGAAGCCTGCACACTGCATTGAAGAGTAGCCCCTGATCGCCGCAACTAGAGAAAGCACACATGCAGCCCAGAAATAAATAGATAGATAGATAGATAGATAGATAGATAGATAGATAGATAGATAGATAGATAGATAGATAGATAAATAAATAAACTTCTCTCTCTGTCTCTCTGTCCATAAGAACCAAGTATGTGGTAAACTCTAGTGTAGAGGAAATAGCTAAGCAGATTGTTTTCAGCTTTTTTGGCTTATTTATTGTCAAGCATTCAGCAGAACAAACACAGAACAAAGCATTACACTCCTAAAGTTATTAATAGGACTAAAAGTGAGTCCATACACTTTTTATTTAAGACCGCTGGATTAGAAAGAATATTATTGATTAATATGATAATTTATTGGATTTCAAATTTACTGAGCACAAAGATTTTTAATCTGATATTTTAGGAATTTTTTATCTTTTTAATTAAAATATTGTTATTATTATAAATATTTGTGTCATTTGGGAAATTTTTTCTTCCAGTTTTATTGAGATAAAACTGACATACTGTATAAATTTAAGATGTACAGCACAATGATTCAACTTACATTATGAAATGATTACCACAATAAGTTTATTGAACATCCATCATCTCATATGGATAAAAAAATTAAAGAAATAAAAAAAAAATATCCTTGTGATGAGAACTCTTAAGTTTTACTCTATTAATAACTTTCAACATGGATGGACATAGAGTCTGTCATACAGAGTGAAGTAAGTCAGAAAGAGAAAAACAAATATCATATATTAACACATATATGTGGAATCTAGAAAAATGGCATAGATGATCTTATTTGCAAAGCAGAAATAGAGACACATACACAGAGATCAAACGTATGGATACCAAGGGGGGAGGGGGGGTGGGATGAATTGGGAGATGGGGATTGACATATATACACTATTGATACTATGTATAAAATAGAAAATTAATGAGAACCTACTGTATAGCACAGGGAACACTACTCAGTGCTCTGTGGTGACCTAAATGGGAAGGAAATCCAAAAAAGAGAGGATATATGTATACATATAGCTGATTCACTTTGCTGTACAGTAGAAACTAACACAATATTGTAAAGCAAGTATACTCCAATAAAAATTGATTTAAAAAAACTTTCATATATAGCATATAGTAGTGTTAATTATATTTATCATGTTGTATGTTAAACCCCTCATAGTTATTTATCTTATAACTGGAAGTTTGTATCTTTTGACTACCTTCATCCCAATTTTCCCTTGCCCTAATCCCACCTCTGGTAAACACAAATCTGATCCCTTTTTCTATGAGTTATTTGTTTTGAAGTATAATTTAAAAAGCACTATATTAGCTCCTGTTACATGACATAGTGAGTCAATATTTATGTACATTTCAAAATGATCTCCATGAGAAGTTATGACATCTGTCATCACACAAATGTATTATGTAATTATTGACTATATTCCCCACACTGTACATTTCATACCTGTCACATGTATTTTGTAACTGGAAGTCTGTACCTCTTAATTTCCCTCACCTATTTCTCTCCTCTCCAGCCCCCTCCCCTCTGGCAACCATCTCTTTGTTCTCTGTATCGATGCCTCTATTTCTGTTTTGATATGTTTGTTCATTTGTTTTGATTTTTAGATTCTACATATAAGTGAAGTCATACAGTATTTGTCTTTCTTTTTCTGACTTATTTCATTTAACATAATACCTCTAGGTCCATCCATGTTGTCACAAATGGCAAGATTTTATTTTTGTTTATAGCTGAGTAATATTCCATCATATATACACCAACTTACAATCCCATCAACATTACAAGAGATCTCTTTTCTCTACATCCTCACCAACACTTATTATTTGTTGTCTTTTTGATAATAGCCATTTGAAAGGTGTGAGGTGTTATCTCATTGTGGTTCTGATTTGCATTTTCCTGATGATTAGTGATGTTGAACATTTTTTCATGTGCCTGTTGGCCATCTGTATATCTTCTTTGGAAAAATGTCTTTTCAGTTTCACTGCTCATTTTTTAATCCAGTTGTTTGTTTTTTTGAGATTGAGTTGTATGAGTTCTTTGTATATTTTGGATATTAACCCCTTATCATATAAATCATTTGAAAATATCTTCTCCAATCCAGTAGGCAGCCTTTTTGTTTTGTGCAAAACAGCTTTAGTTTGGTATAGTCCCATTTTAAAATTTTTGCTTTTATTTCCCGACCTGAGGAGACATATCCTCCCCAAAACTGCTAAGGCCAATGTCAAAGAGCATACTGCCTATGTTTTCTCCTAGAAGTTTTATCATTTGAGGTCTTTGATTTGAGTCTTTCAAAGATTTTGAGTTTATGTCTGTATATGGTGTGAGAAAGAAATCCAGTAATCCAGTATTATTCTTTTGCATGTAGCTATCCAGCATTTATTGACAAGAATGCCTTTTCCCCATTGTATATTCTTGCCTCCTTTGTAGTAGAATAATTGCCCATATAAGTGTGGGTTCACTTCTGGACTCCCTATTCTGTTCTATTGGTTTATGTGTCTTTTTTGTGCCAGTAGTACTGTTTTGATTAATGTAGCTTTGTAGTATAATTTAAAACCAGGGAGTGTGATACTTCCAGCTTTGTTCTTCTTTCTCAAGATTGTTTTGGCTATTCAGCATCTTTTGTGTCTCCATACAAATTTTAAAATTATTTATTCTAGTTATGTAAAAAAAAAAAAATGCCATCATGATATTTTGATAGGAATTGCACTGAATCTGTAGATTGCCCTGAGTAGTAATATCATTTTAACAATATAAGTTCTTTCAATCTATGAGCAATGTATATATTTCCAACTGTTTGTGTTGTTTTCAATTTCTTTCATCAGTGCTTACACTTTTCCAACTACAGGTCTTTTAACTCCTTAGTTAGATTTATTCCTAGGTATTTTATTCTATATGATGGGAGTATAAGTGGAATAGTGTTCTTAATTTGTCTTTCTGATAGGTTGTTACTAGTGTATAGACACACAAGAGATTTTTGTATATTAATTTTTCATCCTGAAATTTTACTGAATATTTGGATGAGTTCTAGTAGTTTTTAGGTGGTATCTTTTGGATTTTCTATGTATATATCATACTATCTCTACACGGTGACAGTTTAACTTCTTTTCCAATTTAGATTCCTTTTATTTCTCATTCTTGTCTGATTGTTGTGGCTATGACTTCCATGTTCTATGTTGAATAAAAGTGGTGAGGCTGGGCCTCCTTGTTTTGTTCCTGATCTTAGAGGAAATGCTTTCAGCTTTTCACCTTTGAGTATGATGTTAGCTCTGGGCTTATATATGACCTTTATTATGTTGAGGTGTGTTCACTCTAAACCCACTTTGTTGAGAGCTTTTATTATGAAAGGATGTTGGATTTTCTCAAAGACTTTTTCTACATCTATTGATATGATCATATGATTTTATTTTTCAGTTTCTTGATGTGATGTATCACCTTGATTGATTTGCAGATATTGAACCATCCTGGGATAAATCCTACTAGAGTATGGTATACTATCACTTTAATGTATGGTTGAATTTGGTTTGCTGGTATTTTTTTTGTTAATTGGAGTATACTTGCTTTACAGTGTGTTAGTTTCTGCTGTACAATGAAGTGAATCAGGTATATGAATATATATATATTCCCTCCCTCTCGGTCTACCTTCCCACCCCCTCAATCCCACCCATCTAGTTCATCACAGAGCACCGACCTGAGCTCCCTGTGCTATAGAGCATATTCCCACTAGCTATATATTTTACACATGGTAGTATGTTTATGTCAAACCTTATCTCCCAGTTCATCCCACTCTCCCATTCCCCCACTGTATTCATACGTCCCTTCTCTATGTCTGAGTCTCAATTACTGCCCTGTAGATAGGTTTAACTGTGCCATCTTTCTAGATTCAACATATATACATTAATATATGACATTTGTTTTTCTCTTTCTGATTTACTTCACTCTGAATGACAGACTCTAAGTCCATCCACATCTCTACAAAAGACCCAATTTCATTCTTTTCATGGCTGAGTAATATTCCATTGTATATATGTACCACATCTTCTTTATCCATTCCTCTGTTGATGGACATTTAGGTTGCTTCCATGTCCTGGCTATTGTAATTAGTGCTGCAAAGAATATTGGGGTACCTGTGCCTTTTTAAATTCTGGTTTTCTCAAGGTATATGCCCAGTGGTGGAATTGTTGGGTCATATGGTAATTTTATTTTTAGTTTTTTAAGGAACCTCAATATTGTTCTCCATAGTGGCTGTATCAATTTACATTCCCACCAACAGTGCAAGAGTGTTCCCTTTTCTCCAAACCCTCTCCAGCATTTATTGTTTGTAGATTTTTTGATCATGGCCATTCTGACCTGTGTGAGGTGATACCTCATTGTGGTTTTGATTTGCATTTCTTTAATAATTAACAATGCTGAGCATATTTTCATGTGTTTCTTGGCCATCTGTATGTCTTCCATATAGAAATGTCTATTTAGTTCTTCCCCCCAATTGTTGATTGGATTGTTTGTTTTTTTGATATTGAGCTGCATGAACTGTCTGTATATTTTGGAGATTAATCCTTTGTCAGTGGTTTCATCTGCAAATATTCTCTCCCATTCTGAAGGTTGTCTTTTCATCTTGTTTATGGTTTCCTTTACTGTGCAAAAGCTTTTAAGTTTAATTAGGTCCCATATTTTAATTTTTGTTTTTATTTTCATTACTCTAGTAGGTGGGTCAAAAAGATCGTGCTGTGGGCTTCCCTGGTGGTGCAGTGGTTGAGAATCTGCCTGCTAATGCAGGGGACACGGGTTCGAGCCCTGGTCTGGGAAGATCCCACATTCCACGGAGCAGCTGGGCCCGTGAGCCACAACCACTGAGCCTGCGTGTCTGGAGCCTGTGCCCCGCAACAGGAGGGGCCGCGATAGTGAAAGGCCCGTGCACCGCGATGAAGAGCGGTCCCCGCACCACGATGAAGAGTGGCCCCTGCTTGCCACAAGTAAAGAAAGCCCTCGCACGAACCGAAGACCCAACACAGCCAAAAATAAATAAAGTAGCTATAAAATTAAAAAAAAAAAAAAGATCGTGCTGCAATTTCTGTCAGAGTGTTCTTCCTATGTTTTCCCCTAAGAGTTTTATAGTGTCTGGCCTTATATTTAGGCCTTTAATCCATTTTCAGTTTATTTCTGTGGATGGTGTTAGGGAGTGTTCTAATTTCATTCTTTTACATGTAGCTGTCCAGTTTTCCCAGCACCACTTATTGAAGAGACTGTCTTTTTTCCATTGTATATTCTTGGCTCCTTTGTCATAGATTAGGTGACCATAGGCGCATGGGTTTAACTCTGGGCTTTCCATCCTGTTCCAATGATCTATATTTCTGTTTTTCTGCCATTACCATACTGTCTTTATTATTGTAGCTTTGTAGTAGAGTCTGAAGTCAGGGAGTCTGATTCCTCCAGCTCCATTTTTCTTTCTCAAGATTGCTTTTGGTATTCGGGGTCTTTTGTGTTTCCCTACAAATTGTAAAATTTTTTCTTCTAATTCTGTGAAAAATTCCATTGGTAATTTGGTAGGGATTGAATTGAATCCGTAGACTGCTTTGGATAGTATAGTCATTTTCACAATATTTATTCTTCCAGTCCAAGAACATGATATATTTCTCCATCTGTTTGTGTCAGCTTTGATTTCTTTCATCAGGGTCTTATAGTTTTCTGAGGACAGGTTTTTGCCTCCTTACATAGCTTTATTCCTAGGTATTTTATCCTTTTTGTTGCAGTAGTAAATGGGACTGTTTCCTTAATTTCTCCTTCTGATCTTTTGTTGTTAGTGTATAGGAATCCAAGAGATTTCTATGTATTAATTTTGTATCCTGCAACTTCACCAAATTCATTGATGAGCTCTTGTAGTTTTCTGGTACCATCTTTAAGATTTTCTATGTATAGGATCATGTCATCTGCAAACAGTGACAGTTTTACTTCTTCTTTTCCAATTTGTATTCCTTTTATTTCTTTTTCTTCTCTCATTCCTGTGGCTAGGACTTACAAAGCTATGTTGAATAATAGTGGTCAAAGTGGATACCCTTGTCTTGTTCCTAATCTTGGAGGAAATGCTTTCGGTTTTTCCCTCCTAAAATGATGTTACCTGTGGGTTTGTCATATAAGGTCTTTATTATGTTGAGGTAGTTTCCCTCTACATTCACTTTCTGGAGAGTTTTTATCATAAATTGGTGTTGAATTTTGTCAAAAGATTTTCTGCATCTTTTGAGATAATCATGTGGTTTTTATTCTTTAAATTGTTAATGTGGTGTATCACATTGATTGATTTGCATACACTGAAGAATTCTTGTATCTCTGGGATAAATTCCACTTGATCATGGTGTATGATCCTTTTAATGTGTTGTTGGATTCTATTTCCTAGTATTTTGTTGAGGATTTTTGTGTCTATGTTTATCAGTGATATTGGTCTATAATGTTCTTTTTTGTGATATCTTTGTCTGCTTTTGGTATAGAGTGATGGTGGCCTCGTAGAAAGAATTTAGGAGTGTTCCTACCTCTGCAACTTTTTGGAAGAGTTTGAGAAGGATAGGTGTTATCTCTTCTCTAAATATTTGATAGAATTCGCACATGAAGTCATCTGATCCTGGACTTTTGTTTGTTTGAAGATTTTTAATCACAGTTTCAATTTCATTACTTGTGATTGGTCTGTTTATATTTTCTGATTCTTCCTGGTTCAGTCTTAGAAGGTTATATCTTTCCAAGAATTTCTCCATTTCTTCCAGGTTGTCCATTTTATTGGCATGTAGTGGTTTGTAATAGTCTCTTATGATCTTTTGTATTTCTGTGGTGTCAGTTTTAATTTCTTCTTTTTCATTTCTGATTTTATTGATTTGTGTCCTCTTCCATTTTTCCTGATGAGTGTGGCTAAAGGTTTATCAATTTTGTTTATCTTCTCAAGGAACCAACTTTTAGTTTTATTGATCTTTGCTATTGTTTTCTTTGTTTCTATTTCATTTATTTCTGCTCTGTTCTTTATGATTTCTTGACTTCAAAATTTTTGTTATTGTTGTTGTTCTTCTTCTTTCTCTGGTAGCTTAAGGTGTCAGTTTAGATTGTTTATTTGAGATTTTTCTTGTTTCTTGAGGTGAGATTGAATTGTTATAAAATTCCCTCTTAGAACTGCTTTTGCTGCATCCCATAGGTTTGGGGTTGCCATGTTTTTATTGTCATTTGTTTCTATGTATTTTTTTAATTTCCTCTTTGATTTCTTCAGGGATCTCTTTGTTTAGTAGAGTATTGTTTAGTCTCCCAGTGTTTGTGTTTTTTACATTTTATCTTACTGTAATTGACTTTTAATCTCATAGCATTTTGGCTGTAAAAGATGCTTGATATGATTTCAATTTTCTTAAATTTACCGAGGCTCACTTTGTGGCCCAACATGTGATCAATCCTGGTGAACGTTCCATGTCCACTGGAAAAGAATGTGTATTGTGCCGCTTTCAGGTGGAATGTCCTATAAATATCAATTAAATCTATTTGGTCTATTGTGTCATTTACAGCCTGAGTTTCCTTATTTATTTTCTGTCTGGATGGTCTGTCCACTGGTGTAAGTGGGGTGTTAAAAGTCCCTCACTATTATTGTGCTATTGTCGAGTTCCTCTTTTATGGCTATTAACATTTGCCTTATGTATTGAGGTGCTCCTATGTTGGGTGCATAAATATTCATAATTGTTATATCTTCTTCTTGGATTGATCCCTTGATAGTTATCTAGTGTCCTTCCTTATCTCTTGTAACAGTTTTTATTTTAAATTCTATTTTGTCTGATATGAGTATTGCTACTCCAGCTTTCTTTTGATGTCCATCTGTATAGAATACGTTTTTCTATTCCCTCTCTTTCAGGCTGTATATGTCCCTAGGTCTAAAGTGGACATAGACAGCATATATATGGGTCTTGTTTTTGTATCCTCAGCCAGTCTGTGTCTTTTGGTTGTAGCTCTTAATCCATTTACATTCCAGGTAATTATCGGTATGTATGTTCCTATTACTATTTTCTTAACTGTTTTGTGTTTGTTTTTGTGGGTCTTTTTCTTCTCTTGTGTTTCCCACCTAGAGAAGTTCCTTTAGCATTTGTTGTAAAGCTGGTTTAGTGGTTCTGAATTCTCTTTGCTTTAGCTTGTCTGTACAGCTTTTGATTTTTCCATCAAATCTGAATGAAATCCTTGCTGGGTAGAGTTATCTTGGTTGTAGGTTTTCCCCTTTCATCACTTTGAATATATCCTGCCACTCCCTTCTGACCTCCAATGTTTCTGCTAAAATATCAGCTGATAACCTTATGGGAATTCTCTTATAAGTCATTAGTGCTTTTCCCTTGCTGCTTTTAATATTTTTTCTTTGAATTTAAATTCTCATCAAAAATGTATAAGGGTTCCCTTTTCTCCACTTCCTTGCTAATACTTATTATCTTTTGAATGGGGACTCAGGGGTTGTACAGCATTCTGTGTAGTGGTGAGTGGAATTTTGCCCCGACTCAGCTAACTCCTTGGCCTAGAGTGTCCCAAGACTAGTGCTGCTTGCCGGTGTGTGGGGCCAAGTCCTAGCACTAATAAGCTAAGGGAAGTATTTTTAAATGGTGCTTGGCAGCACCAGTATCCTTGTGGTAAAATGAGCTCCCCAAAATTGTTGTTGACAGGCTCTGTGTCCCCATAGTGAGTACCAGTTTCCTCCTGCCTCTCTTGGAAGCTCTCCAAGATTGACAGGTGTGTCTGGCCTAGGCTCCTTTCAAATTATTGCTTCTACCTTGGGTCTTGGAGCTTGTGAGAGTTTGTGTGTACCCTTTGAGAATAGAGTCTCTATTTCTTATCCCTCTCTAATGCTCTTCAAAGCAAACCCTGCTGCCCTTCAAAGCCAACCATTCTGGGGGCTCTTGTTCCCATTGACAGACTCCCAGGCTGGTGAGTTCAGTGTGGAGATCAAACCTTCTGCTCTTTGGGGAGAACCTCTGAAATTGTAATTATCCTCCCATTTGTGGGTCACCTGTGTGTGGCTGAGGTTCTTGACTATTCCTCATCTCAGGCCCTCCTACCCATCTCATTGTGTTTCCTTCTTTAGATTTTTGGTTGTAGGAGATCTTCTATTAGTCTTCTGCTTGTTCTCATTGATATTTGCTCTGTAAATAGTTGCATTTTTTGGTGTGAATGTGGGAGGAGATAAGTTCATGGTCTTCCTACTCTTCTATCTTGGCCATTTCCTTAGCTATATTTATTTTTCAAATATACTTTTTAACCTTCAGGGAAATAATGCCCTTCTGGGTTAAGAAAAGGTACAATTGCCATGAGCAAAAACAGTATTAAAGGCCAAAGAAAAATATTTGGGTGTGTGTACAGTGTTTAATCTCTCAGTCTAAAAGTCTAATACATTCAAAGATTTGCAAATTTTCTTGAGAGGAGGTTAGGGTTCATTTATCTTTGTACTCAAATTTACCTTTCTCACATTATATTTTCATGTATTTTACAAAACAGCTATTTGATGAATGTATAGTCACATACATATCACCAGCATATTTTAAACACTCAAAGTTTTCTATTTAGATATGGTATAAAGTTCAAGTTCCCCATACAAAAGATATATGATCTAGGTACACTTCTCTTACTCTTCTATTCCCTCAATGAGCAAAATTGAAGGACCCACGGTTTCCCAAATTTAGGATACATTTTTAGGTCACTTTTACTTGATATGTTCTTTCCCTGTGTTTGGTATACCTTATAAGCAGACAAAATTCTATCTTTCAAACTCTGCTCCTGTTTGTCATCATATCTGCATATGAGAGTTTATGCCTGGCATGTATCAGGCAAGTAAAAACTATTTTCTCAAAAAAATACTAATTAATAAAAAATTAAATGGCAGCAAAGTAGGACACTTGTTCACAGATAAAAATAGATTTCCTGAATTCCTTTTAGAATTGGGTTAGACAGCTTTTTTTGTGTGTTAAGCTTATAAAGAAACTACACATTATTTATTTCACAAATAGGTAATAATTGCCTAATACTTTTCTAGATAATTTTATAAGCATTTAATTTTTTTTAATCTTCACAGAAATACCTTGTCACTCTATGGCATAAAACACTGCAAGATCCTTTTGACCCATCTCCTAGAGAAATGCAAATAAAAACAAAAATAAACAAATGGGACCTAATGAAACTTAAAAGCTTTTGCACAGCAAAGGAAAACATAAACAAGACGAAAAGACAACCCTCAGAATGGGAGAAAATATTTGCAAATGAAGCAACTGACAAAGGATTAATCTCCAAAATTTACAAGCAGCTCATGCAGCTCAATATCAAAAAAACAAACAACCCAATCCAAAAATGGGCAGAAGACCTAAATAGACATTTCTCCAAAGAAGATATACAGATTGCCAACAAACATGTGAAAGGATGCTCAACATCACTAATCATTAGAGAAATGCAAATCAGAACTACAATAAGATATCACTACACATCAGTCAGAATGGCCATCATCAAAAAATCTACAAAAAATAAATGCTGGAGAGGGTTTGGAGAAAAGGGAACCTTTTTGCACTGTTGGTGGGAATGTAAATTGATAGAGCCACTATGGAGAACAGTATGGAGTTTCCTTAAAAAACTAAAAATAGAACTACCATACAATCCAGTAAACCCACTACTGGCCATATACCCTGAGAAAACCATAATTCAAAAAGAGATATGTACCACAATGTTCATTCCAGCTCGATTTACAATAACCAGGACATGGAAGCAAACTAAGTGTCCATCAACAGATGAATGGATAAAGAAGATGTGGTACATATATACAATGGAATATTACTCAGCCATAAAAAGAAATGAAATTGAGTTATTTGTAGTGAGGTGGATGGACCTAGAGTCTGTCATACAGAGTGAAGTAAGTCAGAAAGAGAAATACAAATACCGTATGCTAACACATATATATGGAATCTAAAAAAAAAAAAAAAAATGGTTCTGAAGAACCTAGAGGCAGGACAGGAATAAAGATCCAGACATAGAGAATGGACTTGAGGACAGGGAGAGGGGGAAGGGTAAGCTGGGATGAAGTGAGAGAGTGGCATGGACTTATATATACTACCAAATGTAAAATAGATAGCTATTGGGAAGAAGCCACATAGTACAGGGAGATCAGCTTAGTGCTTTGTGACCACCTAGAGGGGTGGGATATGGAGGGTGGGAGGAAGACGCAAGAAGGAGGAGATTTGGGGATATATGTATATGTAAAGCTGATTCACTTTGTTATAAAGCAGAAACTAACACACCATTGTAAAGCAATTATACTCCAATAAAGGTGTTAAAAAAGAAAAAAGAATCACCTTGTGGTATTTCAATATTCATTGTATAGATGAAGTAGCAGTCTCAAAAGAGTTAAGTAATTTGTTCAATGTCACATAGATAAGTTACAAGGCAACGTCTGAGCATAGTTCTGTCTTCAAAGCTAATAATCTTCTGGCATTTTTTATGATGTACATTAGGCCCCAAGAACAAGCATTAGGAGAGAAAACAAAGAGCCCAATAGAGAGCTAGTCTTTCAGAATTTAATTTATAGCAAATTATTTTTGAGAACAAATTTTACTTAAACCAGACATTGACAAAAATATTAAAAATCAGATAGTGAAAATTATTTATTGCAATTATGTTTTATTTGCTCATTTAAAAATGAATATTTTAAGGAAGTTATTCTAGCTAAACTCTATAGATAATTATAAGTCAGCACTGACTGCTGTATACTTACATAGAGTATACTCTAGCTGGATTTTTATGTTATAGTTGAGTTTTTCAAATTAAATATACTCATTTTGACCTCTATTTAAGCCTTCTTTGAAACCAACATTTTATTGGGTTTAACTTTACTGATTTTTCAACTGAAGATAACATTCCATTCATATGAAAGTTCATTTGTTATAGCTTTCCATTTATAAGCCCCTGAGTCTTGGTTTAATGTTATTTTCTTGCAGAAACTAAAGTTTGTAGGTCAATCTTGAAGTATGAGAATAACCACAAATATAGCAGATGCCTCATAAAATTATCTTGTACTGCTTCTCTGTGACCTCTGTCAAGGAAATAACACTCAAATCTGTGTCAGCACGAACAGCTGTGGATGCCGCTGTTAGATAGCCATGACCTATACTCCCAAGGATAGTGCCCAAACTGGAGGGAATGGTGATTTTCACAGAGTCAATGTTATTAGCGTCAATATAAATCAGAAAATACTGCTTCAAATCTAAAAATTAGATACCACAGTTCATAAAAAGAGGCAAATTCCCTTATAATAAAACTAAGTTCTATGTAGATGTTCATGGAAATGATAATGACAATTGTATAAGGATTTTTATATCCCTCAAAACTTCATTTACAATAAATCTGTAAATGGACATATAAATTGCAGATTTCTTTTTCAGAGAAATACGTTAGAGATTGTACTTTTTTTCTGCTGAAAGGTCATTTTAGCAGAACGTTATAGTATGGAGAGTGGTAATAGTAAACATTACAGCTATTTCTATTGTTTCACTGCTATACGCAACTTATCTTGCTAGATCAATTCTTAAGCAGTGAAGAAAATACAAAACTAGGAATTTTATTCACATGGCTAAATGTGCTCACTAAAGTCTAGTTTTCCATGTTATCATTTTTTCATTTGATTAATTGCCCTTTCTATATATAAACCCATGTTTCATTTATACATAAGTACATATAATAAATTATATTAATTAATATATTCTATATATATTGATAATACATATTACATATAAATATAAATAAAACAAATACACACATTTACATTCATACCATACATACATACACTTTAATACACTCTGGTTTATCTGGATTAAGATCCTCTTATTACTTCTAAATAGCTTTAAGTTAGTACTACATGATATTTATGATAAAATGCAGCCCAAGCAAGCTCTGAATAAAAAGAAAATAGCCATACATATTTAATTAGCAATATTTGTGTTTCAGTTTAAGCATGTTAAACTCGATCGTTTTCCATGAGTTTAGGAAGATAAATCAAAATAACCAAATAATTTTGTACATTGAATTGTGCAGGAGAAACCTTTTGGCTGCTAGATAGGACACAGATATCAAAAGAAGTTTTGGCAGAACATTTGTATTAGCAAGTCCATGAAAATGCAGTCTTAAACTATCCACAAGTTTTTATCTGGGGTTTTGCTCCCCAGATGTCCAGGAAACAGAGAGTCTCTTAAAAGAAACAACAGAACAAAACAAAACAAAACAAAAAAGCCCGACAAAGCCATCACTCTTGGGATTTATAAAACCTGATAGGGGCAACTGACAATGTACAAATAAATGCTATTTTACGTAAAGAGTAACATTGTAAATAAGTTAAGTAAGATACAAGGATAATTAGAGAAACTTATATTTTAGATAGATAGGATTTTTTTCTTAATAAGGAGACCAAAAAAAAGTAGAATCTAGAAGTATCAATATTTTGGAAGACAAGATCTAAGTAAGGGAACTGCAAGTGTTTCTAAAGTGTTTGCTCCATGTGTTTGAAGAAAAACAAAGAGGCCAATGTAATTGCTGCAGAGTAAGCAAAGAGGGTTGGAGCAGGAAATGAGGTGAGAGCGAGCAGCTGAGGGCCATGGTGACATTTCAGCGCCTTTTGGTCTAGATGAGAGTGGAAACCATTGGAGAGACTGGAACAGAGGGGTGACAGGGGAATTATTAGGTTTTATGGAATTACTTCTACTACTCTGGGGAAAATAAATAAAAAGTGGGAAAACGTAGTGGTATGGAGACGAGTTTGTAGGTTCCTGCAATAAACCAAGTGAAGAAGATGGAGGTGGAGGTGGAGAGAACTCAGATCTCAGGTATATTTTGAAAGTTTTGAAGGTGGAGCTGGCATGAATTGCAATAGATTGGACGTGAGGTGGAAAAGAACAAGACCTTTCATATTATCTGCTTTCCCCATAGTTCATTTATCCCCAAGTAACTCTTTTTCATTCAAACTTTTACTACCTGAACTCTGTGACTCATTTCAAACAAAAGTATGTGAGAAACAGAGCCATGCTGAGCACAAATAGAAAATAAAATACACAATCAGTTTTCCGAGTATTCTAATTTTTCCCCATAATTAATTCAGGATCCCCATACAATCTTTTTGGTAGATATCTATTTTATGAAATCTGAGAAAAACCTCAATTGTCTTTGGCATCGTTCCATGTTTCTTTTTGAAAGTCATTAACTTTGAATCCTTCCTTTTCCTGAAAGAATGGAACTCTCCTTTTTCTATACCTGGCTATTCACAGTCTCTTCACAAAGGCCACCCTGTTTAATCCTGTCTACTAATCTAGGCAGTTATGTTTGTTAAACAGTATATCCCAGGCACTCTTCTGTTCACTTCACGATTAATCCACGTAAGAGCCATATAACTTAATTTCTCTTTTATCCACATTTTATGGATAAGAAAACTAAACAAAATAATGGTTAATTCATTTGTTTAACCTAACAACCCTAGTGAGAATAGACCAGAATTCACATCCTGGTAACCTGGATCTAGAGCTTGTTCTCTTAGCCTCCAGGCAATGGGGCCTCACACATAACCACCCCCACCCACCCCCACTCCCGCAACCAGTAAAATTTACTGCCTGTAAATTCCTCCAAGTCCTGGTTTTCTCTGGGAACACAAGCCTGGTGAAGCTTTTTATTAGGTAAATTACATGAAGCTAATCTACTCTCCAATTAAAAAGCAAATAAACAAAAACAAACATAAAAACAAAAGAAAAACTTCTGTGCAGCACCAATGTACCTCAATCCAATTAAAATGGATAAACTGTCAAAATACCATTCTACTTAACAGGCTACTGGATAACACTTTTTTGATTAGATGTCTTAATGCCTTTGTTCATTTGCAAGGAACAAGAACTCCTTTCAGCAAAAAATGAGACTTTATTACAAACTATCAACATACTTTATTGGGTACATAAGAAAAGGAAGTGTGTTGAGACCTCATTAGAAACTTCAGCAGAAGTCCTAGAAAGCTTGTCTCTCAATCAACTTCTCTCCTTAGAATATACTCTGGTTGTTGTTTCTGGCATACAGCATTATCTCTTTATCACTTTAAGAAAATTGAATTTTCTCTTCTTAGACATGGGTAAATGACCATTAATAGCCACATATAAATTCTTGAGTTTATATGGTCTCAGTTTAAATAATCAGCAAAAATTAATCATGGCCTATAAAGCCCACTGTCATATTTTGGAGAAAAATTCTGTGATCTAAGCTTGAGTCAGGCAAATACCTGCAGCATTATGTTATATCAGCATCAGTATAAGGTCTCTGTGCTGTGGAAAATTTCTAAAATAAAATTTCTAAACTATATATATATATATGTATATATATGTATGTATATACATATATATACACACACACACACATATATATAGTCTGAAACACCAAACAAGCCCTTTAGTTCACACTCAAAAGCTCCATGAAAGTAATTTACACTTAAAAAGAATTGTTTTTATTTTTTGATGCTTTTATAAGATTGGCTTTTCTGTTAAGCCTATTTTTTTGGGGGGGGGGGTGCCCTTGTTGAAAAATGTGATTCATGACTACAACTATTTAGAGAATAAACCATCACCTAATTAATTTCAATTAGGTAAGTTTCAAGGAAACAACTATATTTAGCAATATTAAACAAGGAAACAAAAATGTACTAATGAAAAGCAAGATAATTTAAAAATAATATTCATTTAAACTCATAGTGGATTGCTTATTCTCTGACTGAATTTATTTCAAAAAGTAGAGCTTGGAGCTCACTCAGTAAAATGGTATTCCTATAAGCACCATTCTTTTAATTTACTGATTTATTTATCTATGTTCTTACTGTGTGGCAGAGTAGAAGTTTGACTATTACCAGGGATTAGGGTCACACAATACAAACAAGGGCATTCTGCCTTGTAAAGTTCCCTGTTGTCCTGTTCTGGGTTCCAACCATTTCTTCTATTTGGGATCCATCCCACAGTAAAATGTAAAATCCCTGAAAAATGTTTTTAAATGTGAACGTGATAAATATATTGCAAAGTAATAAGTGAATAAGGCAATAATTCAATTAACATGAATCATATTGTTTGAAGGAGTATATCTGGGAATAACTTTAAGTGGCCAAAAGTTTTATTATGTATTAAATAGAAATATTGAAAGCCTGCATTGTAACCCATTGAAATAGTGCTAGATTTTAAATGCAGTGACATCCATTATATGCATGTAGATGATTGAAAATATATGTATGCATACAGGCATAGTTCGGAGATATTGCAAGTCTGGTTCCAGAACATCACAATAAAGTGAATCACAGGAATTTTTCAGTTTCTCAGTGTATATAAAAGTTATGTTTACACTATGCTGTAGTCTATTAAACCTGCAATAGCATTATGTCTAAAAAAAATGTACATACCTTAATTTTAAAAAAACTTTATTGCTAAAAAATGCTAACCATAATCTGAGAGTTCGCAAATAATAGTCTTTTTCTTGGTGGAGGGTCTTGCCTTGATGTCGAAAGCTGCTGACTCATCAGAGTGGTGGTTCCTGAAGTTTGGGGTGTCGGTGGCAATTTCTTAAAATAAGGCAACAGTGAATTTTGTCTATTGACTCTTCCTTTGAAGAAAAATTTCTATGTAGCATGCAATGCTGTTTAGTACATTTTTACCCATAGTAGAATTTCTCTCAAAATTGGAGTCAATCTCTCAAACTCCCTTCTGCTTTATCAACAAAGTTTATGTAATATGCTAAATTATTTATTGTCATCTCAACAGTCTTCACAGCATCTTCACCATGAGTATATTCCATCTCAAGAAACTACTTTCTTTGATCATCCGTAGGAAACAATTCCTCATCCTTGAAAGTCTTATCATATGATGGTAGCAATTCAGCTACATCATCAGGCTCCAGTGGTATCTCTTGTTCTCTTGCTATTTCCACCACATCTACAGTCACTTCCCCCACTGAAGTGTTGAATCCCTCAAAGTTATACATGAGGGTTGGAATCAACTTCTTCTAAACTTCTATTAATGTTGATATTTTGACCTCTTACCACAAATCACAAATGTCCTCAATGGCATCTAGAATGACAAATCCTTTCCAGAAGGTTTACAATTTACTTTGTCCAGATCCATCAGAGGAATCACTATCTATGGCAGCTATAACCTTATGAAATGTATTTTTTAATAATAAGACTTAAAAGTTGAAATTACTCCTCAATCCATGGGTTGCAGAGTGGATGTTGTGTTAGCAGGCATGAAAACAACATTCATCTCATTGTACACATCGATTAGGTGACCAGGTGTATTTTTTAAATTAATTAATTAACTAATTTTTGGCTGTGTTGGGTCTTCATTGTTGCACACGGGCTTTCTCTAGTTGTGGCGAGTGGGGGTTACTCTTCATTGCGGTTTGTGAGCTTCTCATTGCAGTGGCTTCTCTTGTGGAGCATGGGCTCTAGGCACGTGGGCTTCAGTAGTTGTGGCACGTGGGCTCAGTAGTTGTGGCTCACAGGCTCTATAGTGCAGGCTCAGTAGTTGTGGCACATGGGCTTAGTTGCTCCGCAGCGTGTGGGTCTTCCTGGACCAGGGCGCGAACCTGTGTCCCCTGCATTAGCAGGTGGATTCTTAACCGCTGTGCCACCAGGGAAGCCCCAGGTGTACTGTTAATGAGCAGTAATATTTTGAACAAAATATTTTTTTTTCTAAGCAGTAGTCTCAACAGTGGCTTAAAATATTAAGTGAATCATGTTGTAAACAGAAGTGTTGTCATCCAGGCTTTGTTGTTTCATTTGTAGAACACAGGCAGAGTAGATTTAGCATAGTTCTTAAGTGCCCTAGGATTTTCAAATTGGTAAATGAGCATTGGCTTCATTGTCACCAGCTGCATTAATCCCTAACAAGAGAGTCAATCTGTCCTTTGAAGCTTTGAAGCCAGGCACTGACTTCTCCTCTTTAGCCATGAAAGTCCTAGATGGCATCTTCTTCCAATAAAAGGTTGTTTTGTCTGCCTTGAAAGTCTGTTGTTCAGTGCAGCCACCTTTATTAATTACCTTAGCTAGATGTTCTGGATAATTTGCTGTAGGTTCTACATTAGCACTTGCTGCTTCACCTTGCACTTTTATGTTTTGGAGACAACTTCTTTCCTTAAGCCTCATGAACCAATCTCTGCTAGCGTCAAACTTTTCTTCTGTAGCTTCCTCACTTCGCTCAACCTTCATAGAATTAAAGAATATTAAGACCTTGCTCTAGATTAGGATTTGGCTTAAAGGAATGTTTTGGCTGGTTTGATCTTCTATCTGGACCACTATTACTTTCTCCATATCAGCAATCAGACTGTTTTGCTTTCCTATCATTTGTGTGTTCACTGGAGTAGTACTTTTAATTTCCTTCTAGAACTTTTCCTTTGCATTCACAACTTGGCTAACTGTTTGGCACAAGAGGCCTAGCTTTCAACCTATCTCAGCTTTTGACATGTCTTCCTCACTAAGCTTAATCATTTCTAAATTTTGATTTAAGGTGACATATGTGTGAGTCTTCTTTCATTTGAACAGTTAAAGGCATTTTAGGGTTATTAATTGGCCTAATTTCAGTATTGTTGTGTCTCAGGGAATTGGGAGGCCTGAGGAAGAGAGAGAGATGGGGAACACTCAGTCAGTGGAACGTGAGAATGTACACACAACATTTACCTATTAAGTTTACATCTTATATGGGTGTGGTTTGTGGCACCCAAAACAATTACAATAGTAACATCAAAGATCTCAAGTAACTGTAAAAATATGATAGCAATGAGAAAGGTTGAAATATTGTAAAAATTACCAAAATGTAACACAGAGACACAAAGTGAGCAAATGCTGTTGGAAAAATGGTACCTATAGACTTATTCGACACAGGGTTGCCACAAATCTTCAATATGTAAAAAAAAAAAAAAATCAGAGAAGCACAATAAAGCAATGTGCAATAAAATGAGACATGCCTATATATATTACCTATATGCCTGTGTTTACTTTTCATATTCAAGGAATATGTATTTAAAATATCTACTTATCTATTTATTCAGAGAGGTGAATAAAAGAGGTGAACACTAAGCTAACTCTTGTCTCTATGTGTTTGCTCTGCATTCTTACTTATGCTTTTATTCCTCAAAATGCCATGTTTTCTCCTTTTTTTTTAATTGAAATCTAAGCCAAGTAAAATTTCACTATACTGTGATGCCTTCCCTTGACTATCTCAATTTACTATTTTCCCCATAGCATGAAGCATAATGTTACATGCATAACACTTCACAGGTTCCTTTACATTTAACAAGAACTCAGTAAACATTTGGTGAATTAATCAACTGTAGCTAATAGTATTTAAATATGTCTTTCTCTATTTTTGAATTTTCATCCTATGATCTCTGCCCTAGCTCAGGACTCTATTATCAACCAACTGAATTCAGGGTTATAGGAATGTGATACTCAAAAGTTCCTCTGCTTCTGGATATTTCTGTTTCTCCCATCAGTGGCTTCTCAGATACTACATGTATTTGATGGCATATCAAAATCATGTACATAGAACCTTCTACCCAAACACCAATTATTCTTTGCTGCATCAATAGTAGATAGGATTTGCATGTATTTTAGGCATAAGCATAACCATAGATATGCTATAGTATCTTTATGTAAATATCTTATCATAACTACTGCTTTTATCAGTCTATAAATACATTATTATCCCTTAGGATAATTTCACAATAAAAAATAGTGTGTCTATAATGTTGAATTCAATTTCCTCTCTCTTTCTTAGGTCCTATTGCCTTGGTATAATTTCCCTCCCATGTACATCCAAAATTCTTTTGCATTAAAAAACTCTTAAAGATAATATATTGCTAAAATTTTCTGCATGTGTTTGTGTCTAGGTGTGAATGTGAGTTATGTGCAAGTGTGTATCTCAAACCAATTTGAGAACCACTGTTTTATTAATTTATATTTATGTAATTATTTATTAATAATTATTTTATTTTATCCTGTTTCTATTTCTAATACATTTCTTTTTTATTCTCTTTTTCGAATTTCCATTTAAGTTACTATAATTTTTCAACTGCTTTGTGATTATACATTACAGGTTTACATTTCTGCTTTATCCATAAGATTTTAAGACTCACATGTATATGTAATACAGTTAATAATACATTATTCGGTTTGTTAAGCTTATCAACATCTTCATCATCTCCATAAATGAAACAAGTGTTCTTCTTACTTCCAGTCTTTCTCAGACCCTACCCACAGTTGATCATACTGGTATTGTTCAGAATTTAATTCTGGATTCCCATGGATATACTATTCAGCTTTATTTATAAATGGACAATTTTATTATATTTTTATTTTACACCCTAAATCAAAAACCACATAGAGTTTCAAAAACCACATAGAGTTTCAAAAACCACATAGTGATTCACTTATACATTTGCTAGGGTATGTTTACCAAGAAAAAACAATTGAAAGCAATACTTTGCTACTATTACTTAAAAAGCTTTTCTTTATCATTTTTTCCATCAAATTTGTACAATAGATTAAAAGGACACAGAATTACAAGATTTTTTTTGTCAAAAACTAGAAGTTATTAGTCTATGTATTTGTTTTCATTCAGTGTCACTGTTCTGATGTGAATTTCTTTCTTGTATATTTTTGAGGAGATTATTTTGCTGTAAGATTTTTAAAGTATTTGCCATTTCATGTTCTTAAATTCTTCTTTATTGATAACAAGTGTGTTTTTTTCTTATCTAATTTGCCTTCTACTTGATAAGACTTTTCAATCTAAAGTCTTACATTTTCCCTAATTATATTAAATTCTGACATGTAACTTTAAATATTTCCCCAAATTGTCTTTTCTTTTTTGAAGATTCTTCTTAGATGGAGTCTGATGTTTCTACATCTACCCTTCATATCCAGAATATTTTTTAATACTTTTTACCTCTTCATGACTAATTCATTCCTGAAAGCTTCAAGGTGCCAGTTTTTATTGCATTTATGGCATTTATCATACTCAGTATTTCAACTTGATTTTTTCTTATGACTTCTTGTTCTTGCTCTATATTTCCAGTATCTGCTCATATCTCTTTGAGAGTATTTGATACCTTGATTATAAATTTTTATTTGGTTTGGTTCATTAATACTAGTTCAGGTACCATAGTTTCATTTTTAATATGTTTATATATCAGTTGATTCCTCAAATATTCAATTTTGTTTGTGAGCTCGTGTCCTCTGTATATAACTACTCACTTGGCAATGTAAAAGGAGAGGCTTAAAGTGATTATGATGAATTTTAGGAAGGGAAGAGAACCATTGATGTAATTAAGTTGACCATTCTATAAATCCACCAACACTGCCTCAGAGATAACCTCCAATTTTCTCCCCAGTGCTGATATTTTCTAAGAGCTATCTCTACTGGTTGTAATCACCGGACCCTCTAGGTTTGCATCTAAACGATGAGGCTAGGGCTTGCCAGAGTCCTGCATTAGTTGTGCTCCTGTCCCAGTCAACCTCAAGCACAAACTTTATGTTACTTACTCCATGCTGCAGGCTAGCGATGGGCTGGTGAGTTGTTTTTTTTTTTTTTAAATCTTGCATTGATGATAGGAATGGGAAGGATACACCAAGAGCAATATTGGGAACAAGGTATAACTAAAATACCTGCTCTGTCCCATATGTGACAGTCATGCTATTTCTAACCAAGAGATTACTGATTAATTCTCTGGTTTTAACCTTGGTGCACACAGTGTTTTCTTACAGTTTTTATGTTAAAATTATTTCCAACATTCAGTTAAGGTGAGAAACTAAAGTCTAAAATCAACCAATCAAACACACATATTATTACACTGTGACAATGAGCATGATTTATGACTGTCAAAGGTATATGTTTCATTATTAATATATTTAAATATTAACAATATAAAAATGTAGTGTGTTGATAGTTATAGCTTATTATACTCACCTCAAATATCTCACACAGTGTCCTTTCATCTAAGAATTTGCTTTTCATCATACTTTCTCAAAAAATGAATTTAAATTACAATCACAGATTATACAGTTTAAAAGATGATTCTATGACTGAAAAATATGATAATGAAGCAGACCTATGATAAAATAGATGAAAATATTCTAATAACTGACCCTGAGCTTTGTAGATCAAGAAACTTTAGATTGGGGTGTACAGTGACTATATTAGTCTCCTCTTGACCAGCACTACTAATTGCCAATTAAGGTTCTCCTCTCCAGAATTAGTGTACCTCAAAAATTAAATAAATATTCAGAATATTGCTTATTTAGCAGAGATTCCAGGAAAGGAGATGGATATCTTCATAAAAGGTAATCCCTTTTCCACAAGAGAAGATACCTCCACCTTCAACATTAATCATGGATCACAAACTTGAGTTTTTGTGTTTCTTCTTTGGATAAAGCTGCATTCTGGACATTCACCCATAGCCAACTCTTGTGAATATGTTACTTTTCTGTGCTTCCACTACTGATCATGTATTCTCAGCCAACTTTCTTTACATATGTTTTCATATAGGGAAGTTTTCACCATCTTAATATTCATGTGCTGACTCTGTTAGTTGATTTCAAGGTCAGAGGGAGAATTACTATTTGGGACATTAGTTGACAGTACCAGGAAGAGCTTCTCATGTTTTTACTTGTGTCCTGCCATGCAAAATAAAGAAAAAAAAATTATAACGCTAGTCAAGAAATCTACATTGAAACTTTGGCTTTGCTATATAGTTAGGTGGAATCCTTTAGCTTCTCTACCCTTCAACTTCCTCTTGGTCAAATACATCAACATCTAATATAACGTTAAGATCTAAAACCTTCTAAGGCCTTGCTACAATATCAAAGTATAATTTATTGTACAGCAAAACATGTCTATAATTTGTATGCATATAATCAAGAGAAAATATTATTGTTCTGCCTGATATAGAAAACCCTGCATAATAAAACTGTACAACACAGAAATACCTCATATATTATAACAATGTATGGCAAATGAAAAATACAGAAATGTATATCAAATAATATATACAAGTTAAAGTAAGTCCCCTACATATGAACCTTCAAGTTGCAAACTTTTAAATGTACAAACATGCGTTCTCATGTCCAATTAAGTAAATTAGTTCATGTGTCTGGTGTACATTGTCACATGCATGCATCTTCTACAAGTGGTTGTGCTTTTGTGCACTTTATTGTACAGTACTGTATAGAGTACAGTATCTTTACTTCAAGCCCAGGATGACTAGAAGCAAGCGTAAAAGCGTCAGTGATGTAGCTGGTACTGCTAAGAAGAGATTCACGATGCAGGAAATGGCAAGGGGATTTTCTTTATTTGAGGAGGCACTGTTAGTTTTTGAGGCACAGGACCTGAATGTAGAATGGTACACAAAGGTTGCAGCAGCCATTCAGAATGCAATCTAATGCTACTGTGTCATCTATGATGAGAAAAAAAGAACTACTACCCAGACATCACTGGATTATTTTTTCAAGAGGGTAGATAGAATTGAATCCAGCAAGGAACCAAAACCTGTGCCATCAGTGTCAGGCATGAGTGAAATTGTAGCTTGCCCTCTGTCTCCTATTGCTGATGATTCTTCAGTTCTACCATCTCCCACCTCCTCTCCCTCCTTCAGTCAGTAACTCTTCTTGCCTGTTCACTCAATGCCAGCCACTGTATGCCAGCTGTTCTACTGTAATACTGTACTTTTTAAGGTACTATACTGTAAGTTAAAAATGTTTTCTTTATTTTTTGTGTTTGTTTTTATGTATTATTTGTGTGAAAGGTATTATAAACCTATTAGAGTACAGTACTATATAGTGGATTGTGTTAGTTGGTTACGTAGGCTAAATTTTCGGACTTACGAACAAATTAGCCTTACGAACTTGCTCTCGGAATGGAACTCATTTGTATGTAGGGGACTTACTGTATTTCAAAGTATAAGTGCAACAGGAACATGTGTACATTAGTGTATTACTCTTGGTACTTGTGCTTCCTATATAGCATGTGGCATGATTTTGTTCAAGAGATTATCAGATATAGTCTTATCTTAATATCACTAGACTTATCATTTGATTGTATTATTAAATTTTCAAATCAGTGAGATTTTCTGTGTTTAAGTGCTGTAATGTTTGAGAGGAGCATGTATTATTTTTTGTTGCTCTGGGGAAACAGTACTATAATTTAAAGATAAGTCCTCTTATCCCTATGAAATTAATCCTCTCTAATTATTCATTAGAAAAAAAAAGGTTTACCAATATTTATCACAGCAATGAAGTCACATGAAAGCAGTATACATAATCATAACTGTTCTTTAATAATTTTCTCAATTTAGTAAAGCTTGGATATTAAAAGCTTTTTTGAAAGAAAACTCACTAGCATTGCATACATAATACAGATGTTTATTAATTTACAAAATTTTGTAATGGTATTATATGAATTTTTTAAAGTATCAAGTTTATATTTCCATGTTTATTCATATTTCACTCTCATCATTAGTTAATTTTAATATAAAGTAGTTTTATGTCTTCAAAATACATGGGTGAAATGCTTTAGTTCCTTGTGGAACAAACTGGGATCCCAGAACAGCAGCAGCAACATCACCTATGAACTTATTAGAAATTCAGAATCTTGGGCCCCTCCCCAGATCTACTGAATCAGATTCTGCATTTTAACAAGATCCCCAGTTAATTCCATACATATTAAAGTTAGGGATGCACAGTTTTTGTTTGTGAATCTTGTGTAGCAGCTGTAAATAAATTACTACATGAAAGAAATACAAGGTTAGATGGGTAAAGTCAGCCTTGTGTTACTTACTACTTGCATAATTAATACATATTTCTAACAGGAGTTATAGTTTTTAGGTAAATGATGCTTACTTGGTTGTCAACCACACTAATTTCTCCATTATTAATATCTTCTTGATTTTACTTAGTTACAGCAAACAAGTGTTATATATGAGTGTGCTTTAAAAAATCATTATATTAATACGTTTTTCCATCAGAGGCATTTAGCCAGTTCATATGATTCTTAGCCATATCTAATGTCATCACTCCCCATTTAGTGTACTGAAGTTCAACTCAGAAATGCTATAGGTGTGCAGATGTATTGATATCGTTCAGCCTTTGAGTAGGTAAAACAATGGCCACAGCCCAACAACATTTTTTTTTTTACCCCTGTATGCCTTTTAACAGCACCATTGTAATTTTATGTATATCTTGAGAAAGGTTATATACTGCTCTATGCCATTTATGAACTATATGGTTTTGTATATTATGTATATAAATTAACATATTTTATTGAAGGTTATTTTTTATGTGTATGAAAGAAGACTAAAGAATAAAAAGAGTACAAATGTGATTCATTTGTTCTTTTGGTGGGCTAGATGTGGCAGGAAATAAAACATACTTAGACTCATTTTTTTTTTTTCTAGTACAATAACCTTAAAATTTCAGAAAGAGACTGTGGTCCAAGTGTCACTCTTGCTGTCCGTATGTTGCTACTGCAATGTATGGTTCATCGGCAATGTTTGATTTTTATCATCAGCCCTAGACCACCATGGAGTCTACTTTTTTTTTTTATTATTTCTAAACCATTATTAACCCCTTTAAATGTTAAAAAGAACAATATCAAGAATATAAGGAAAAATATTTAATGAGACTGGTAGTTTGCAAAGAGATATAATGACTACATAATTTGCAAGATAACTGAACCATTGACTCATAGACTCACACAGTCATCTCTGAATAATTGTCCCTGCCTTATTCTTAAATCAGCTCTAATATCAATACCTTCATGTGTCATGGGATTAAAGAAGAGAAGAAAAACTCAGACCTCTGCATCACAGGAAATTATGCGTAATTTTTTTAAAGGAGAACATATTTCATAACAAATAGGAGTTGAGTAAAATCATTTGACAAGTATATATAACAATAGAATGGAATTTTACCCCAAATCCCCCCGACCCAGGTAGTTTGGAATAAGTCCATTGTCCCATTCATAGTTAATTTAGACATTAAGCACGGTAGGCAGAGTTTAAGCCCTATAAACTTTTTGGGACTTCTGAAAGTGTTTGAGCAGTAAACATAGAATGTTTGTCTAATCAATGCACAATCATGTTTACAAAATGCAATGTTATACAAACTATACAACCACAACACAACTTATTTTATTATTTATTTACTTATTTATTCATTTTTTACGTTTTTATATTGGAGCATAGTTGATTAAAAATGTTGTATTAGTTTCAGGTGTAAAGCAAAGTGATTCAGTTATGCATATACATGTATGTATTCTCTTACAAATTCTTTTCCCATTTAGTTTATTACAGAATATTGAGCAGAGTTCCCTGTGCTATAAGTAGGTCCTTGTTGGTTATCTATTTTAAGTATAGCAGTGAGTGCATGTCAGTCCCAAACTCCCAGTCTATCCCTCCCCACACAAACTTTCCCCCAGTAACCATAAGTTCCTTCTCTAAGTCTGTGAGCCTATTTCTGTTTTGTAAATAAGTTCATTTTTATCATATTTTTTAGATTCTGCATATAAGCAATATTATATATTTGTCTTTCTCTGTCAGACTTAATCTCCAAGTCCATCCATGTTTCTGCAAATGACATTATTTCATTCTTTTTAATGGTTGAGTAATAGTCCATTGTATATATGTACTACATCTTCTTTATCCATTCATCGGTCAATGAACATTTAGGTTGCTTCCATGACTTGGCTATTGTAAACAGTGCTGCAATGAACATTGGGGTGCATGTATCCTTTTGAACCATGTTTTTCTCTGGATGCCCAGGAGTGGGACTACAAGTCTTTTGTCTCCATAGGTAGGTTTATTCCTAGGTATTTTATTCTTTTGATGTGATGATAAATGGGATTGTTTCTTTAATTTCTCCTCCTGATCTTTCGTTGTTAGTGTATAGGAATGCAAGAGATTTCTGTGTATTAATTTTGTATCCTGCAACTTTACCAAACTCATCGATGAGCTCTAGTAGTTTTCTGGTAGCATCTTTAGGATTTTCTATGTATAGGATCAGGTCATCTGCAAACAGTGACAGTTTTACTTCTTCTTTTCCAATTTGGATTCCTTTCATTTCTTTTATTTCTCTGACTGCTGTGGCTAGGACTTCCACAACTATGTTGAATAAAAGTGGCAAGAGTGGCCATCCTTGTCTTGTTCCTGATCTTAGAGGAAAGGCTTTCAGCTTTTCACCATTGAGTATGATCTTAGCTGTAGGTTTCTCATATATGGCCTCTATCATGTTCAGGTATTTTCCCTCAATGCCCCCATTCTGGAGAGTTTTTATCATAAATAGGTGTTGAATTTTGTCAAAAGCTTTTTCTGCATCTATTGAGAGGATCAAATGGTTTTCATTCTTCAATTTGTTGATGTGGTGTATCACACTGATTGATTTGTGGATATTGAAAAATCCTTGCATCACTGGGATAAATCTCACTTGGTTATGGTCTATGAGTCTTCTAATGTATTGTTGGAATGGGATTGCTAGTATTTTGTTGAGGATTTTTGTGTCTATGCTGATCATTGATACTAGCCTGCAGTTTTTTTGTGGCTTTTTTGTCTAGTTTTGGTATCAGGGTGATGGTGGCCTCATAGAATGAATTTGGGAGTATTCCTTCCTCTGCAATTTTTTGGAAGAGTATCAGAAGGATAGGTGATAACTCTTCACTAAATGTTTGATAGAATTTGCCTGTGAAGCCATCTGGTCCTGGACTTTTGTTTGTTGGAAGTTTTTTAATAGCAGTTTCAATTTCAGTACTTGTGATTTGTCTGTTTGTGTTTTCTATTTCTTCTTGGTTCAATCTTGGGAGATTTTACCTTTCTAATAATTTGTCCATTTCTTCCACGTTGTCCATTTTATTGGCCTATCGTTTCTTGTAGTAGTCTCTTATGATCCTTTCTGTTTCTGTGGTGTTCATTGTAACATCTCCCTTTTTGTTTCTAATTTTGTTGATTTAGCCCTCTCCCTTTTTTCTTGATGAGTCTGGCTAAAGGTTCTTCTCAAAGAACCAGCTTTTAGTTTCATTGTTCTTTACTATTTTCTTTGTTTCTATTTCATTTATTTCTGCTCTGATTTGTATGATTTCTTTCCTTCTACTAACTTGTTTTTCTTTTTGTTTCCGTTTTTTGGTTCTTCTTTCTCTAGTTGCTATAGGTGTAAGTTTAGGTTGTTTATTTGTGATTTTTCTTGTTTCCTGAGGTAAGATTATATTCCTATAAACTTCCCTCTTAAAACTGCTTTTTGCCACATCCCATAGGTTTTGGATCATCCTGCTTTCATTGTCATTTGCCTCTAGGTATTTTTTGATTTTTCTCTTTGATTTCTTCAGTGATCCATTAGTTGTTTAGTAGCATATTGTTTAGCCTCTTGGTGTTTGTGTTTTTTACAGTTTTTTTTTTCTTGTAGTTGTCTTCTAATCTCACAGCACTGTGATCAGAAAAAGTGCTTAATATGATTTCACTTTTCTTAAATTTACTGAGGCTCACTTTGTGGCTCAGCATGTGATCAATCCAGGTGAATGTTTGATGTGCACTTGAGAAGATGTGTATTCTGTGGCTTTCGGGTGGAATGTCCTATAAATATCAATTAAATCTATCTGGTCTATTGTATCATTTAAAGGTTGAGTTTCCTTATTTATTTTCTGTCTGGATTATATGTCCATTCATATAAGTGGGGTGTTAAAATCCCCCACTATTATTGTGTTACTGTTGATTTCCCTTTTTAAGGCTGTTAGCATTTGCCTTATGTATTGAGATGCTCCTATGTTGGGTGCATAAATATTCATAAATGTTTTATCTTCTTCTTGGATTGATCCCTTGATCATTATGTAGTGTCCTTCCTTACCTCTTCTAACATTCTTTATTTTAAAGTCTGTTTTATCTGATATGAGTATTGCTATTCCAGCTTTCTTTTGATTTCTATTTGCATGGAATATATTTTTCCATCTCTTCACTTTTAGTCTGTATGTGTCTCTAGGTCTGAAGTGGGTCTCTTATAGACAACATATATATGGTTTTGTTTTTGTATCCATTCAGCCAGTCTTTGTCTTTTAGCTGGAGCATTTAATTCATTTCCATTTAAGGTAATTATCGATATGTATATTCCTATTGTTATTTTCTTAATTGTTTTGGATTTGTTCTCATAGGTCTTTTTTCTTCCCTTCATCTTTTGTTCTCTTCTCTTGTGATTTGATGACTAACTGTAGTGTTGTGTTTGGATTCCTTTTTCTTTTTTTGTGTGTATCTATTTTATATTTTTGGATTGTGGTTACCATGAGGTTTTGTTATAGCAGTCTATATATGAACAAGATTTTTTTTTAAGTTGCTGGTTTTTAAATTTCTAATGCATTCTAATATCCTGCATTTGTACTCTCCTCACAATTGCTGGTTTTGATATCATATTTGTGTGCAGTTGATTTCTTACCTTTACTTTATGTTTGCCTTTATCAGTGAGCTTTTGTATTCATATTTTTTTGTTTTGTTTTTAGTAAAGACATTTTATTTTCTGCTTAGAGAAATTCCTTTAGCATTTGTTGAACAGCTTGTCTGGTGGTGTTCAATTCTCTTAGCTTTTGTTTGTCTGTAGAGCTTTTGATTTCCCCATTGAATCTGAATGAGAGCCTTGCTGGGTAGAGTATTCTTGGTTATAGTTTACTCCCTTTCAACACTTTAAGTGTAATGTGTCACTCCCTTCTGGGCTGCAGAGTTTCTGCTGAGAAATCAGCTGATAACTTTATGGGAGTTCCCTTGTATGTTATTTGTTGCTTTTATCTTGTTGCTTTCAATATCTTTTTCTTTCTCTTTAATTTTTGTCAGTTTGATTACTATGTGTCTTGGCATGTTCCTCTTTCAATTTATCCTGCCTGGGACTCTCTGCACTTCCTGAACTTGGGTTACTGTTTCCTTTCCCATGTTAGGGAAGTTTTCAGCCATTATCTCTTCAAATATTTTCTCAGGTCCTTTCTCTCTTCTCTTTCTGAAAATCCTATAATGCATATAATGCAAATGTTGGTGTGTATAATATTGTCCCAGAGGTCTCTGAGACTGTCCTCATTTTTTTCAAAATTATTTTTCCTTTATTCTGTTCCATAGAAGTGATTTCCACCATTCTGTCTTCCAGTTCACTTATCCGTTCTTCTGTCTCCATTACTCTGCTATTGATTTCTTCTAGTATATTTTTCATTTCAGTTATTGTATTGTTCAACTCTACTTGTCTGTTCTTTAGTTCTTCTAGGTCGTTGTTAAACATTTCTTGCATCTTCTTAATTTGTGCCTCCATTCTTTTTCCAATGACTTGGATCATATTCATTATCATTACTCTGAATTCTTTTTCTGGTAGATTGCCTATCTTCACTTTGCTTAGTTGTTCTTCTGGGGTTTTATCTTGTTCCTTCATCTGGGACATATTCCTCTGCTGTCTCATTTTGTCTAAATTTCTGTGATTGCAGTTTCCATTCCACAGGCTGCAGGAATGTAATTCTTCTTGCTTTTGCTGTCTGCCCTCCGGTGGATGAGGCTGTCTAATAGGCTTATGCAGGCTTCCTGGTGGGAAGGTCTGGTTCCTGACCACTGGTTGGTGGAGCTGGGTCTTGCACCTCGGGTGGGCAGGGCTGTGCTCAGGAAGACTTTAAGCAGCCTGTCTTCTGATGTGTGGGCCTGTATTCCTGCCCTATTGGTTATTTGGCCTGATGTGTCCCAGCACTGTTGGGTGAGGCTAGGTCTTGGGGAGGAAATGGTGGCCTCCAAGAGGGCTCACATCAGTGAGTACTCACCAAAACTGTGGTTGCCAGTGTCTTTGTCCTCACAGTGAGCTACAGCCACTCCCCACCTCCTCAGGAGACCCTCCAATACTAATAGATAGGTCTAGTCAAGTCTCTTATGAGGTCACTTCTTTTTTCCCTGGGTCCTGGTGTGCATGGGACCTTGTGTGCACCCTCCAAGAGTGGAGTTTCTGTTTCCTCCAGTCCCCGGAATTCTTGTGATCAAACCCCACTGGTTTTTAAAGCCAGGTTCTCTGGGGGCTCCTCCTCCTGTTGCCAGGCCCCCAGGCTGGGAAGCCTGACTTGGGGCTCAGGATTTTCACTCCTCTGGGAGAACTTCTGTGGTATAATTTATTTTCCAGTTTGAGTGTTGCCCACCCGGAAGGTATGGGATTTGATTTTATCATGATTGAGCCCCTCCTACCATCTCTTTTTGGCTTCTTTGTCTTTGGATGTAGGGTATCTTTTTTGGTAGGTTCCAGCATTTTTTTTTTTTTTTTGGTCGATGGTTGTTCAGCAGTTAGTTGTGATTTTTGCGTTTCTGTAAAAAAGGGTGAGCTCGCATCCTTCTACTCCTCCATCATGCCAGCCAATCTCCCAACTCATGTATTTAGAGATAAGTTTTATTTATCATGGATGGGTGTATATTTTTATGTTATATAGCCAATCACCATCAAAATGAATAGTGCAGCAATATCTCAAATTTTCTTACTATGACTCTAGTTCCATTTTCATTTACAAGGGCTGTCTTCTAAGTAAAGCTGAGTTTCTTCATCACTTCTACTTCATTTCAGGTGAAGTATCTACATTTCATATTTGGAATCCTCCTTTCCCAAGGAGGCTCATCTGTGGGGCTTGTTCTGCTCTACATAGAGATGTTCCTGAATTGACATGATGTTTCTCTCAGGAGAAAAGTTATATTAGGAAATGCTAATAAGAAAAAATTTTAAATTGTGTGATCTAAGCCATTTGTGAGACCAGTGGAAAAACTTGGGCCCTGTGATGCTTTGATGAAATCTAATCCTGTGTTACCACCTATACTACTTATGTGCTCACAACAACTATACTTGACATACCACATAACCCAGATATATTATAGTGTGGTCTTCTAGACATACATTAGACACTTTAAACATACATTCTTGGTTTTGTTATTAATCTTCTCTATCATATGTGGTCCGTTTGGTGCTTTTTTTTGGCTCTTCCCATTTCCCAGAATAATTTATTAGTTTAGGGGCAAAATGAAGGACCAAGACTACTAAAGAACTAATGACAATTGTGTTGGGTGAGAAAGCAAAAATAAGTGAAATCTTAGAATAATTAAAGGTCTCTTCTACCCAATTTTTCACCTTTGCCTTCTCCTCTCTCCTGGTGTCCTCCATCTCTCATGCTTAGAAAGACAGTGAGCAACTCTGGGATTCAATGTCATACAAAAGTGCCAACTAAACATCTCACTCCTCAAGTGTTTAACACTTCCGTATTATTTATCCATTCTCCTGACACCATAAAATCCCCAGTTCTTCTGATACTGTTAGAAGGACAATCTGATTAAGCATATAAGAGCTCCCTTAACACTCTCTGTAGTGTGTGATTATTCATTAGATATCTTTGTATAATATGTGAATATTTGGGTAAATATTCTAGATTCATAAGTGCCTTTCTCCTCATAGTAGGTATTCAGTAATGTTTGTTTAATTTTTGATTCATTCTATTATGAAAGGAAACAAAACCTAACTAAACAACCTCTAAGAAATGTCAAGCTTTCCATAGAATCACTGAATTTGCTATATGCAAATCAGATCTAAGTTTTAATCCTTGAGGAATCAATAATCAAGATAGAATTGATCAAAGTTCTACAGGTTTCCAGTCAAAAATTTAAACTCATGATGTAATAGCATGAGTAGGGAGTGGTTACCACTCCCATTTTCAGGTAAACTAGACTCTTATGACTTCCAAATTCATGGACCATATGGGAAGCAGTCAGAAATGTCAGAAGCAGGTGGGGGTGTGTACTGAGTGCCAAGTGAGTGTCTTTTCTTCATCAGGGAAAGTTTAGTTTTGAAACATGTGAATGTCAGCCAAGGGCTTTGTGGAAAATTTTGGCATAGGTTAAATTAAGCAGAGCTTCAAAAGAGTAATATATTCAATAACACATATTTTCCCAATTTCTATTTTAACTACTTTAACTGCTCAGAGTTACTCAGCTAATTGGTTTTAAATGTTATTTTCTCTTCCATTTCTTATCTTCACATTTTCTCTTTTGGAGAGAAGATCTAACAAAATTATGTCTCTTTCATGTATTTCAGATGATCCCACTGTCTGTATAGTATATAATGTCAATCAATAAGTGAGAGAGGGTTATGAGATGATCTGTTGCATACAGAAGGGGAACACAATCTGAAGGTAGAAGGAAAGGACTCTTAGGGAAGTTGAGCTTATTTTTGTGCCCTATGAAAATAGATTTCCATCAGCCCAGGGCCCTGAAATAGATACCCAGGGTTCTTACAGTGGCAAATAGATTTTTTGCTTGAACTACAAGATAAATACTATTCCACTTAGTGAAATGACAAATAGTAAAAGGAGAATTGGTGTTCATGTAGTAAAAAAAAAAAAAAAAAGATCTGTTTTAGCAGTTTATTTATTTATTAATAAATAGTCAATTTTATTTTATACAAATTATACCTCTAAAATTGATTTTAAAAATCTTACAGGGTGAGAGATGATTCTTTACAGTAAGGGAATCTGTAGGATGGACTAGCAGGCCCCAACACACTAAATGCCACTCAATCATGGTACATCCCAAAAGACTTGCCTCAAATTTCCAAAACACACCCTAGTGAGTAACATCACATCCACTGAGAATATGGCATGTTTTCTCTTTTTTTTTTTTCTTTTTTTTTTTAACTACTTATTTATTTATTTATTTTTGGCTGTGTTGGGTCTTTGTTTCTGTGCGAGGGCTTTTCTCTAGTTGCGGCAAGCGGGGGCCACTCTTCATTGCGGTGCGCGGGCCTCTCACTACTGCGGCCTCTCTTGTTGCGGAGCACAGGCTCCAGACGCGCAGGCTCAGCAGTTGTGGCTCACGGGCCTAATTGCTCCGCGGCACGCGGGATCCTCCCAGACCAGGGCCCGAACCTGTGTCCCCTGCACTGGCAGGCAGATTCATCAACCACTGCGCCACCAGGGAAGCCCCGGCATGTTTTCTCTTAGTGGGATACGAAGTCACGAGGGGGTTTTGAGATATGAAGTGATGGGATCTGACTTTTTTTTTTTTTAATTAAGGTATAGTTTTATTTACAATGTTATGTTAGTTTCTACAGTACAGCGAAGTGGAGTTCCCTGTGCTATACAGCAGGTTCTTATTAGTTATCTATTTTATATATATTACTGTATATATGTCAATCCCAATCTCCCAATTCATCCCACTCCCCACACCTGTTTTCCCCCCTTGGTGTCCATACATTTGTTCTCTACAATTGTGTCTATTTCTGCCTTGCAAACGAGTTCATCTGTACCATTTTTCTAGATTCCACATATATGCATTAATATATGATATTTGTTTTTCACTCTATGACTTACTTCACTCTGTATGACCATCTCTAGATCTCTACAAATGACCCAATTTCATTCCTTTTTATGACTTTATATTCCGTTGTATATATTACCACATCTTCTTTATCCTTTCCTCTGTTGATGGACATTTAGGTTGCTTCCATGACCTGGTTATTGTAAATAGTGTTGTAATGAATATTGGGGTGCATATGTTTTTTGAATTATGCTTCTCTCTGGGTATATGCCTGGTAGTGGGAATGCTGGGTTGTATGGTAGCTCTATTTTTAGTTTTTTTAAGGAACCTCCATCTGTTCTCCATAGTGGCTGTATCAATTTACATTCCCACAAACAGTGCAAGCGGGTTCTCTTTCTCCACAGCCTCTCCAATATTTATTGTTTGTAGATTTTCTGATGATGCCCATTCTAACTGGAGTGAGGTGACAACTCATTGTAGTTTTGATTTGCATTTCTCTAATAATTAGTGATATTGAGTAACTTTTCATGTGCCTCTTGGTATGTCTTCTTGGAGAAATGTCTATTTAAGTCTTTTGTTCATTTTTGATTGGATTGTTTGTTTTTCTGACATTGAGCTGTATGAGCTGTTTATATATGTGGGAGATTAATCCTTTGTCCCTTGATTCATTTGTAAATATTTTCTCCCAATCTGAGTGTTGTCTTTTCATCTTGTTTATAGTTTCCTTTGCTGTGCAAAAGCTTTTATGTTTATTTAGGTCCCATTTGTTTATTTTTCTTTTTATTTCCATTACTCTAGGAGGTGGGTCAAAAAAGTTCTTGCTGTGATTTATGTCAAAGAGTGTTCTTCCTATGTTCTCTGCTAAGAGTTTTATAGTGTCCAGTCTTATATTTAAGTCTTTAATCCTTTTTGAATTTATTTTTGTGTATGGTGTTAGGGAGTGTTCTACTTTCATTCTTTTACACGTAGCTGTCCAGTTTTCCCAGCACTATTTATTAAAGAGGCTGTCTTTTCTCCATTACATCCTTGCCTCCTTTGTCATAGATTAGTTGATGATAGGTTCCTGTGTTTATCTCTGGGGTTTCTATTCTGTTCCATTGATCTATATTTCTGTTCTTGTGCCAGTACCATATTGTCTTGATTACTGTAGCTTTGTAATATAGTCTGAAGTTAGGGAGTCTGGTTCATCCAGCTCCATTTTTTTCCCCTCAAGATTGCTTTGGATATTTGGGGTCTTTTTGGTCTTCATACAAATTTTAAGATTTTTCATTCTAGTTCTGTAAAAAAAATGCCATTGGTAATTTGATAAAGATTGCATTGAATCTGTAGATTGCTTTGGGTGGTATAGTCATTTTCACAGTATTGATTCTTCCAGTCCAAGAACATGGTATATCTCCCCATCTGTTTGTGTCATCTTTGATTTCTTTCAACAGTGTCTTATAGTTTTCTGAGTACAGGTATTTTACCTCGTTAGGCAGGTTTATTCCTAGGTATTTTATTCTTTGTGTTGCAATGGTGAATGGGATTGTATCTTTAATTTCTCTTTCTGATCTTCCATTGTTAGTGTATAGGAATGCCAGAGATTTCTGTGCATTAATTTGATATCCTGCAACTTTACCAAATTCATTCATTAGCTCTAGTAGTTTTCTGGTGACATCTTTAGGATTATCTATGCATGGTATCATATCATCTGCAAACAGTGACAGTTTTACTTCTTCTTTTCCAATTTGGATTCTTTTATTTCTTTTTCTTCTCTGATTGCCATGGCTAGGACTTCCAAAGCTATGTTGAATAATAGAGGCGAGAGTGGACATCCTTGTCTTGTTCCTGATCTTAGAGGAAATGCTTTCAGTTTTTCACCATTGAGAATGATGTTTGCTGTGGTTTTCGTCATATATGGCCTCTATTATGTTGAGGTAGATTCCCTCAATGCCCACTTTCTGGATAGTTTTTATCATAAATCGGTTTTGAATTTTGTCAAAAGCTTTTTCTGCATTTATTGAGTTGATCATATGGTTTTTATTCTTCAATTTTTTTATTATGGTGTATCATATTGATTGATTTGTGTATATTGAAGAATTTGTGCATCCCTGGGGTAAATCCACCTGATCATTGTGGGTGATACTTTTAATGTGTTGGTGGATTCTGTTTGCTAGTATAATGTTGAGGATTTTTGCATCTATATTCATCAGTGAAATTGGTCTATAATTTTCTTTTTTTGTAGTATCTTTGTCTGGTTTTGGTATCATGGTGGTGGTAGACTCATAGAATGAGTCTGGGAGTGTTCCTTCCTCTGCAATTTTTTGGAAGATTTTGAGAAGGATGGGTGTTAGCTCTTCTCTAAATATTTGATAGAATTTAATTGTGAAGCCATCTGGTCCTGGACTTTTTTTTTTTGGAAGAATTTTAATCAGTTTCAATTTCATTACTTCTGATTGGTCTGTTCATATTTTCTATTTCTTCCTGGTTCGGTATTGGAATGTTATACATTTTTAAGAAGTTGTCCATTTCTTCCAGGTTGTCCATTTTATTGGCATATAGTTGTTTGTACTAGTCTTTTATGATGCTTTGCATTTCTGCGGTGTCGGTTGTAACTTCTCCTTTTTCATTTCTAATTTTATTGATTTGAGTTCTCTCCCTCTTTTTCTTGGTGAGCCTGGCTAAAGGTTGATCAATATTGTTTATCCTCTCAAAGAACCAACTTTTAGTTTTATTGATCTTTGCGACTGTTTTCTTTGTTTCTATTTCATTTATTTCTGCTCTGATCTTTATGATTTCTTTCTTTCTGCTAACTTTGGGTTTGTTTGTTCTTCTTTCTCTAGCTCCTTTAGGTGTGAAGTTAGATTGTTTGTTTGAGATTTTTCTTGTTTCTTGAGGTAGGATTGTATTGCTTTAAACTTCCTTCTTAGAACTGATTTGCTGCATCCCGTAGGTGTTGGGTCATCGTATTTTCACTGTCATTTGTGTCTACATATTTTTTGATTTCCTCTTTGATTTCTTCAGTGATCTCTTTTTTATTTAGTAATGTATTATTTAGCCTCTATGTGTTTGCATTTTTTTACCTTTTTTTCCCCCTGTAATTGATTTCTCATCTCATAGCATTGTGGTCGGAAAAGATGGTTGATATGATTTCAATTTTCTTAAATTTACTGAGGCTTGATTCGTGACCCAAGAGGTGATCTGTCCTGGAGTATGTTCTGTGTGCACTTGAGAAGAAAGTGTAATCTGCTGTTTTTGGATGGAATGTCCCATAATTATCAATCAAAACTAACTAGTCTATTGTGTCTTTTAAAGCTTGTGTTTCCTTATTAATTTTCTGTCTGGATGATCTGTCCATTTGTGTAAGTGAGGTGTTAAAATCCCCCACTTTTATTGTGCAACTGTCAATTTCACCTTTTACAGCTGTTAGCATTTGCCTTATGTATTGAGGTGCTCCTATGTTGGGTGCATATATATTTATAATTGTTATATCTTCTCTTGGATTGATCCCTTGATCATTATGTAGTGTCCATCCTTGTCTCTTGTAACAGTCTTTATTTTAAAGTCTATTTTGTCTGATATGAGTATTGCTACTCCATCTTTCTTCTGATTTCCATTTGCATGGAATATCTTTTTCCATCCCCTCACTTTCAGTCTGTATGTGTTCCTAGGTCTGAAGTGGGTCTCTTTTAGACAGCATATATATGGATCTTGTTTTTGTATCCATTTAGCCAGTCTGTGTCTTTTGGTTGGAGCATTTATGCCATTCACATTTAGGGTAATCATTGATATGTATTTTCCTATTACCATTTTCTTAGTTGTTTTGGGGTTTTTTTTGGTAGGTCCTTTTCTTCTCTTGTGTTTCCCAGTTAGAGAAGTTCCTTTAGCATTTGTTGTATAGCTGGTTTGTTGGTGTTGAATTTTCTTACCTTTCTCTTGTCTGTAGATCCTTTGATTTCTCCATCAAATGGGAATGAGATCCTTTCTGGGTAGAGTATTCTTGATTGCAGTTTCTTCCCTTTCATCACTTCAAATATATCATACCACTCCCTTCTGGCTTGCAGAGTTTCTGCTGAGAAATCAGCTGTAACCTTATGGGAGTTCCCTTGTATGTTATTTGTTGTTTTTTCCTTGTTGCTGTTAATAATTTTTCTTTGTGTTTAATTTTTGTCAATTTTATTACTATGTGTTTTGGCATGTTTCTCCTTGGGTTTAACCTGCCTGGGACTCTCTGCACTTCCTGGTCTTGGGTGGCTATTTCCATTCCCATGTTAGGGAAGTTTTCAACTCTAATCACTTTAAATATTTTCTTGGGTCCTTTCTCTCTCTCTTCTCCTTCTGGGACCCTTACAATCGGAATGTTTTTGCATTTAATGTTGTCCCAGAGGTTTCTTAGGCTGTCTTCATTTCTTTTCAGTCTTTTTTCTTTATTCTGTTCCATGGCAGAGATTTTCACCATTCTGTCTTCCAGGTCACTTCTCCATTCTTCTGCCTCAGTTATTCTGCTATTAAGTCCTTCTAGTGTGTTTTTCATTTCAGTTATTGTATTGTTCTTCTGTGTTTGTTTGTTCTTTAATTCTTCTAGATCTTTTTTAAACATTTCTTGCATCTTCTCAATCCTTGCCTCTATTCTTTTTCTGAGGTCCTTGATCATCTTCACTATCATTATTCTGAATTCTTTTTCTGGAAGCTCACATATCTCCACTTCATTTAGTTTTTCTAGTGTTTTATCTTGTTTCTTCATCTGGGACATAATCCTCTGCCTTTTCATTGTCTATCTTTCTGTGATTGTAGTTTTTGTTCTCCAGGCTGCAGGATTGTAGTTCTTCATGCTTCTGCTTACTGCCCTCTGGTGGATGAGGCTATCTAAGAGTCTTGTTTAAGCTTCCTGATGGACTGTCTGGTGGTGGGTAGAGCTGGGTGTTGCTCTGGTGGGCTGAGCTCAGTAAAACTTTAATCCACTTATCTGCTGATGGGTGGGGCTGTGTTCCTTCCCTGTTGGTTGTTTGGTCTGAGGTAACCCAGCACTGGAGCCTACAGGCTCTTTGTTGTGGCTAATGGTGGACTCCGGGAGTGCTCATGCCAGTGACTATTTCCCAGAACTTCTGCTGCCATGTCCTTGTCCCTGCAGTGAGTTCCACCTCTGCAGGAGACCTTCCAACACTAGCAGGTAGTTCTGGTTCAGTGTCCTATGGGGTCACTGTTCCTTGCCCCTGGGTCCACACTTCTATGTGTGTGCCCTCCAACCATGGAGTCTCTGTTTCTGCCACTCCTGTCAAAGTACTGCAATCAAATCCCACTGGCCTTCAAAGTCCAGTTCTCTGGAGATTCCTCCTCCAGTTGCCGGACCCCCAGGTTGGGAAGCCTGACATGGGGCTCAGAACCTTCACTCCACTCGGTGGATTTCTGTTATATAATTGTTCTCCAGTTTGTGGGTTGCTCACCCAGTGGTTATAGGATTTGATTTTATTGTGATTGTGCCCCTCCTATCATCTCATTTCAGGTTCTCCTTTGTCTTTGGATGTGGGATATCTTTTTTGGTGAGTTCCAGTGTCTTCCTGTTGATGATTGTTCAGCAGTAAGTTGTGATTCTGGTGCTCTCACAAGAGTGAGTGAGTGCAAGTCCTTCTACTCCGCCATCTTGAACCAACCTCCTGTTTTAGTAATTTAACTTTGAGATATTTACTAAATCAGTTAGTAATGTGAGATTGAAAACCAAGGAGTGAGGTTCATACTGGAGATATAGATTTTAACGTTATCAGCATATTGATGGTGAGTAGAATTCTGGCAGTAGAAAATATCTCAATAATAATCACTAACATGCATTGGGATCTCACTAGGTGTCAAGGGCCATTCTAAATAATTTTATTAACATATTTCAAAAAGCAAGCCTAAAAAGTAGACATTATTATTGTCTTCACTTTAGAGGCAAGAAAAATTAGATCCAGACAGATTAAATATCTTGCCTCAGGGCCACTTGCTTACAAATGATCAATCCCAAATCCCAGTTAGGGCAGTTTGGTTCCAGATCCCATGCACTGAATCACTGTATGCCACCTTTTATGTGCTAAGGATTACAATAAATCATAAAAAATAAGTCCTCAGAATAAGTTTTAAGGTACTTAAACATTCTAAAATAAGATATGAAAGAAATAGCCAACAAAGGATTCTTAGAATAAATGACAAATAAAAGGCAATAAATAAGAGAAATACAATATTTGAAAGCAAATCAAAGGACATGTTTTAAGAAGAATAAAGTGATCATTTTTGTTAAATGCTGCCAAGAATTGATCAAGATGACATCTAAGCAGGGCTGTACAGATTTTATAAAACAAATTATTTGGTTTACTTGATATGATTAGTTTCATCAGAGTGATATAAATGAGAGAGTTTCTGGAGTGTAGTGATGGGCCTGGACAGCAAGAAGTGAAGTCAGTGAGTATAAACAACTTTGGGGGTGAGATATTTATAAAGGTCAATCAGATGGTTTTTGTATTGCAGGAGAGGAATACAAAGTCAAGGAAGGTCTTATTTATGAAGGAAATACAGCATGTTTGAATGTTGTTGGGAAAGATACAGAGGGCATAAAATACTTGACGGTGCTGGAAAATTAAAGGATAGTTGCAAGACTGAATAAACAACAGAAGTATGATAACTGGTCAGTATACAAAGTTAATCTTTGGCTCATTTATATAACTATCTATCCCCTGGCCTCAGGTTCTATTATAATCTAAGTTACATGTTATTTCCCAATGCTCAAGTTTGGAGCCAGTGATAAAGCATCTTTAAGACCTAGTATTCTTTCAAGTCACAAACTGCAATTTTAAAGAGCATTTGCAGCCAGTCTACCCATTTCATGTGGGGACCTTAGCCAAATCTATAAATTTAGACCACTTATCCATCTTATTTTAAATGTCATCTGTTAACATAATGAGATCTAGTAGAAGTTCTATAATAAAGGGAATAGACTTGTTTAACTCTCTATAGTATACAGTTAGCATCCACTAGTTAGTAGTGGCTTTAAACACAAGTCATACCAGGGAACTGAAAGGTGAGATGGTGATCATCTTTACCCCTCTTTTAAAACCAAGACAGCTATGATAGACCATAATCCTTCAGTACCTTGAATTAGCAAGTACTGTTGTGTATTTATCACCTGCATCTGTAGAGGAAAGTTAACTGGTTCCCAGCACGCAGTACCAGCTAATAGTATAGGAGGTTACCTGTGACTGAGGAGTTTTGTTCCACTGTTCCAATGATAGGAAAGGGATAGTTTCAGGATTTACCAATCAGGAAAGAAGCATCTTGTAGCAAAAGTGGACAAATGTTAATAGTTAAGCAGGTAGCTAACCTTTTAAATAATCTTTCTTCCAAGAGAGTCAGTTCCCAGGCAGGGGGATTGGGGCTGGGGTGAGAGGAAGATGGGGAGAGGAAGATACTTCCTCATTTATATAACTCATTGTTTTAAAGTGATAGGAGTTTTAAAGTGAGAAGGGATGAAATTAAGTCTACAATCAGCAATTTTAATTACATCTGAAAAGTATCTTTTGCCATATAAATCAATATAATCCCGGAAGTAATTTGGGGTGGCATTTACGGGGACCAATGTACGGTCTACCACAGAAAGTAATTGTAACTGTGGACACGGAAGATTATATCAATAATAAAGGAAACAAGAACATGATTCATTTATCATATACTCAATGCCTTTAGGTTGAAATATTATAATGTATTCATTTGTAATGTCTTTCATATGAGAAAAAAACCTGGTAATACTATAAATTTCTTAAATATTAGTCAAATTAACAAATGAAATAAAATATGGATTAAGGATTTCCACTAAGTTAACACTGTATAGAAAAGGTCAACTATGACAATTTTTTCATAGGCATATGCTTAGAGGTGTAATTATTGTGATTCTCCAACCGATTTGGCTTTATCATACCTTTTTATTATATTTGTTTCATGAAACTTCAAAAGAAAACTCTACATGTTGTATTGAGTAAAGATGTAAAATTTTGTCTCTAGCCTTATGATGGTAAATTCTAATTGTCAACTTGTCTGGCCTAAGAGATGCCCAGACAGTGGGTAAGACATTATTACTGGGAGTGTCTGTGAAGGTATTTCTAGAAGAGATTAACATTTAAATTGGTAAACTGAGTAAAGAAGATCACCCTCACCAATGTGGGTGGGTATCTTCCACATCACTAAGGGCCCAAATAGAACAAAAAGACAGAGGAAGGGAAATCTGCTCTCTCAGATTGAACTGGGACATCTATCTTTTCCTGCCCTTGGACATTGGTGTTCCTGGTTCTCAGACCTTTGGACTCAGACTGGCACTTACTCAATTGTCACTCCTGGTTCTGTCTTTTGGGTTTGGACTTGTACTATGTCATTGGCTTTGATGGACCTCCAGCTTTCAGAGAGTGGACCATGGGTTTTCTCAGCCTCCATGATCACATGAGCCAATCCCTCATGATAAATCTCTTTCTGTATCTATCTATATATCTTCTATTGGTTCTGTTTCTTTGGAAATCTCTTCTACATCCTTGTCATGAAACAGAAAAATTGCTTTGTCTCTTAGGAACTGTAAGATACTTTCTCTACATCTGTGTCTCTATTTCTGCCTTGCAAACAGATTCATCTGTACCATTTTTCTAGATTCCACATATATACATTAATATACGACATTTGTTTTTCTCTTTCTGATTTACTTCACTCTGTATGACAGTCTCTAGGTCCATACACGTCTCTATAAATGACCCAGTTTTGTTCCTCTTTATGGCTGAGTAAGATTCCATTCTATATATGTACTACATCTTCTTTATCCATTCATATGTTGATGGACATTTATGTTGCATAGCTGGTTCACTTCGCTGTAAAGCAGAAACTAACATAATATTGTAAAACAACTATACCCCAATAAAAATGTTTTAAAAATGATAAAAAGTACTTTCTCAGCCACTGACTTCTCTTCATACCGATCAGAAGCCCCTTCAATATTTCCTGACTCCAATATGAGGAAATCTCACAAGAAATAAAAATAAGTAGTATTTCACTTTTTGAATTTAATTACAAATAAATTAGCAGCATCACATATTTTTATCAACTCAGCAGATCAACAATAAAATACAATATTTCAATTTTTATTTGGAAAGTTTATCACAGGTTCTAGTCACCTTTTGTGCTGCTCAACTTTTTTAAACATCTACCTACTTAAGCTATTTTATTTTGCCTCATCAATCTTGCAGTGCTCTTTGCAGGAAGATAAGATCCATGATAATCCAGGCATGAGAACATCTCATGCTCAGAGAACCTGATATTCCTGATGTGACTTGTACTAGCTAAGCATGGAATTTTCAGTCCATATGCACCTTATCGGTACTACTCTGGCACAAAAAATAATCATGCTTTTATTATATTTTTAAATTAAACAAATATATTTTAACTTCTTCATTTAAAATATTATATTAATTACAGAGTAATAGTTAAGGTGTTTTGGAAACTCAATGCATCTTCTTGCTTTTAAACATTTCAAACTTAAGTTGACTTAAGAAAAAATATGCAATAATTTAGTACCATTATTTCATTTTTATGCTACAAATAAATGTCCATTTCACATGATTAGAGAACAGAATGAGTATAAAGCAGTAAAATGGGGTTTTAATGAAACCACCAATGATTTTTCAAAGTTATACACATTTGAGTGGAAAGACAAATTTGGAGGACATTCATGCACATATACACACACGTACACTCACAGTTCTATCAGGCTGAAAAGCCTACATGAAAGTTTGTTAGAATATAAAATCCATGTCTATTACTTCTTTTTAGGTGCAGGATACAGTAACTCTGTAACATTTACCATTTATATTTATTCTCTAGAGGGGATAATTCTTTTGGAGAAATCTAACAGCATTCATAAAGCATGGAATTGTTTAACACTAAGAAAAATATCTGGAGAATATTAGAGGTATCCAAATGAGGGTCAATAAACATACTCACTGAATCAGAAATTATGTTCATTGCACTGTATTTTATGAAGAAAATCAACCAAGGAGCAATTAGTATATGTATTTTGGAGTTCCACACTTCAAAGATTGTAATTCAGTTGTTGAAGGATGCAGAAAATGTACATTTTTCAGTGATGTCCAATTAATTCTGATTTATATCCAAGTATGAAAACCATTGTTCCATACTATTTACCAATTTAAATATTTGTATTAAAACTTTGGTAATTATGTGAATAAACTTTAATTTGATTTAGTTTGAATTTATAAAATAATCCAAGGAACTACATATTCCTTTTATGTAATAGTTTTGTCTATTACTTCTTTTCAAGTGTTAGATAGGATTATTCATTGAATTTATCATTATCTAACATCATGACTTCAATAACTAGTCAAGTTTCACTGTGGCCATATTAGGAAAGTCATACTTGAGTATCTTGTGTCTAGGGACAGATGTATTTGTAATTTGTTTTTGTGTATGCCCATATATTCTTTCCATTCAAAACCAAAACTAGTAACATAAATAAAATTAGAAGAAAGTATCACATTGCAAATGAATCACAGGTTTACACACTGAACTTTTCCTCAAAAAGTTTAGGATGTATAGTCCAAAATGAAGAGAAGTATACAAATTGTTAGATAAATAGTATGAAGAAAGGTTCATTACAGGTTGCCTCATCTAATTCTATGATTATATCATTATTTCATACAAAAGACACTATCTAAAAATTATATTACATTTTTTAGGATGCAGTATTTAGGACAAATAGAATGTTTCTAACATGAGAATATATATGGAGGATGAGAAAATATGTACATAATAAAAATTAAAAGCACAGCGAGCAAATATGCTTAGGCACAAATGAAAAGTTTACAGTAGCCAAGAATTTCCTTGGTTTCATTCCTGCTTCTCTCCTTTGTGTCCACATCTGGCACTGATTCTTCTAAAAGTACTGCCAAGCAAGCTAATGAAATGCTTCTCTGAATAGGTATTATTTGGTTTTCATAGATAAACAAATGGTTATGTATTTCGTATTGCAATTAAGCTCTACCAAATTATGCACATACTCTCTGAATATGCAGTGACTGTTATTGTTAACATTTAGGCACATCTGTGTTCTCCAGTCATATCATTCACAGTTGAAGAAATGCTAGAGCACATAAAACAGGAGTATTTGTCACCAATTCAGAAATTAACCATCATTCAAAATTGTGTCAATAAGCATATTGAATTTTGCTTTAAAAACTTGTTTTAGATGCTTTCTTATTAAGGAATTCCTTAGTAGAAACACTTAGAAGAAATATTCAAGTAAAAGAAACTTTAAAGAAAATAGTTTTAATATTCTCTAAGGAAATAAACCAATTTTGTTGAATGAATATACTGGAGTTTAACCAAAGACAAATACCCATGAAAATCTTTATACTTTACCCAAGAGTACATCTTGAAATTTACAGGACATTTTATATTCCTGTGAAAATTACCCCACTTTTTAAATACTTCAATTGGATTTCAATTGGAGAATCTCTGGTTTGTGAGTTTATGGTAATAGTTTCATCACTTATCAAGCTGAGACTTTGAAATAAACCCTCTGGCTTTGCTAGTTAAGCAACAGATATATTTAAATTCTGAATAGATATTAAGTAAGAATTTCACTTTGACTCGAGATTAATTATTTTCTACTATGTTTTGGTTTTCATAAAAGTAAAAAATAGTAATTCTGGACTAGCATATAAACCAAATTATGCATCTACATCTATATGTATTATGATTATGTATAATCTATATGTATTTCTATATTCAAGTCAAAACTCAATCCATACTTATACCATTATCTCTATATCTTTATCTAACTTTATATTGTTATTTAAACAATGCAGAATTCATCTGCTGAGAAATTCTATAAAGCTTTAAAAAATGACCTTAGTAATAGTAAACCTATAAATTTTCAGGGGAATTAAAATTATTGTATTGTTTCTTTTTTGTGTTAGGTAAGCTATGTTTGATTGTGTAAAATGTTATTGCTTGCTTACTATGCCAGAAACTATGTTAGGTTTGCTGCTTTCTAGATATTTATAATCTATTAGAATATTCAGACACAGAAACTAATTTTTTAAACATAATATACTTAGCTTAAGGGTTATGATATTCATTCTTTAAGAAAAGAGAGAAAAATTACAAAATTTGGAGGAATTGGATTGGAAAATTCCCAGAAACTAAATCTTAAATTGACTTTTGATGGATAAGTTGGAATTAACTACCCAGCAGGACTTTAGAGAAAGGAAGAATTTTAGTGCATCCTTCTTCTTCCTCTCTTTAGAGAGAGGAAGAAGAAGGATGCACTAAGGCAGGCTGATGTCGCTGGTGAGGAAGGCAAAGCTCAGACTATGGAGGCCATGAGTGATTTAGATTGTTAGCTTGTTCAGAAAAATGTAGTAAGGTATCAAGTGGCTCAAGGCTGTGAACAAGGGAAAGCAATATACACGCTATGCAATACTCTAAGTGGCATGGTACTGTATCTTCAGAAAAAACACAAGCAAGAAAGATTTTGCCAAAGAGACACAGAGAGAAAAACTAGCCCAAGTATTGATTTGTTGTAGAAAGTGAGTAAGAGTGAGTAAGAGGAAGGTAAAGTGAAAGACTTCAAGATTTCTGGTTTGGTTGGTTAGGCAGATGGTGATACACAGGAAACAGGGATCTCAGAAAGATAACCATATTTGGGGAATAAGAGCGGAGATGCTGTATTCTATTTTGAACTTAATTGCATGGTTTTTGGTTTTTGGTTATTTTGCAATGTTAAAGTATAATTTTTTGGCAGATCATGTTTAAGGGTAATGGAGAAATTTTGAAACAGTATGGTACAGTAGTGAAAACACAAGAACTAACTACTTCTTTATTTTCTAAAGGAAGCTCAGCATCTTATATTGAAGGAACACTTATTAAACATATTTTCTGCCTCTTTTATGTGCTAGAAACAGTATTATCTATATGACCTTGGACATGTATTACATCTCAGAGATGGAAGTAAATTAATACCCTCTACTCTCTAAACATATCTGTGCCTCAGTTGCCTCATCTAAACATTGAGGACAATGTTAACAAGATCAAATAAAGTAATATATAACATATAATGTCTAAAAACAATATATAAAATATTAAGCAAATATAAGTATTGTAATCAAAAGAATAAAGGGTAATTATTCATTAAAATGTTGCTTAAGAAGCAGACATTCCATTTCCTTCTTTAAGGGAGCATTTCACCTTTTCCTGGAGGTAGGAAAAAGAAGAATTTTATCAGTCACCATCCTGAATCGTTCTAGACCTAAACTAAAGGATTATGGGCAGGCATTCCCAGGAAGTCACACTCTGCTTACACACAGTCACTAAGCGAGAGCAAAATCTATTTACACTTAATGTGAGTAGTGTCAGTCTAGTTTGTGGAAGGGAAAAACAATGTAAGGATATACCTTCAGTAACTATGAACACACTTGCTGCATAAATACATATCTCTCCTCCTTTGCCAGACTATTGATGCCCACTCATATGTGGGTGAATGGTAAAGCTAAAACTGATAATGCCTTCGCAATTGTAACGTATCTGTCTGTGTTCCATTTGATCCTGAATGACAAGGTGAAGGGAAAATATGTGTTCTCTTAGGGTTTACTAATTTTCCAAGACTGACATAACATGTACTTAAACTCTGTTTCCTAAAACTTTCTGTTCTGATGAGTATTACTGATTGATTGTTGGATTTTCTAATACTTACCATGTATTTGAATTAAGCCTCTTGATAAAGAATTATAAGGAACCTCAATTCAAGTATTTCTGGAGAAAAAATACATCAGCATGAGACATTAATAGTAGTCAGTAATTTTTGATTCAATGAATTATAAAGGATGATGTTGTTTTAAAAAGAGAAGTGCAGTCCCATTGACTTAAAATTTAGAAATAAAAATTTTATCATCTCAAGATTTGCATGTAAATATTATGCCTTAGTCCATTATAACATTTCACCCCATTTGTCATGAAGAATGCATTTTAACAACAAAAATCCCCTACATTTACTCAACCAAATGTACTTAATTGCTTTTCCATTCTAACAAGCTTACAAAGCTTTCATAAATGATAAACAGATGAAAATTTTAAAAATGAAAAACATTTAAAGACAAAATGATAACATCAGAGATTTAAGATCTGTCCAAAATAATCTTAGCAAAGCTAATTTGTAGAAGCATTTAGCCACACGATGACTAATATACCCTCAAAAACTAACAAAAAGCATGGAAATGGGTAATTGGTCTCTTTGGATCAAAGAAGGCATTACTATTCTTTACTACTGAAATATTTCTTCAAAGTATATACTGAAAGAAAATTGAAATATTGTCATTTCCACAAAAAGACTGTAAATGATTTTATGAACATTATCAAATAAATATTCTTAACAAAATAGCCAGAGATTTCAATTAGTCTATTAAAATATTTTTTCTTCTGATGGAAAAAGCCTAGAGCTGTGCAGATTTATAAGCTGAGTGCAGACAGTTTTTAAGAAGATTTCGAGAACCTAATGAAAACTTACTTCAGTTTCTTTTGTCTGTTAACTGATTATATCAGTTACAAGAGGGCAAGGTGAGAAAAATCTGAAGAACGTTAAGTGTCTGCTAAATATAAGCACTGGCATTGTCCCTAAGGTCTAATAGGAAGCAGGGAGCATGTCAGGGAACTGGTATGGGACACAGCATAGCCAGGGCTGTGGGAGATAATACAAGTCAGATGTAGGCAGTACCCTGGGCCATAATGGGTATGGGGAGTCAGCAAATACAGTTGCTAAAGGTCAGTGGTTGGTATCAGGGATAGTTGAAATCAGAAAGCCAAGGTCAAGTCAAGCTGAGAAGCTGGCCTGTGATATAGAGTGCTCTGGTTGAGGGGACTGCAGATAAATTCATTTAAAGCAGCCTTCCCCTAAATAGATGACTCCTTAATAAAAGATGTTCTGACTGTATCTGGGGACAGACTGAAAGTAGCTTCAGACATATTCAAGGGATTCAATTTTCTGGTTGACAAAAGATTTCTTTTTTTTTTTTTTAATTTGTATTATTTTGTATTTCTTTATTTTATTTTAATTTGTATTATTATGGATGGAAGAGAGGTGGTCAAGCTAGTGTATATAAAATTAAAAAGCCATAGCTTCTTAACTGGAAGTGCCTTACAGTTCAGGCCTTGGAGGTGCAACTTGGGATTGTTGGCCACAGGAAAGTACCCGTCTCCTTGGTTAGGGTAGTGACATTTCCAGGGAGAAGTCTCTAGCAAATAAATCTCATGATTTCTTTGTATTGCCTTTGGTTGGATTAATCAATCATTCTGAAATAGGAAATTTGAGGATGATGTTGTTGGTATTCAGGTTGGTTGAATACGGCTTAAACAGGTAGAATTAGACAATGCATATTTTTCTATCAAATTTGATACTTTAGGTTCTAGTGATTTCTGAAAACTAATTTCCAAGGTAATTTGGAAAGTCATTGATTAAGTACAAAATCTGAACTGCAATTTGAAGTAAAAGATTAAAAGGGAGCAATAGTAGAGCTAAAGAAGTATCTGATTGGTCAGTATATAGAAATAAAATAAAATCACTTCAACTAGTACCAAGTTGAATCTATCCCACATTAAGTACATAAAATGTGCATAATTAATATACCGAAGTACACTATAGGGCTGATGACTACAAATTAACCTGCAGGTAACAGAAACTTCCAAGGTGCAAAGAGAAGGAAACAAACCACAACCTAAAATTTTAAACTGAGAATGGAATAAGGGCCACAGTTCAGAACTTTATTTCTGGAATGGAAATGATTGCATGATGACATATATATGGAAACATTGCCAGTGGCATAGAGGAGTATGCAGCATAAGCACTGCAATAACCATTAGAAACAGATTTCTCCCTTCCACAGTATGGCATTTCATTGATTCATTGAGTTAATAGCTGTGCAACATCTATGTCAGTACACACTTCTGCAAATTCTCCAAGTCAATAACATAGAGATATATTATATATTATATTAAATCAAATATTTTCTAGCTCATGATGTTTTCCATCCTACATCTGCTAAGTTATCAATCAGCAAATGCAAGGGTGTATTTTCTACACTTAAGCTCTTGAAAAGCAGTATTTGTATCCTAATCATTGTTGTATCCCCATTGCTTAACATTGCCTAGTGCAAAATAAGTACTTCAAAAGTATTTGTGGGCTTGAATTGAAGATCATTCAACATTATTGAGAACATATATTATTTCTTCATCCAGAAGTACAGTAATGAACAAATAGTTTCTTTTCCCTCATGAAATTAATAATTTAAGTTCATTAATTAAATAAGCAAATAGTTTTATAAATATAATGTGAAAACATATGTAAATTTTCATAGAGATTATCCTAATTAAGAAATACTAAAGTGGTTTGTGGAGAATGTGTTCACCATGCTTGGAAACTCATAATTTTAAAAATAATAATCTCTGTATTTAAATATATTTTTCTTCATTCATGACCATGTAGGGCCAAGTAATCAGCTTTTAGTATATTCCAAATTTAGGCCTGGGTGTGTATTCTGTTTCCAAGTTCAGATAAGCACTTACCAAAACTACTAGCTTACTTAGAATGTCTCTAAAATCCTATCCTTTCCATGACCTAACATTGAATTTTTGTTCATTTGGATATAATATTGTGCAATCTGGGTTGTTTTCTGTAACTAGAAGGCAAAATCTACAATACTGGTATCTACAACAGTACCTTTTACATGTTAAGTTTCAGTAGTTTAAAAGCCATGAAATTTGCTCATGAAAAGGAGACCAGCAACTAAATAATTTGATGCAAGCAATTTTCTCCTATATGTTAAAATTCTGTGTAGCCACATCAAAATCAATAAGCCTCAGATCAATATACATATTTAATAAGTTTGTAAATGAAGGGAGACTGAGCCTTTGACTTTGATATCACACAGTATATCATTTCTTATCTCTAGACTCCAGAATTAATGAAAGAGAAATATTACCAATGAGTAAAAAGATGAATGTTTCTTAGGTTCTGAAAAAAATGTATCTTTTAAGTCACATTTAAAGAGTTATTTACACAACTCCTTATTTTGAAAATTGGTAATTACAGGGAAAAATAAACATTTTACTGTTTTCCATTTTAAACTGTATTTCAGGGTGAATCTGGAAACGTGGTCCAAGATCCTGACTGCTGAGCTACCAAGTAGTTGCACCATATCAGGCACCTCCTAAAATGTAAATGTACTACCACTTTCTATTCTGTGATTTATCCTAGTAGTATTCCAAATACTCCAATCTTTAAAAAAAATAATAAATTAGATGTAATTATGTGTTGTTTATAGCCAAGAACACTTAACTAATACAAACTTTATATACAGATTTTCATGTTTCCATTAGGTGTATGCCTCCCCCCCAAAAAAAGAATTGCAACTAAATAGTTACATATCAGTCTGTATTTTAATCTGTTCACCAGAATTTTAGGCACTGAAAAATCTAATAATCATTTCATGTAAATCAGTGGCATGTACATGATTTATTATAATAATTTAACTGTGAAAATTTTATTGCTTTAATTTTTTTTTTTTTTTTGCTATTTTTCCAAAGACTGTAATTTCTTTAAACTCCACTCTCCCTTAAATTTTCGGGGTATTGTCCGCAATCTCTGGATGATGGATTACATAGTGACACATTTCAATGGGATGAGTCAGGCAAAGAGAACTTTTCTGAAAATTTTACCAGTTGACTTGCATATTATCATAAAGACTTCAAACGTGTATTAGAGGAATTAAGAGTACATTACAAAGTTATTTCTTCAGCCTTGTTATATACTGTTCTATCTCAAATTATTCCTTAGGTTTCCATAATTGTTCCTGAGAAGAAGTTATCACAGACTGCAAAACAGTAGACAACATTCTGATCTTTCTTGAGTCTAGTTTATATTAGTACTTCGTTATAAAATAAATTCTAAATATATTTTTAATTATATAGGTTTACAAATTATGTAAGTTTCTAAATAAATCATATAAAGGGTGTGTGCACCTAACTAAAGGAAGATCAGATTCCAGTTTTATATTTCATTTTACAAATCAAGTTTGATTAGAAAATTTGTCTTCATATTGAATAAATTGTCAGCATAAAGGATTAAATATATATTTGTGTTTTATGTGTGTATAATATATATTGTATGTCATATATGTATTAAATATATTTTATATACAGTGTATTATATATATACACATATAATACACATACATTAAGTGTGAGATTTGATCAAAATACCCCATGTTCTAGTTAACAATAGAGTTTAAGTGTTGATATACAAATAGGTTAATTTTTTGTTCAGCTGTTAGCCTATTAAATTAGTTATAAAATGTTTCAGCCACTATAATAGTCCATATTTATAATATTCATCATATATATAATATTTAATAGCCTATTTTAATAATATTCTTCCTATTGATAGCATATTTATAATAACACATATTCATATGCTGAGGAACTATGTGTTGAAAAAGATAAAGTGAACTGAAAATAATTCCTTTGAAAGTATAGTTCAGTATAGTATTTCTTGTTGAAATATTGAATACACCTCTTCCCATGGCCAAACTTAGTCTTGATTACACCTTGTACCACCCATATAAGTAGTGAGAATTAAGCCCATTAGTTCATTTCAAGGAAGATTGTGAAGTTTGTTTTTTTCTATGATGTTGTCTTGGAGCAATATAAGTGGCATGCCTCTCAATCTCAACCAATTGGTAATCAGTTTTACCGACTTATACAGCAATGGCATAATTTTCAAATCCATAGTTAAATACTTTCATTAGATGATAAATGGAAAGGGTACTTATATATGTATATATGACATTAAAGGTAAATTTTTTAGTAGAAATAAAATAATTTCAACTATTTTATTTTGAATTAGTTTAACTTTACTTATGGCTATTTTTGGCCAAAAGTAAATGAACATATTGGCAAAGCAAAATTTGCCCTGGACAAAGTTAAACAGGCAAGGGAGACTTTATTCGTGGTTATTACATTAGAGGAAAGAAACCAGAAATGAGATTGAGCTCAACTGCATTGGAAAAAGAGCAGGACAGTTTCTAAGAGCTGGAATGAGTCACTGAAAAGTACTAGAGGAAAGTATTGAATTGGGGAGGGTTGATCAATGGGATGTGTCTAGCACATTGAATTATTACTCAGCAAATTTTCCCTATGATTATGCCAACTGAGTTTGCTAACTGGTATTTATCAAAGTTAGGTTTCTATCCTACTACAGAGACTGGGAGATAACGGTAATATCTTTCTTGTTGGTCATATTTCAAATGGACAGCTTCCAGATCCTTAAGAAAGACATTCCTGGCTTGTAAAACTAAGACAAGACTTTTTAAAAGATTTACATCTTAAAGGAACGGAGAAAGAATTTACAACTACACATTTTCTAAAGTAAATGCTCTAAGAAAAGGAAGGTTAGGGGCCCAGATCTAGTCAGGAAAATTCCAGTGTGAAGTTCAGTCAGTCAAGCCGAAGGGAACTTTCAGGCCATCTTGGTTAGCATCTTAGGAAATGCAAAAATGAAATTTGAATTCCATAAGCCTTTTATTTTACATCTTAGACTCAGATCCAAAAATGTAATGTGCAAACAGTTATTATCCAGGCATAGAGTCTTATTAATGCAAAATTTTATTAAGCTTAACCATAAAGTATGGCATAATGAACATATTTTCTGATTCAATGAGTATGTTTATTGAATATCTAGCATGGGATTAGCAATGCTAGTTCTCCCTTTTTCCAAATGGGTGCCCAGTATAGCTAAAACATGAGGAAAATATACATGATTTGGATTGGGTTGAAAAGAAAGCTCTTACAAGAAAAGAAAAAACTCTATTAATTATAAACTTTCCTATTACAATGTATGATATCACAATTGTACACAGAAAATCTGGATATTACATATATAAGTAGCATTGAGCACTTTACTACCAGCATTCAGGATTTTTGAGAACCTGGTATTCTGTGTCACAATGTATAAATGGTGGAGAGCAGCATAAGTCTGGCATAGTAGAGCATGTCAAGAGTTGGTCAATATACATGCTTAATTCCAGTTAATTCTCACCAAATCCTGTGAAATTAGGCTTGTCTTTGTCATTTAACAAATGAGGAAATTACAGATCTGAGTTCTAATTCCAAGGTCATGTAGCTTATAACAGAGTTAAGATGAAAACAAAAGCTCTTTAAACCCTATATCTGTGCTTTTCTCACTACACTGTACTGTCTCCAATGATTGGTTCCTTCATGAACAGTAAACATTCATTCGCTTCATTGTTTTAAGATTGAAATCATCTCTGTGAAGTGAAATGCTGACATTGTTGGCAAGAAAATGTCAAGTTTTAAATATTATTTTTTTCTAACCCTTCATCAGGTAGCTTGAGAAATAATGACTAAAACAGAACTGCTCAGAAAACCAAGGCCTGACACACAATTACTGTGCTCAGATCCCTAACTTACACTAACTTTGTATCAGAGGCACCACACTCTAATCATTGACATTACTTCCCATTTGTTTCAGTAATGTTTCCAAAAATGCTGTGTTATGTACCAAATACATAGAGGAAGTTGAACAGGATTATTTGTCTAACTTAAAGCCTGATATGCAGGAATGTGTCTCAACTGTGCCTCAAGTTGTGCACCTAGTAGTTTTACAAAGTGACTGTGACTGGTGTTGTAACTTCTAATGCATCAATTTACAGCATGCTTTGCTACAAATATTAGGTTTTTGAAACTATAAGTTACATCCTTATCATCTGGGAATGCTATCCAATATAAGATTCCCTTAAATATGATGCAATGATTCAAAATTCAAGTTTTACCTTTGCAAAAGACGTGATATCTGGCTACCCAAATCATGAAAAATTCTCTGCCATTTAACCATTCAGCAAATATTGATACTTTGTTTTTATCAAACTAGGTATCATTCTCACCAGTGCTGTCAATAAAAATGTCAATTATAATATTATAAGCTAGACCTTCTAGAATAAATTTCAAAAGATACTAGATATGTCTGATTAAAGCTTGTCTTTTTTTTTTTTAATTTCCATATGTGATACCATATTATATAATAACAAATCTCTACAAGTTAATTCTAGGGGGATATCTTACTAGGATTGAGAGTTTAAATTATGTGATAATCTGTGCAATGGAATAAGTGCAGGCATGAAGTAATTTGTGTGTGCCTTTAGTACATTAGTTATAGAAACATAAATGTAGACCATGTTATGGTCATTATACAAGAACTACACTGAGAATTCTTCAACAATTTGAGGCAAAATTGATGTAGGCTGAGAGTTAAACTTAAATTAGAGAATAAACTTGTCATTTTAGTGTGGCCACTTGATTTTCAAACCCCCACTGGGTGATCCACAATCCAAAGAGAGAAGGTCAACAGTCAGGTTGTCACAAGAGTCCACTTTCTAGTAAACTATTCCTGTTCATGGAAAGCAATTTTATAATCCTAGAGAAAATAGTAAATTATTGGGTATCATAAAGATAAAAATTACTATGGCAGTGGGGGAGGAGAAGATGACGGAAGAGTAAGACGCGGAGACCACCTTCCACCCCACAGATACATCAGAAATACATCTACACGTGGAACTGCTCCTACAGAACACCCACTGAACACTGGCAAAAGACGTCAGACCTCCCAAAAGGCAAGAAACTCCCCACGTACCTGGGAAGCGAAAAAGAAAAAAGAAATAACAGAGATAAAAGAATAGGGATGGGACCTGCACCAGTGGGAGGGAGCCGTGAAGGAGGAAAGGTTTCCCACACTAGGAAGCCCCTTTGCGGGCGGAGACTGTGAGTGGCAGAGGGAGGAAGCTTCAGAGCCACGGAGGAGAACGCAGCCACAGGGGTGCGGAGGGCAAAGCGGAGAGATTCCCGCACAGAGGATCGGTGCCAACCAGCACTCACCAGCCAGAGAGGTTTGTCTGCTCACCGCCGGGGCTGGCAGGGGCTGGGAGCTGAGGCTCGGGCAACGGTCGGATTGCAGGGAGAGGACTGGGGTTGGCAGCGTGAACACAGCCTGAAGGGGTTAGCGCACCACAGCTAGCCGGGAGGGAGTCCGGGAAAAGGTCTGGAGCTGCCGAACAGGCAAGAGACTTTTTCTTGCCTCTTTGTTTCCTGGTGCGTGAGGAGAGGGGATTCAGAGTGCCGCTTAAACGAGCTCCAGAGACAGGTGCGAGCCGCAGCTATCAGTGCAGACCCCAGAGACGGGATGAAATGCTAAGGCTGCTGCTGCCGCCACCAAGAAGCCTGTGTGCGAGCACAGGTCACTCTCCACACTGCCCCTCCCGGGAGCCTGTGCAGCCTGCCACTACCAGGGTCCTGTGATCCAGGGACAACTTCGCTGGGAGAACGCACGGCGCTCCTCAGGATGCTGCAATGTCACGTAGGCCTCTGCCATTGTAGGCTCGCCCGCATCCATACCCTTCCCTCCCCTCCTGGCCTGAGTGAGCCAGAGCCCCTGAAGCAGCTGCTCCTTTAACCCCATCCTGTCTGAGCGAAGAACAGACGCCCTCAGGCGACCTACACACAGAGGCGGGTCCAAATCCAAACCTGAAACCCGGGAGTTGTGCGAACAAAGAAGAGAAAGGGAAATTTCTCCCAGCAGCCTCAGAAGCAGTGGATTAAGCTCCACAAACAACTTGATGTACCTGCATCTGCTGAATACCTGAATAGAAAATGAATCATCCCAAATTGAGGAGGTGGACTTTGGGAGCAAGATATATTATTTTTTCCCCCTTTTCCTCTTTTTGTGAGTGTGTATGTGTATGCTTCTGTGTGAGATTTTGTCGGCATAGCTTTGCTTTTACCATTTGTCCTAGTGTTCTGTCTGTCCATTTTTTTTTTTTTTTACTTAAAATTTTTTTTTCTTAATAATTATTTTTTATTTTTTTATTTTAATAACCTTATTTTATTTTATCCTCTTTCTTTTTTTTCTTTCTATTTTTTCTCCCTTTTGTTCTGAGCTGTGTGGATGAAAGGCTCTTGGTGCTCCAGCCAGGCATCAGGGCTGTGCCTCTGAGGTGGGAGAGCCAACTTCAGGACACTGGTCCACAAGAGACCTCCCAGCTCCACGTAATACAAAATGGCAAAAATCTCCCAGAGATCTCCATCTCAACACCAAGACCCAGCTTCACTCAGTGACCAGCAAGCTATAGTGCTGGACACCCTATGCCAAACAACTAGCAAGACAGGAAAATAGCCTCATCCATTAGCAGAGAGGCTGCCTAAAATCATAGTAAGGCCACAGACACCCCAAAGCACACCACCAGACGTGGAACTGCCCACCAAAAAGACAAGACCCAGCCTCATCCACCAGAACACAGGCACTAGTCCCCTCAACCAGGAAGCCTACACAACCCACTGAACCAACCTTAGCCACTGGGGACAGATACCAAAAACAACAGGAACTAGGAATCTGCAGCCTGTGAAAAGGAGACCCCAAACACAGTAAGATAAGCAAAATGAGAAGACAAAAAAACACACAGCAGATTAAGGAGCAAGGTAAAAACACACCAGACCTAACAAATGAAGAGGAAATAGGCAGTCTACCTGAAAAAGAATTCAGAATAATGATAGTAAAGATGATCCAAAATCTTGGAAATAGAATAGACAAAATGCAAGAAACATTTAACAAGGACGTAGAAGAACTAAAGGGGAACCAAGCAATGATGAAAAACACAATAAATGAAATTAAAAATACTCTAGAAGGGATCAATAGCAGAATAAGTGAGGCAGAAGAACGGATAAGTGACCTGAAAGATAAAATGGTGGAAATAACTACTGCAGAGCAGAATAAAGATAAAAGAATGAAAACAACTGAGGACTGTCTCAAAGACCTCTGGGACAACATTAAATGCACCAACATGAGAATTATAGGGGTCCCAGAAGAAGAAGAGAAAAAGAAAGGGACTGAGAAAATATTTGAAGAGATTATAGTTGAAAACTTCCCTAATATGGGAAAGGAAATACTTAATCAAGTCCTGGAAGCACAGAGAGTCCCATACAGGATAAATCCAAGGAGAAACACGCCAAGACACATATTAATCAAACTAGCAAAAATTAAATATAAAGAAAACATATTAAAAGCAGCAAGGGAAAAACAACAAATAACACACAAGGGAATCCCCATAAGGTTAACAGCTGATCTTTCAGCAGAAACGCTGCAAGCCAGAAGGGAGTGGCAGAACATATTTAAAGTGATGAAGGACAGAAACCTACAACCAAGATTACTCTACCCAGCAAGGATCTCATTCAGATTTGATAGAGAAATTAAAACCTTTACAGACAAGCAAAAGCTGAGAGAGTTCAGCACCACCAAACCAGCTTTACAACAAATGCTAAAGGAACTACTCTAAGGAAGAAACACAACAGAAGGAAAACACCTACAATAACAAACCCAAAACATTTAAGAAAATGGGACTAGGAACATATATATTGATAATTACCTTAAATGTAAATGGATTAAATGTTCCCATCAAAAGACACAGACTGGTTGTATGGATACAAAAACAAGACCCATATATATGCTGTCTACAAGAGACCCACTTCAGACCTAGGGACACATACAGACTGAAAGTGAGGGGATGGAAAAAGATATTCCATGCAAATGGAAATCAAAAGAAAGCTGGAGTAGCAATTCTTATATCAGACAAAATAGAATTTAACATAAAGACTATTACAAGAGACAAAGAAGGACACTATATAATGATCAAGGGATCGAATCAATAAGAAGATATAACAATTGTAAATATTTATGCACCCAACATAGGAGCACCTCAATACATAACGCAAATACTAACAGCCATAAAAGGGGAAATTGACAACAACACAATCATAGTAGGGGACTTGAACACCCCACTTTCACCAATGGACAGATCACCGAAAATGAAAATAAATAAGGAAACACAAGCTTTAAATGATACATTAAACAAGATGGACTTAATTCATATTTATAGGACCTTCCACCCAAAAACAACAGAATACACATTTTTCTCAACTGCTCATGGAACATTCTCCAGGATGGATCATATCTTGGGTCACAGATCAAGCCTTGGTAAATTTAAGAAAATTGAAATTGTATCAAGTATCTTTTCCGACCACAACGCTATGAGACTAGATATCAATTACAGGAAAAGATCTGTAAAAAATACAAACACATGGAGGCTACACAATACACTATTTAATAATGAAGCGATCACTGAAGAAAACAAAGGGGAAATCAAAAAATACCTAGAAACAAATGACAATGCAGACACGAAGACCCAAAACCTATAGGATACAGCAAAAGCAGTTCTAAGAGGGAAGTTTATAGCAATACAAGCCTAAAACAAGAAACAGGAAACATCTCAAATAAACAACCTAACCTTGCACCTAAAGCAATTAGAGAAAGAAGAACAAAAAAACCCCAAAGTTAGCAGAAGGAAAGAAATCATAAAGATCAGATCAGAAATAAATGAAAAAGAAATGAAGGAAACAATAACAAAGATCAATAAAACTAAAAGCTAGTTCTTTGAGAGGATAAACAAAATTGATAAACCATTAGCAAGACTCATCAAGAAAAAAGGGGAGAAGACTCACATCAATAGAATTAGAAATGAAAAAGGAGAAGTAACCACTGACACTGCAGAAATACAAACAATCATGAGAGATTACTAGAAGCAACTCTATGCCAATAAAATGGACAACCTGGAAGAAATGGACAAATTCTTAGAAATGCACAACCTGCCTAGACTGAACCAGGAAGGAATAGAAAATATGAACAGACCAATCACAAGCACTGAAATTGAAACTGTGATTAAAAATCTTCCAACAAGCAAAAGCCCAGGACCAGATGGCTTCACAGGCGAATTCTACCAAACATTTAGAGAAGAACTAAAACCTATCCTTCTCAAACTCTTCCAAAATATTGCAGAGGGAGGAACACTCCCCAACTCATTCTACGAGGCCACCATCACCCTGATACCAAAACCAGACAAAGATGTCACAAAGAAAGAAATCTACAGGTCAATACCACTGATGAACATAGATGCAAAAATCCTCAACAAAATATTAGCAAACAGAATCCAACAGCACTCTAAAAGGATTATACACCATGATCAAGTGCGGTTTATTCCAGGAATGCAAGGATTCTTCAATATACGCAAATCAATCAACGTGATACATCATATTAACAAATTGAAGGAGAAAAACCATATGATCATCTCAACAGATGCAGAGAAAGCTTTGGAAAAAATTCAACACTGATTTATGATACAAGCCCTGCAGAAAGTAGGCATAGAGGGAAATTTCTTCAACATAATAAAGGCTATATATGACAAACCCACAGCCAACATCGTCTTCAATGGTGAAAAACTGAAACCATTTCCACTAAGATCAGGAACAAGACAAGTTTGCCCACTCTCACCACTATGATTCAACATAGTTTTGGAAGTGTTAGCCACAGCAATTAGAGAAGAAAAAGAAATAAAAGAAATCCAAATCGGAAAAGAAGAAGTAAAGCTGTCAGTGTTTGCAGATGACATGATACTATACATAGAGAATCCTAAAGGTGCTACCAGAAAACTACTAGAGCTAATCAATGAATTTGGTAAAGTAGCAGGATACAAAATTAATGCACAGAAATCTCTTGCATTCTTATACACTAATGATGAAAAATCTGAAAGAGAAATTAAGAAAACACTCCCATTTACCATTGCAACAAAAAGAATAAAATATCCAGGAATAAACCTACCTAAGGAGACAAAAGACCTGTATGCAGAAAATTATAAGACACTGATGAAAGAAATTAAAGATGATACAAATAGGTGGAGAGATATACCATGTTCTTGGATTGGAAAAATCAACATTGTGAAAATGACTCTACTACCCAAAGCAATCTACAGATTCAATGCAATCTTTATCAAACTACCACTGGCATTTTTCACAGAACTAGAACAAAAAATTTCACACTTTGTATTTAAACACAAAAGACCCTGAATAGCCATAGCAATCTTGAGAATGAAAAATGGAGCCGGAGGAATCAGACTCCCTGACATCAGACTACACTACAAAGCTACAGTAATCAAAACAATATGGTACTGGCACAAAAACAGAAACATAGATCAATGGATCAAGATAGAAAGCCCAGAGATAAACCCACGCACATATGGTCACCTTATCTTTGATAAAGGAGGCAAGCATATACAGTGGAGAAAAGACAGCCTCTTCAATAAGTGGTGCTGGGAAAACTGGACAGGTACATGTAAAAGTATGAAATTAGAACACTCTCTAACACCATACACAAAAATAAACTCAGAATGGATTAAAGACCTAAGTGTAAGGCCAGGCACTATCAAACTCTTAGAGGAAAACATAGGCATAACACTCTATGACATACATCACAGCAAGATCCTTTTTGACCCAGCTCCTATAGAAATGGAAATAAAAACACAAATAAACATATGGGACCTAATGAAACTTAAAAGCTTTTGCACAGCAAAGGAAACCATAAACAAGACCAAAAGACAACCCTCAGAATGGGAGAAAATATTTGCAAATGAAGCAACTGACAAAGGATTAATCTCCAAGATTTACAAGCAGCTCATGCAGCTCAACAACAAAAAAACAAACAACCCAATCCAAAAATGGGCAGAAGACCTAAATAGACATTTCTCCAAAGAAGATATACAGATTGCCAACAGACACATGAAGGAATGCTCAACATCATTAATCATTAGAGAAATGCAAATCAAAACTACAATGAGATATCATCTCACACCGGTCAGAATGGCCATCATCAAAAAATCTAGAAATGATAAGTGCTGGAGAGGGTGTGGAGAAAAGGGAACCCTCTTGCACTGTTGGTGGGAATGCAAATTGATACAGCCACTATGGAGAACAGTATGGAGGTTCCTTAAGAAACTAAAAATAGAACTACCATACGACCCAGCAATCCCACTACTGGTCATATACCCTGAGAAAACCATAATTCAAAAAGAGTCATGTACCAAAATGTTCATTGCAGCTCTATTTACAATAGCCAGGACATGGAAGCAACCTAAATGTCCATCATTGGATGAATGCATAAAGAAGATGTGGCACATATATACAATGGAATATTACTCAGCCATAAAAAGAAATGAAATGGAGCTATTTGTAGTGAGGTGGATGGAGTTAGAGTCTGTCATACAGAGTGAAGTAAGTCCGAAAGAGAAAAACAAATACAGTATGCTAACACATATATATGGAATCTAAGGGAAAAAAAAAAAAAGGTCATGAAGAACCTTGTGGCAAAACAGGAATAAAGACACAGACCTACTAGAGAATGGACTTGAGGATATGGGGAGGGGGAAGGGTAAGCTGTGACAAAGTGAGAGAGTGGCATGGACATATATACACTACCAAACGTAAAATAGATAGCTAGTGGGAAGCAACCACGTAGCACATGGAGATCAGCTCTGTGCTTTGTGACCACCTAGAGGGGTGGGATAGGGAGGGTTGGAGGGAGGGACATGCAAGAGGGAAGAGATATGGGAACATATGTATATGTATAACTGATTCACTTTGTTATAAAGCAGAAACTAACACACCATTGTAAAGCAATTATACTCCAATAAAGATGTTAAAAACAAAAAAAAAACTATGAAGTAAATGAAACAGTAGTAAAAAATTATCATGGAGTAAAAGAAAAAAAAGAGGAAATTCAAATGATTTGCTTTACAAAGACAAAATTTTCAGAACTTCAGAAATGAAATGTAAATATGACAAAAGTTTCTTAATCAATTCTACTATCAAGATTTACCTGCCTGTTTGTTAGTGTTGACTTGAACATAAAAAACCTTTATCTCTGTTTTAACTGATATAATTATTATACATACTGGAATGTTCTCTGGTGATAACAGCTGTAGATTATCTAATCTCCAAAAGCACAAGAAGTGGAGACTTTCTATCTGCATCCTCAATTTTCTAATATAAATATTGAGTCCCAACCTTATGAAAGCAGCTTTTTAAAATCTACTTTAGTCTTCTAATACTCTCATGTCTCACATCATTCTTACAAATATGCAAAACCTAATCAATAATGGCAACAGCACAGAAAATTAAAGTGAGATCTTTCCTGATCTGTGCCCTCCCTGCTCTTCATATTTGATAAGCCCTGATCAGTGTGTTCAGGGACTGGCTTTTCTAAAACAAAATGGTGCCATTTACAATCTCTAGAAATAATCTATTTGCTTAAATGACAACTTTTAAAACTTTGAAAACCAAGGCATTATAAAATAAACTGCTTCTAAACTTCAAATTTCTGTGAATTTGAAATGGTCACTTTGGAAATGATAAAATGAGCATCAAATAGCCGTTGATCATGAGAAAGCATTTGCCTAAACTTCATAATTAAAATTATTTTTATCTTCTGGATTTATCTCCTCTGGCGTATGCTATTTTCTGTATTCAATTGGAATGCTTTTTTTTTCTCTATTTTTTTCACATCTTTATTGGAGTATAATTACTTTACAATGTTGTGTTAGTTTCTGCTGTACAACAAAGTGAATCAGCTTTATGTATACGTATATCCCCATATCCCTTCCCTCTTGGTACTTCCTCTCACCCTCCCTTTCCCACCCCTCTAGGTTGTAACAAAGCGTCGAGTTGACATCCCTATTCTATGCAGCAGCTTGCCACTAGCCATCCATTTTACATTTGGTAATGTATATGTGTCAATGCTACTCTCTAACTTTGTCGCAATTCCCCTTCCCCCACTGTTTCCTCAAGTCCGTTCTCTACATCTGCATCTTTATTCCTTCCCTGCCAGTAGGTGCATCAGTACCATTTTTTTAGATTACATATATATGCATTAGCACACATTTGTTTTTCTCTTTCTGACCTACTTCAATCTGTATGACTATCTCTAGGTCCATCCAACTCATTACAAATAACTCAATTTTGTTCCTTTTAAGGGCTGAGTAATATTCCATTGTATATATGTAACACATCTTCTTTATCCATTCATCTGTCAATGGATGTTTAGGTTGCTTTCATGTCCCAGCTATGGTAAGTAGTGATTCAAAGAACATTGTGGTATATGTATCTTTTTGAATTATGGTTTCTCAGGGTATATGCCCAGCAGTGGGAATGCTGGATCATATGGTAGTTCTATTTTACTTTTTTAAAGAACCTCCATAATGTTCTCCATAGTGGCTGTATCAATTTACATTCCCACAAACAGTGCAGGAGGGTAAACTTTTCTCCACACACTCTCCAGGATTTATAGTTTCTAGATTTTCTGATGATGGCCATTCTGACTGGTGTAAGGTGATACCTCATTGTGGTTTTGATTTGCATTTCTCTAATGATTAGTGATGTTGAGCATCGTTTCATGTGTTTGTTGGCAATCTGTATATCTTCTTTAGGGAAATGTCCATTTAGGCCTCCTGCCCATTTTTGGATTGGGTTGTTCGTTTTTTTGATATTGAGCTGCATAAGCTGCTTGTAAATTTTGGAGATTAATCCTTTGTCAGTTGCTTCATTTGCAAATATATTGTCCCATTCTGAGGGTTGTCTTTTCATCTTGTTTATGGTTTCCTTTGCTGTGCAAAAGCTTTTAAGTTTAATTAGGTCCCATTTTTATTTATTTATTTTTTAATTTCCATTGCTCTAGGAGCTGGGTCAAAAAGGAACTTAGTGTGATTTATGTCATAGAGTGTTCTGCCTATGTTTTCCTCTAAGAGTTTCATAGTATCTGGTCTTACATTTAGGTCTTTAATCCATTTTGAGTTTATTTTTGTGGATGGTGTTAGGAAGTGTTCTAATTTCATTCTTTTACATGTAGCTGTCCAGTTTTCCCAGTACCACTTGTTGAAGAGGCTGTTTTTTCCTTATTTTATATCCTTACCTCCTTTGTTGAAGATAATGTGACCATACGTGCATGGGTTTATCTCTGGGCTTTCTATCCTGTTGCATTAATCTATATTTCTGTTTTTGTGCCAGTACCATATTGTCTTGATTACTGTAGCTTTGTAGTACAGTCTGAAGTCAGGGAGCCTGATTCCTCCTGCTCTGTTTTTTTTTTCCTCAAGATTGCTTTGGCTATTCAGGGTCTTTTGTGTTTCCATACAAATTATAAAATTTCTTGTTCTAGTTCTGTGAAAAATGCCATTGGTAATTTGACAGGGATTGCATTGAATCTGTAGATTGTTTTGGGCAGTATAGTCATTTTCACAATGTTGATTCTTACAATCCAAGAACATGGTATATCTCTTCATCTGTTTGTATTGTCTTTAATTTCTTTCATCAGTGTCTTATAGTTTTCTGAATACAGGTCTTTTGCCTCCTTAGGAAAGTTTATTCCTAGGTATTTTATTCTTTTTGTTGCAGTGGTAAAAAGGAGTGTTTTCTTAACTTCTCTTTCTGATTTTTCATTGCTAGAATATAGGAATGCCAGAGATTTCTGTGCACTAATTTTGTATCCTGCTACTTTACCAAATTCACTGATTAGCTCTAGTAGTTTTCTGGTGGCATTTTTAGGATTTTCTATGTATAGTATCATGTAATCTGTAAACAGTGAGAGTTTTACTTCTTCTTTTCCAATTTGGATTCCTTTTATTTCTTTTTCTTCTCTGTTTGCCATGGCTAAAACTTCCAAATGTATGCTGAATAATAGTGGTGAGAGTGGGCACCTTTGCCTTGTTCCTGATCTTAGAGGAAATGTTTTCAGTTTTTTACCATTGAGAATGATGTTGGCTGTGAGTTTGTCATTTATGGCCTTTATTATGTAGACGTAGGTTCCCTCTGTGCCCACTTTCTGGAGGTTTTTTTTTTTTTATCATAAAATGGTGTTGAATTTTATCAAAAGCTTTTTCTGCATCTATTAAGATGATCATATGGTTTTTATTCTTCAATTTGTTAATATGCTGTATCACACTGATTGATTTGCATATATTGAAGAATCCTTGCATTCCTAGGATAAACCTCACTTGATCACGGTGCATGATCCTTTTAATGTGCTGTTGTATTCTGTTTGCTAGTATTTTGTTGCAGATTTTTGAATCTATGTTCATCAGTGATATTGGCCTATAATTATTTTTTTAGTGACATCTTTGCCTGGTTTTGATATCAGGGTGATGGTGGCCTCATAGGATGAGTTTGGGAGTGTTCCTCCCTCTGCTATATTTTGGAAGAGTTTGAGAAGGATAGGTGTTAGCTCTTCTCTAAATATTTGATAGAATTCAATTGTGAAGCTATCTGGCCCTGGGCTTTTGTTTGTTGGAAGATTTTAATCACTGTTTCAATTTCAGTACTTGTGATTGGTCTGTTCATATCTTCTATTTCTTCCTGGTTCAGTCTTGTACTTTTCTAAGAATTTTTCCATTTCTTCCAGGTTACCCATTTTATTGGCTTATAGTTTCTTGTAGTAGTCTCTCTTGATCCTTTGTATTTCTGCAGTCTCAGTTGTTACTTCTCTTTTTTCATTTCTAATTTTGTTGATCTGAGTCTTCTCCCTTTTTTTCCTGATGAGGCTGGCTAATGGTTTATCAATTTTGTTTATCTTCTCAAAGAACCAGCTTTCAGTTTTATTGATCTTTGCTATTTTTTTACTTTATTTCTTCTTCATTTATTTCTGATCTGATCTTTATGATTTCTTTCCTTCTGCTCACTTTGGGTTTTTGTTTTTGTTATTCCCTCCCTAGTTGCTTTAGGTGTAAGTTTAGGTTGTTTATTTGAGATTTTTCTTGTTTCTTGATGTAGGATTATATTGCTATAAACTTCCCTCTTAGAACTGTTTTTGCTGCATCCCATAGATTTTAGGTCATTGTGTTTTCACTGTCATTTGTTTCTATGTATTTTTTGATTTCCTCTTTGATTTCTTCAGTGATTTCTTTGTTATTTAGTAGTGTATTGTTTAGCCTCCATGAGTTTGTATTTTTTACATTTTTTTCCTGTAATTTATATCTAGTCTCATAGCATTGTGTTTGGAAAAGATGCCTAATACGATTTCAATTTTCTAAAATTTACCAAGGCTTGATTTGTGACCCAAGATGTGATCTATCCTGGAGAATGTTCCATGTGCACTTGAGAAGAAAGTGTATTCTGCCTCTTTTGGGTGGAATGTCCTAGAAATAACAATTAAACCAATCTGGTTTATCATGTCATTTAAAACTTTTGTTTCCTTATGTATTTTTAGTTTGTATGATCTGTCCTTTGTTGTAAGTGGGGTGTTAAAGTTCCTTTCTATTAAAGTGTTTCTGTCGATTTCCCCTTTTATGGCTGTTAGCATTTGCCTTATGTATTAAGGTGCTCCTATGTTGGGTTCATAAATATTTACAACTGTTATATCTTCTTTTTGGATTGATCCCTTGATCATTATGTAGTGTCCTTCCTTGTCTCTTGTAATAGTCTTTATTTTAAAGTTTATTTTGTCTGATATGTGTATTGCTACTCCAGATTTCTTGTGATTTCCATTTGCATAGAATGTCTGTTTCCATCCCCTCACTCTCAGTCTGTATGTGTTCCTAGGTCTGAAGTGGGTCTCTTGTAAACAGCATATATACAGGTCTTGTTTTGGTATCCATTCAGCCAGTCTTTGTCTTTTGGTTGGAGCATTTAATCCATATACATTTATGGTAATTTTTGCTATATATATTCCTATTACCAATTTCTTAATTGTTTTAGGTTTGTTTTTGTAGGTCTTTTCCTTCTCTTGTGTTTGCCGCCTAGAGAAGTTCCTTTAGCATCTGTTGTGAAGCTGGTTTGGTGGTGCTGAATTCTCTTCAATTTTGCTTGTCTGTAAAGCTTTTGATTTCTCTGTTGAATCTGAATGAGATCCTTGCTGGGTAGAGTTATCTTGGTTGTAGATTTTTCCCTTTCATCACTTTAAGTATATCCTGCCACTCTCTTCTGGCCTGCAGAGTTTCTGCTGAAAGACCAGCAGTTAACCTTATGGGGATTCCCTTGTATGTTATTAGATCTTTTCCTTTGCTGCTTTTAATATTTTTTTCTTTATGTTTATTTTTTGTTATTTTGATTATTTTGTGTCTCGGCATGTTTCTCCTTAGGTTTATACTGTATAGGACTCTCTGCACTTCGTGAACTTGAATGATTATTTCCTTTCCCATGTTGGAGAATTTTCCACTATAATCTCTTCAAATATATTCTTTCACCCTTTCTTTTTCTCTTTGTCTTCTGGGATACCTATAATTCGAATTCTGGTGTGCTTAATATTTTCCCAGATGTCTTTGAGTCTGTCCTCCATTCTTTTCATTCTTTTTTTCTTTATTGTGCTCTGAGGCAGTTATTTCCTCTATTCTATCTTCTAGGTCACTTATCCCTTCTTCTGCCTCATTTTTTTCCTGTTATTGATTCCTTCTGGAGTATTTTTAATTTCAGTTATTGTGTTGTTCATTATTGTTTGTTTGTTCTTTTTTTCTGCTAGGTCCTTGTTAAACTTTTCTTGTATTTTCTCTTTTATATTTCCGAGATTTTGGATCATGTTTACCATCATTACAATTAATTCTTTCTTAGCTAGTTTGCCTATTTCCTCTTCATTTATTTGGTTTTATGGGGTTTTAACTTGCTCTTTGCCTGTAAGATATTTATCTTCTTCTCATTTTGTCTAATTTACAGTATTTGAGGTCTCCTTTTCATAGTCTGCAGGGTCGTGTTTCCTCTTGCTTCTGTTCTTTGTCCCCAGTGGTGGTTTTGGTCCAGTGTCTTGCATAGTCTTCCTGATGGGAGGGACTGCTGCCCTTCTTCTGGTGGGTGGAGCTGAGTCTTTTCCCTGTGATGAGCAGTGCCATGTCAGGTGATGTGTTTTGGGTTGTCTGTGAGCTTCGCATGACTTTAGGTAGTCTGTGTGCTGATGGGTGGGGTTGTGTTTCTGTCTTGTTTGTTATTTGGTGTGAGGTGTTCAGCACTAGGAGCTGCAGGAAGTTGGGTGGAGCCAAGTCTTGGATTCAGATAGAGGCCTCCTTGAGAGCTTTTGGCGATTAATCTTCCCTGGGGCCAGGAATTCTCTAGTGGTCCAGCGTCCTGGACTCAATGCTCCCACTCCAGAGTCTCAGGCCTGACTTCCGGTCAAGGAACCAAGACCCAACAAGTCACTCATCCGAGCAGTAAAGGGGATTAAAAAAAAAAAAAAGTCAAACAGAACACCAGACAAATGGTAACAAGTAAAATCAAACAAACAGAAACAAGGAAACACACACACACACACACAAGAAACAAAAACATAACAAAATAAAACAAATGCAAGAGAACAACCAAAAAACAGAACCCAAGAATGAAATAAAACAATTAAAAAGAAAACTAACAGAAACACAAAATCAAAAAACAAAACCAAAGCAGAGTGCCAACTGAAGAATGAAGCAAAGAAACAAAACCAACTGACAAAAATGATAAAAGAAAAAAAGAAAAAGAGAAAGGGGAAAGAAGACAGAACAACAGAAAAGCAACGTAGAAATAGAAATATATAAAAATAAAACAAAAAATATATTAAAGAAAGAAAAAAAAAGGAAAAGCAAGTCAAACAAAACCCGAGAGAAATGGTAAAAACACAATTAAACAAAGAAAAACAGAAACAAGGAAACACACACACACACAAAAGAAACAAAAACAGAACCAAATAAAACAAAAAGGAAGAAAATAACCAAACAGAAGAATGCAAAAATGAAATTAAACTCTTAGAATCAGAACTAAGAAAAGCACAAAACCTAAAAACAAAACCAAAGCAGTGTACCAACTGAAGAATAAAGCAAGAAAACAGAAGAAACCAATAAAAATGATTTAATATATATATATATAATATAATACAAATAAAATAAAAAAGGAAAAAAACAGAATAATAGAAAAGCAAAGCAGAAATGGAAATATAAAAAATTTAAAAACTATATTAAAGAAAAAGAATAAGATAAAAATACGGGAAAAGAACACAGAACAACAGAAAATACAGTAAAAATAGAAATATATAAAAAAAATTAAAAAATATTATAAAACATGAAGATCTCAAGAAACTAAATAAAAAAGAAAAATAAAAAACTAAAACAACAGACCAAAAAAAAAAAAAAAAAAAGCCAGAACCAACAACAGGATGAACCAAAACATGATAAAATTAATATTAATAATTATGTTTCTCTGGAGTCTCAGCTGTAAGTGCCCTTGCACACACCATGAGCCACAGCCTACCTCGGCCTCCCCAAGAGGCTCTCCTCTGCCTCTTGGTTGGTCTCTGGACTTGTTTTGGGCCCTGTGGGGACCACTCAGACTCTGGTCTGGCCCAGTGCCTGTGTTTGCTTGCCCCCAAAGTCCAGAGCTGTCAGAGCTAGACCATTTTCATTTGTGGAAACGCTCATTGTCTACTCAGATATTCCGTAGATGCAGGGTCTACCTAGGGTCTGATTGCAGGGATTTGATCTGCATCTTGTACAGCTGATGGAAATATTTTCAATCCTCTTCCTTATTCACCCCATCCCTGGGGTCCAGCTTTGATTTTATTCCCACCTCTGTGTGTGGTCCACCCACAGGAATCTGGTCCTGAGGCTGCCTTGGAGCTCTTGGGTGTGCCCCAGTGAGGACAGGGCACAGAGGTGGTATGACTTCTTGGGTTACGGGAGCCCCAACAGCGCCAAATGAGCAGGGATGCTGGTGGCCACAGGCACAAGAGATATGGCCCTAGTGAGGGTCTTTTCTGGTGCCCAGCATAAAGCACACGAGAGCCAGCACTGAGGGTTTTTTTTTTATTGCTCAGCAACCAGCACACAAGAGCCAGCCCTAGGAGGGCTTTGTCAGCAGGAGCCGGTATGTGAGGAGAGAGAAGCTACAGTAGTGACTGACTTCTCTCCCTGCGTGTAACTCATCAGTAGTGCCCTGCTTTCATGGCAGTCCAGTCTTCCTCCACAGGCATTCCCTGCTGCAGATTTCCTCCCTTCCATCCCCTCAGTCCATCTTCCCACAACCAACAGTAGTTCTCACTCTGGGCCTGTTCTCGAATCCCCACACTCCAGCTCCTAACCCCCTTGCACACCTGTGAACACGCATCACAGTCCAGGACATGTAGCGTTGTGGTACGGACCATCTGTGTATTTCTTACTCTGTCCCATCTGCCACAGATTGGCCACTTCACTTCCTACAGCCTCAAATGCCTCCCTTCTGTCCCAATCGATTCCCCCATTACAGAGGGGGTTTCCCCAAATTTGGGAATCTCTCCTCTGCTTCAGCTCCCAGTCCTGGGGTGCATGTCCCATCCCACTTCCTCTACTCCTTCTCCCTTCTTTTTATTATCCTACCCAGTTATGCAGGGATCTTTATAGTCCTTTCTGGTGTCCAAGGTCTTCTGTTAGTGTTCAACTGATGTTCTGTGAGAATTGTTGCATCTATAGATTTATTCCTGTTGCATCTGTGGAGAGAGAACTCCACATCCTCCTACCCTTCCGCCATCTTAACTCCATTCCTGGAATGTTTTTTAATTAAGAATGACTCAAATCACAAAAACTGACTTTTATTAATTGACTCTCTCTGTTGAAAAATTACTTAGTTCCCCCAAATTGAATAGAGACTTGTATTTCAAAAATATATTTATAAAGAGAGATAGATAACACTATTTTTATATAGATTATTAGATTGGAACTCAATTCTTATTCTCTGAGTTATTAAAACAATTACAAAATTTCTTAGCTCAAAACACCTCTTTAATTTTTATCTAAATAATATTTTAAAAATAATAATTTTATTTAAACAATACTTCAAATTTTAATGTTTTTCATGAAGATTCTCCTGGTTGGTCAAAAGATGATTTCCTCCAAACTTACCCAGTATTGAAATACAAACTAAATGTTCCTTCCTTATAATTACCATTTCTAAAAACTCCACAAACTTCAAGTGATTAAATTCCTTTCACTACAATTAAATTCAGCAAATACTTTACAACATATTACACAATAGATATTGGGATGGGTGATAGAATCACAATAAATAAGACATGGACAGGACCTGCAAAGCACTCATAGTCTAGTATTGGGAATAATAGAGTGAATAAATTATTTAGTTTCCATATAGTATAATAAATTAAAAAATAAAGAAAATAAATAAGATAATGTTGTACAAGCCAAAAAGGTGATTGACTTTCTAAGGGAGAGGACAGGGATAACATTACAAAAAACAAGGACATCAGCTGGATTTTGAAAGGAGCTCAGTAATATGAGAATAAGCACATTATGAGAAAAGGCAATAGCATGCTTAGAAGAACAGAGGCATGAACTACTGTGGTGTATTCAGTGAGTTCATTTATAAAGGTGGTTGAATTACATGCACCCTTGTAGAAAGTGGATGATGATTAATATAGACAGGTAATAAGGAAATTATCTTGCTACCAATGGAGAATCATTAAAAGTTTTAAGCTTGAAATGGACATGGTAGAATTCACCTTTTAATAAAATAGCATTTATAAAGTTATGGAGAACAGATTATTGGAGGGAAGATAAAGTCAGTGGGATAGAGGTTATGAATGCTCCCCAAGCCTGATTTGTTTTTCTTTCTCAAGCACATGGAAGGAATTTCAGTCTGCCTTGGGTTTACTTTGGACCTTTGTGAGTAATAGGGCTAATAGGATCTGAAGGAGGTTGAGACCACACATGATTTCCTCACACTCTCCTCTGGTGAAGAACACTCTAAAGCCACACATCTATCATGTAGCAGGAATAAGTAGAAAAATCCTGAGATATATTTTAAAGGTACAGATATAAGATACTGCGTTAGACAAATATGATTGGATTGTAGGGAAGAAAGAGGAGATATATAGGAAAGAGGTCAGAGAATAAGCCAATAGCCACATCATATGGGCTCTCACAGGCCTTGACAAGGCCTTTGTGAAATAGGTGAAGTAAGAATGACAGTTCTTGCTACAGATAACAGGAGCTTAGATGTGTTATATCATCTGAATATTTGCATCAAGTTTGTCCTTGATTTTTTATCCCTCCCCAAAATTTCTTTCTTATGTTTGAAAGCTTTTGCTACCTCCACTTCACCATTGAATCAATCCTCAAAATTATATATGTCTTCAGTATACAGAATTTTTCAGTTATTTCTCTGAAGTTAACCTGAGCTTTATAGTTGCAAAATTTCATAGACTTCTCCTTGTCTTCAGCCTCTTTACATTACTGGAGAATGTATTCTTCTTCTCAGTATTCTTTTGTTCTATGTCATTGTGATAATTACCTATTATGATTTTTTCATGTCCAGGGTCATAATTTGATATTTTTCTGCCTGCTTATTTCATTCTCAGAACTTCTATTTTATTCCTTTATTTTTCTCATATTTTCTGGAACTTTCATAATCTGAACATATAAGTAACCAACATCACACAACTAAAATTTTAGATTGTAAACCTTTTTATTTCTTGAGCTCCAAGAAATATTTCCAACTGACTGATGAATAATTCCCCTACTTCATATAACAATATATTTGAAACTAAATCATTTTTATATCTATTCCCCAATGTGCCCCAAACCCCTAAATTTTTACTTCTCTGTACCCAGCTTTGACTATATGTTTTTGTATAATCTATAATTAAATCATGTTGAAAGGTTTTTGTTTTTGTTTTTTTAGTATTATCAATGGGATATTTTGTTGCATAAAGAAATAAGCATTAACAGTTAATTTCACAATTTTATATAACCTATAAAACATAATAATTACAGTTATATTACCTTAGAAATGATTTTAGATAATGTGTTACTTTCCTCTTGATGCTGCAACTAATTATCACAAAATGTGTGGCTTAAAGCAACACAAATTTATTATCTTATATTGCTGGAGGTCAGAAGTCGGAAATGGGTGTTATTGGGCTAATATTAAGGAGCTTACAGGGCTGTGTTACATTCTGGTGGCTCTAATGGAGAAAGTGTCTCCTCAATTTTTCCAGACTCATCTGTATTCCTTGGCTCAGGATACCATTCTTTACTTTTTAAGCCAGCAACTTTTTTTTTTTGCCTTCTAATGGTTACTTTATTAATTCAGTTGTTATTGTTTTTCATAATACATATCCTTGGGTTACTTAAGCTACTGCACTTTCTTAATCAAGGTATAAACAAGCTTTGCCTTTTTTTAAAATAAACTTTTTAAAAAACTTTAATACCAAGTATTAATTAAGTAATTTATTTTTATTTCTCTCCCTCTCTCTCTCTCTCTCCTCTCCGTATATATATATACTCTTTCAGATTCTTTTCCCTTATATGTTATTGCAAAATATTGAGTATTTATATAGTTCTCTGTGCTATACAGTATGTCCTTTTTGGTTATCTATTTTATATATAGTAGTGTGTATATGTTAATCCCAAACTCCTAATTTACTCCTCCTCCCCTTTTACCCTTTGGTAACCATAAGGATTTTTTTTTTTTTTTAATGTCTGTGGGTCTATTTCTGTTTTGTATATGTGTTCATTTGTATTATTATTTGCTATGGTAAATAGTGCCACAATGAACATTGGGATGCATGTACCTTTTCGAATTATGGTTTTCTCCAGATATACACCCAGAAGTAGGATTGCTGGTCATCTTCTAATTGTAGCTTTCTAATGGGCTCAAGATAAACTATGATTCTGTAGTTTATACCCATTTTCTTATTAGGTAGTGAGGTTCTTTTCAGTTTTATTCTTTATCCCCAAATAAAGCAAAACTTTGGTAAAGTTCTCAGACACCTGTGAACTAAGGAACTATATTTTGGGGGTGAGTTGGAGAGCTATATTGATTCAGGTGGATATCTTTGTGAGAAAGGGCATTCAATTTTCTTTTTACTTTCTACTATTGAAACTTTAAACATGTACAAATGTAGAGAGGTACCAAAAAACAATCAAGAATTTGCAACAATTATTAACACATGATCAAAGTTGTTGATCTGTATCTCTCATCACAGCACCGATGCAAACACTAGATACTGCCATCTGTAAATTCCACAAAGATACAGTTAATATTTTTTCTAATAGCTCTCATTTGAGGTTTTGTCCTTCTGATGCTGTTACATACTTCCCCAAACTGGGATAAAATGGTGAAAAGAAAGAATGATTAATTAAGTAACAAGGATTCCCTTCATTCTCCTTGGACAACAGGGGTTAACATTCCCAGTTTCCCGCTAAGGGAGGAGGAAACTACATTGCTGCTGCTGCAGGAACACAGCTTAGGATGGAGGCAGAGCCTGAAGAGAAAAACCTACACTCTCTCTACCCCACAACCCTCCTCTCCACCAACCAGATTCTCTGACATTTTCAATTTCCTGGTAGATATTCTTGGTTCAATATATCTTCATCATACACTCAACTCTTCTAAAATTAAACTCTATTCTCCAGATTCAGTCATTACAACTACTAGCTTTATATGTTCCCAAATCCCTTGCTTCCTTACAGTCAGTTAACAAACCATAGCAGTGACAATATCCTCCTTTCTAACTACGTATTTTGACTTCTGGTCTGTCAAGATGTCAAGATAGATAAATTTTCAGGGTACCTGAAAGAAAATCTTATCACCTTATTTATTTATTAGAGCACATACTTTCTCACCTACTCAATGACTTTGCTCCACAATTTCCCTCTCTCTATTTTTCATACTCTTAGTGGATCATTCCCTTTACCCTAAAAACTTTCTATTATCTTTTCCATCTTTAAAAAGAAAAGAAAAGAAGAGTATATTTTTGCCAATTCGTGCCTCCTCTCCTTAGCAGGAAAACTCCTCAAAAGATTTGTTTATATTCACTGCTTCAGATTACCCTCCTCCTATTCATTATTTAACCTACTCCTATCAGGATTTTGCCAGCATCATTTAACAGAAATTAGTTCAAGTCAACAGTTATATCCACACTGATTAATCCACTGATTAACTCTCAGTTCTCATCTTATGTAACCCATTGGTAGCTTTTGAAATGATTGATTTCTCTCTCTCTCTCTCTCTCTCAGTTTGAGATCAGGGCCAGGTTCATTGGAATGAGATCTGTGATCTGTGCAGTCACAAAAGACCCTGGGCTTAGAAGAGTTCTGTATATGGTGTAGTGTTCTGCTGTCACTGTCTTGAAATTTTAAATACATTTTTAACAAGAGTTCACATTTTTTTGAGCTAGGTCCATAATAGTTACCAGTCCTGCTTCTAATACAACCCTCTCTGTTTTCTTCCTATCTTTCTGATTGTTGCATCTCAGTCTCTCTGCATTCTTCCTCTTCTTCCATTTTTATACCTTTGACTCCTCTATCTATAGTCATTTCCTTCATTATCTCACCTCTTTCTATGGTATAAATACCATCTATTTGCTGACAATTTCAACATTTATATTTCTAGGCCATGCAGGCTAACCTCTCAAAGTCCAGATTTGTATAGCTGTCTATTCAACCTTTCAGTGTCAACTTGTCTGAAATTGAACTCATGATCTTTCATCTCCACGCTTCTCTATCCATAGCCTTTCTCATCTAAGTTGACAGAGACTTTTCCAGTTGTTCATTTACTTGTATCCTTTTACTTCTTACAACTCACCCATCAGGGAATCATGCTGAGTTTACCTTCAAAGTATATCACAAGATAATCACTTTTTTGTGAATTACCATGATCTTTCACTGGATTACTGCAGTAACTTTCAAAAAGGTCCAATTTCTTCTATTCTTGCTTTCCTAAAGTCTAATCTCAACAAAGCAGTCAAATTCTTTATGATGTAAATCAGTTCAAATCACTCCTGTGACTTGGTTCCTTATTTCACTTAAAGTAAAAGCCAAAGCCTGTTCTATGGCATAAAAGGCCTTACATGATTGGGTGTAAAGATGTCCTTTACTGCCGCATTATTCACCCAACTCTACCACACTGGTCTCCTCACTCTTTCTCAGGTATACCATCGTGTTCATGTTTTAGCATCATTGTTCTATCTGTCTCTCCTTCCAGAAACACTTTCTTCTACATATATAATTGGCTAGCTCTCTTGCACCTTTAAGCTTTTGTTTGTATTTCAGCTTCCTAATGAGGGTTGCCCTGATTGCCCTACTTAAGACTTTATCATGACTTTCTTGCATTCCATTTCTCTCTTACATGTCTATATTTTCTACTGTGTGTCTCTATCTCTCTGTTTCTGTTCTCTTTCCCTCTCATGTTCCCTTTCTTTCTCTCTCTTTCTGTTTTCCTAAAGCATTTGAAACTAAGTTGCCAACACCACCTCTATATATTAACATGAATTTCCTATAAGAACATTCTTCTACATAATAAGAGTACTACTATCATACTACAGAAAATTAACATTAACTTCCTAATTTCTAATGCATGTATGTGGAACCTAGAAAAATGGTACAGATGAGCCGGTTTGCAGGGCAGAAGTTGAGACACAGATGTAGAGAATGGACATATGGACACCAAGGGGGGAAAACTGCGGTGGGGTGGGGATGGTGGTGTGCTGAATTGGGCGATTGGGATTGACATGTATACACTGATGTGTAAAAAATTGATGCCTAATAAGAACCTGCAGTATAAAACAACAAACAAACAAAACAACTAATACTAAACTTTCATTGGGTTATTTGTATGGAAATATGTTAATATAAATGTTTCAGACATTACATGAAATTTCTAAAAATCTTAAAAAAAAAAAAAACTTCCTAATTTCACCCAATAAGCAATCCATTATAAAAGTGTCCGTTGCTTTTTGGGTTTTGTCGTTAAATGTTTTTCAGCGTAATGGGTGGCATAGTTTCCTCCAAAAACTCATGTCTAAGGAACCTCAGAATGTGACCTTATTTGAAAATAGAGTAATGTAATTAGTTAAAATGAGGTCATACTATATCAGTGTAGGTCCTAAATCAATCAACCTGTGTTCTTATAAGATTAGAGGACACACAGAGACACACAGGGAAGGAGGTCATGAGACATAGAGTCAAAGACTGAAGTGATGCAGCTACAAGACAAGAAATGCCAAGGATTGCCAGGAGCTTCCAGAAGTTGGAAGAAGCAAGGAAAGATTTTTTTCCTAGAGCCTTCAGAGGTGGAACATGACTGCTTATACCTTGATTTTAGACTTTTAGTCTTCAGAGAACTGTGGGAGAATACATTTCTGTTGTTCAGAATCACCTAGTTTCTGGTAATTTGTTATGCAAACCATAGGAAACCAATGCATCCATTATAAAGTAGATATTTTCAACATAAAGGAGGTTATATAAATTTTCTTTGATTGGAATACAGAAGAGTTCACTCAAAAAGTTTTGGTTTTCATTATATTCTTTTATAATGTAAGCAAGAATAGGAATAAATTATCTTAAGGTAGAAGGATAAAATTTACATAGGTTAATTGTAAGCATTTTGTAATTTAGAAAAAAAAATACTTCTCTAAAAGGTAGATTATTTTGCAAATGAAAATATATAGCAGACACTGTGTATAATTTTCTGAGAAAAATAAATAATTATATCCTTGTTATTAGTCATGAATAATAATTAGAGATAATACAACCCAATCCTTTTATTTCATAGTTGGAAAAAATTGAAGTTTAGAATAGATACAATAGTCTTCTCCAAGAATAATAGCAAACAAGAGACGTTATTTAGTGTATGTTGCTTTCACATCAGTCTTATATTTTAAAATGAAATCTTAACCTTTTCCTCTCCTGCATTCTTTTTCCCTTGAAATATATATATTGGAGTTAACTTGAGTGAGATCAAGAGTGTGAGAGTGAGGAATGGGCCAGACAAGGTATCAGCTGTCTTGTGATGAAGGGGCAAGTGAAGAAGGAGCCAAATGATGCAGTAACTGGCACTAAGTCAAGGTCAAATAGGGAGGTGACAGAGAAAAGACAGGGTCAATTAAGAAGGCAACAAGTACAGCAGCTGTCTACACTGGGTTAGGGCCAAAAAGCCCCTGGTGTGAATACAGATGAATAGAGAGATACACTGTTGCTGGCTTTCAAAATGTTGGAAGGAAGCCACTAAGAAATGTCGATCATCTCTAGAAGTTGGAAAAAACAAAACAAATAAAAACCAGAAAATCCAAAATGACAAGAACAACAAACACGATTCTCCCCTACAATCTCTAGAAAGAAAAGCAGTCCTGCTGACACCCTGATTTTAGCCCATAAGACTTATGTTGGCCTACTAACTTTTAGAACAGTAAGATAATACATTTGTGTTGTTTCAAGCCATTAAGTTTGAGGTGATTTGTCACAGAAACAATAGAAAGCTAATAGGAAAAAACGGGTTTTTCACTATCAAAAAAGTTACAAATATGGAAAGGGAGGAATCTAGAATAAATTCTGAATGTTAGATTAGAATTGGAAGGAATGGGGTGAACTCTTACGTATTTCAAAATATAGATATAAATATAAATGTGGTTATAGATTGATATAGATATAGATATGATTGCATGCTGTATGTTTGTATGTTTATGAACACACACACGTGTGTGTGTGTACAATTATGTGTGTATGTGTATGTATGTATGGGTGCTTTCACTTTTTACTTCAGTTCGTTGCTAGGCCTGGGAGTAGCAATATCCCATTAGCAATGAGCATACTTGTTGCACAGATCTTGGCTTCTAAATATCACTTTTTACTAACAGGTACCAGAACTTTTAAGAAAAATGGCCAATCCCAGGACTGGGGAAGGAAAGAAATAGCTGAGCCTGGAAAATCTAATGCCAGAAAGTAAGAGAATATCAGAAGGAGGATGGGGTCTTGTCAAAGGACATAAAATTCAGCTTAAAGAGGTTCCCACTAGCCAATGCCAGTACAACTTAAGCATCAAAATAAATACAGTAACAAAGTTATAATATAATGAATAAAATATGAATTCGTAATGATATAAAAAGGTAAAGAAATTGGAAGAAGAGAAATCTCTTGCAATCAGGCAACTAAAGGATGTGGAAGAAATATAAAAGTGTAAAATAATCTTTTGGAAAATATTACAGCATTAATTGTCTAGACAAAATTTTTTATCAGAGGATGCTAAAAATATAATAGTATTTTCACAGTAACAAAGTATTTCCCTATGAATATCTTAGTAATTACAGTAGGGAATCTGGAAACTTTATAATGAAGAAAGACAAGACCTCTATCAACTGATCAAACTTAACATTGCCAGGGATGACACAAATTGACATCGTGTGTCATGAGGTATAAAATGAGAACAAGGTATTACATTTGTGATATTTATGATAAAAATACATAACTTGAATCTCACCATGAAGCAACATTAGACATACCCAAATTGAGAAACATTCTACAAAATAAGAAGCTTACAATTTAGGATTATAAAAGAGTGAGGAATAGTTTAGATTGCCTGATTCAAGGGGTATGGCAACCAGATGATACTCCTAACTCCAGATTGGATCAATTTGCTATAAAAATGGTAGTATTTACCAATATCAATTTCCTTATTTTAAAGGGTCATACTATAGAAGAAAATGCCCTTGTTTTTAGAAAATACACATTTAATTATTTAGCTTTAATGGGACATCATATCTGCATATATGTGAATATACGAGAGCAAAAGAATGACATAGTATTGATAAAATATTTACAATTTAGATGAAGAATATAAAAATTGAAGACATTCAAAAGTTACTTTTTACTATTTTTGTAAATTTTCAGTTACTATGAATTTTTTTCTTAATAAAAAATAAAGGAAAATGACTTTATCAAATAGACACCATGAATAAGTTTACTCTCAGAGTTATACAGTTAGCAGAATGACTTCTTATAAAAAGGACTTCTTTTTCCTCAAATATATACCACATTAGTAAACATATGATTTTATTTCCCTGTGCTCATAAATAATTTTCCAGGTTATGATTTTATGTATCCATAATTAACAACTCATGATATTCCATGTATTTGAGTACATCTTTCAAAATGATGAGTATTTGTGTTCTTTTTAACATTTGTATTACATCTACATCAGTTTTTCTTAAGCTACCACCCATTTTCCCTAGACCAACTTCTATGATGGAACATAGATCAAATAAAATCCCAATGAATACCAGAACTTACATCCAAAAATTGATTCATACAGACAACAAGCATAGTCTTGAAAAAAAGGTAATAAGAAAACAATAACACTTAATCAATATCACTAAAAAATAATGACATATAAAGGCTAGGACATATATTTCATCCTTAAGTTTTCAATAATAGATATGATTGGCAATCACTTGAATTATATAAGTAGGCTGACATTTATGAAAGCTTTCCAAAAACTTTTCCTCATTCAAAGTCTTATACATGCCTATGAAGATAAGTAACAAATTATTTTTTCAAAATATTTAATGTATGCTCCTGAAAACTAAAGATTGGAAATGAGTAGATAGATATATGATAAATAAAATCCTTGACTATTCGATATTTAGTACATTTAAATTTTGAGATTAGTATGTTGTAGGTAGCATAAACCTAAAAAAAAAATATTGTTCTTACTATCTTCTTTACAGAATTTCTTCTTATTATATTTTAATTGTAGAAAATATTGCTATAATATGTAATTTATGAGTGGCACTACAAGTTTATTTTTAAAAATCTTAAAATATTAAAATCTTTTGAACTGACACAATTTATTCAATTATATCTTAAACTTATATATTTCCTTTTTTATTTTAATATTTTATTATTTCAATTTATTTTAAAACCCTTTTATTGAAGTTTTATCAAAAAATAAAGGAACAAATCTTAAATGTACAGTTGACTGGATTATTCCAAAGTGAATACACACACTAAGGTCAAGAAATCAAACATTACCAGCACCCCCACAAATCTCTTTTGTGCCCTCCAAAGCATTCTCCATCTGCCTTTTCTCAGTAACCACTATCCTTACTGTTATATATTATTATGTCTTTCTTGAGCTTCAATAATTGGAATCATACACTATGTGCTGTGTTGTGTGTGGCTTCTTTCACTTTACATCATGTTATGAGATTAAGTTTATACATTTTATATTTGATTGAACTTTTAAATAGTATTAAAACATAGAAGGAATTTAGGAAAATCATCCTGATGTTCAGATAATATTTATTGAAGTAAACCAAAATTATTAAATTTATTTTTGAGCAGAAAATAACTTTAGTAATGAGAAAAATCAAAGACTTTAGGATATTTATAGTTAGAATATTTGAGTATGAAAACTGGAGTACCTCTGAGAAAATGGAATATAAACAGCTACAAAAAAATTAGCAACACATTATTCTATCACAAGTATGGAAAACCATCATGGAATTGAATCACAGTTTTTCACTTCTTATCTTCTAAAATTGTTTCTCAAATAATGTACATTTAAAATAAAATCTGAAAAATGACATCTAAATAGTTTAGAATTTAGTGCATGCTGTGAAATTGTAGTCTTTATATAGCTCATGTTCACACACTCATACACACACATTCATGCTAATTTTAAGAAAAGTAATAATACGCAAGACATCACTTAAGTTAACAGTGGAATTTATAACCTAAGGGAAAAAAGTAAAGGAGTGGATGGCCTAACAAAAATATAACACAAATGCAAGAAGTTTCTTTGTGAATTTTGATTTCTTTTGTTTTTATTGTCACAGTTTGGAGTTAGTGCAAATGTTTCCAAAAATATTTGTAAATCAGAACAATTATCAACTCCCAGAATTTATATATATCTATATATATATATGCATTTATTTAAATTTATTTATTTATTTTTGGCTGTGGTGTGCCTTCATTGCTGCACATGGACTTTCTCTAGTTGCAGTGAGCAGGGGCTATTCTTCATTGTGCTGAGTGGGCTTCTAGGTGTGGTGGCTTCTCTTGTTGCAGAGCACAGGCTCTAGGTGCGAGGGCTTCAGTAGTTGTGGCACGCAGGCTCAGTAGTTGTGGTGCATGGGCTTAGTTGTGCCAGGGCATGTGGGATCTTCCTGGACCAGGGCTCCAACATGTGTCCCCTGCATTGGCAGGAGGACTCTTAACCACTACACTACCAGGGAAGTTCTATATGAATTTTTAAAGACAAGAAAATGTGGAAAGAATGGTTCTGTTTCTTTTCAATTATCTTAATGGATATTTTGCATGCACACACACACACACATACCCCTATACACCTGTTGGTTCAGAAAAACTTACTATACATGATTTCCTATATGTTATTTCCAGTTTCATGTAAACACTTATAAAATGAGATTGGTAATGGAGTGTTAGAACAGTAATGAGTTTACTGAAGTGTTACACCATACCTTAACTGACTTAGTTTAGGATTTTTTTTCCTGCTCTAGCCAAAGCTGTTCAAAAAATTGGTCATCTAGAAATTTTTAAGAATCACCCATTATTATATTCTGCTCTTCTATATCAAAAAGAAAACATCTCTCTTTTACTAAAGCAGTACTTATCTCAAGCTCTTTCTCTTTCTCACCCTCTGAAATGATCAATTATATGTTCTTCGTTTATGTTTTACATCTTCTAATTTTACTGACTAATTTTGTTTTTTTCTAAAAGCCCTGGTACCTTCTTCATCACTATATTTTATCTGTTGAAGTTGCTGATGAAGTTACAGTGTTGTACCAATTGACATCTTTACAATTTCTGGTTCTATAGCTTTGAAACCTGGTTCCTACTGCTGTACATCAATCCTCTTATTTGTGTATCTTTAACCACTTCTTCTAGTGCCCACAATGGTTAATCCACATATTTAATATATTTTTTTAATTCTAGAAAGATGGCATTGTTACATAATTTAGAGGAAAAACATGAGAAATCGGTCTTAATTTTTCTCACTTGAATATACAACCCTCACATTAAACAGTTTACCTAACACCTATCCTATTCACTTTCCAAAGGAAAATGAGTGGTTTCACTCCCCTCCTTGTTTGTCAATCTCTGAGCATACTTTCTTTTTTCATTAGAGACTTTTATGTTAGAGCTGGAGACAGAGTTTTATGTTGGTTTTCCATCACCTATATTCTCAGTACTTCAACAGTGATTTACACAAAGAAATATTTGTTGAACACATTGATTTAGTTTTTTTTAATCAACTAGTTATTTTTCATTGGAAAGGTAATGCAGACATACATTTAAAAATTTAAACATTATAAAAAGCACACATGATGGAAAGTTATGTTTATGCCTCACTCAAGACTTCCAGGCTCCCACTATAGATGCAACTGCTGTAACCAATTTATACAATGTTCTTCTAAAATGTTCTATGCATATTTAAGCATAATGCACATATGTGTATATATAGATATGCATGTAGATAAGTACATAGTTATTTTTACACAGGTAGAGGCGTACTATATAGATTGTTCTACGTCTTGATTTTTTCACTTAAATATTCTTAATGACATATATTTTAAGAATTGCTTTCCAATAAATGGTCATATAACATTGACATTTTACTTTTCATTTCTTTATGATTGAGGTTGACTGCCTTTTCATATGTTACAAACCATTTGTGTTTGTTTTCTATGAACTGTCTCTAAGTTCTTTGTCAATTTTTCTATTGGTTTAATGGTATTTTATAACAAATTTGTAAGAGGTCTTTTTATATTAAGAAACTGAGCTGATTATCATATGTGTTGAAATATTTTTCCCAGTTGATCATTTGTCTTTCGACTTTGTATGGTATTTTTTTCTGTGCAGAAAAATCTTTTATGTCATCACATTAACTAATCTTTTTGGAATCTGGGTTTTGTGTATTGCTTAGAAAAGCTTTCTCATCTCCCGAAAGAAAGAAATTCTCCTATACTTACTTCTAATAATTTGGTTATTTTATTTTATGTATTCAAAATTTTTATTCACCTGAAAGTTACTTTGGTGAAACATAGCTTTTTTAGATGTTTTCCACATGGCTATTTAGTTGGCTAAGCTTCATTGCTAAATTTCAGTGTTTGTAAACATTCATTTAAAAAAATTAATTTTGTTACTATGGAAAATTCCCAACATATAAAAGTATATAGTGAATAGTGAGGAAGATGACTTGATAGGCAAGATTTTGACATTTTTGGCCATATCTAAGACTGGAAATGTTTATTTCTTTCCTCTAACAACTTCAGCTGTATAAATTGGAAATAACAAAGATGTTTTATTTAAACTGATTCCCCAAATTTTTCCCAAGAAAATAAAACAAACAACTATTTCCATTAGGAAGGAATGAGGAAAATTTTTCATAACTTAAAAATACTGAAACAGGATGATTGCAGCGAACAAAATATCAAACAATACTGTATAATTCTATTTCCATGCTTGGTATCTTTCTGTTATTCTGTGCTCCATGATTTTGGGGATGCCTACAATCACCTGGAAAAATCTGACTTACTAACAAATAGCACTGATTTTTTGAGTCTAAATAAATTTCTAATCTTTCTTCAGTATATTTATGAACAGAAGCCATTGCTTGGAAGACAGTACACATTAGCATATTTTGTTATTTTTTGTTTCTGGCAATATTTTGATTTTTATCTTAATCATTTTTCTATATACACCTAGCTAGATTCAGTGGACTGAAGGCATAGCGAGCATCAAATGTGTTGCATGAAAATATAATCATTGTCAGAGAATGAGAAGAGAAGCTACAGACTTGGGGAAAATATCCACAAAAGGTACATCTGATCAAGTACCGCAATCCAAAATATACTTAAAAGGAATACTTAAAACTCAACAGAAAGAAAACAAACAACATGATCAAAAAATGGTCAAAAGATCTGAACGTATACGTTAACAAAGATACAGATGACCCATAAGCGTATGAAGATTCTCAACATCTTACGTTGTTAGGGAAATGCAAATCAAAACAAGGAGATATGACCACACACCCATCAGAATGGTCAAAATCCAAAAACACTGCCAACACCAAATGCCAGTGAGGATGTGGAGCAACCGGAACTCCCATATGTCGCTGATGTGAATGCAAAATAGTACAGCCATTTTTGGAAATCAGTTTGTCAGTTTCCTACAAAACCTAACATATTCTTACCATACTATCCTTCAATTGCACTCCTTGGTTTTAACCCAAAGGAGCTGAAAACTTACATCCACATAAAAGCCTGCACAACAGATGTTTATAGCAATTTTATTCACAATTGCCAAAACTTGGAATCAACCAAGATGTCTTTAACAGGGGAATGGATACATAAATTGTGGTTCATCCAGACAATGGAATATTATTCAGCACTAAAAAGAAATGGGCTATCAAGCTGTGAAAAGATGTTGAGGATTCTTAAGTGAACATTACTAAGTGAAAGAAGTAAACCTGAGAAGGTTACCTCTATATGGTTACAACTATATGACATTCTGGAAAAGGCTTAAGGAGCGTTTCACATAAATGAGATCATGTTACTGCTCTGTTTATAATCCTCCTCTTGAATACATTTCACATACCTGACTGAGCCTATAAAGACACATGTGGTTTGGCCCCACTTACCTCTGACTTTGCCTTTTAACTCCCTCCCACTCAGCCTGTTCTTGCCACACTGGCCTTCTTTCTTAAATTTATGGACACTAATTCCATACCAGGATGTTAGAAAAAAATAGCTTTATTGAGGTATAATCGATGTTTAACAAATGGCACAATTTAAAGTGTACAGTTTGATAAGTTTTGATATATGTCTACATCCATGAAACTATCATCACAATCAAAAAAATGTAATCCCTCTCACCAACAGTTCCCTATCTTCCACATCCTCAGGTAACCACTGATCTGCTTTATACTACTATAGATTATTTTTCTGAGCATATTCCTTTTTTTTTTCTCTTTTAAAACCACACGCAACAACTAAAACACCCACAAATGCATATATACCACACTCACCCCACCATACTATACACTTCTTTTCCTCTATTATTTTTTAGCAAAATTTATTGAAAAGGCAATTACTTCCCTGATTTCTGTGTCTTCACTTGCCATTCAATCTGTAATTGCCTTAACTATTATAGTTCATTATTATTCCAAACAATTTAATGACCTCCATCTAAAAGGAACATATATATCCCCATTCATTTATAGGTTATTGCTGTGCTGATGTGTGAGGAGTAAAATTCCTCCAAGTCACTAATAGCAGATTAGAAATATGAATTGCTTTGTTGGTGAAAATGAGCAAAAATAATCAATTATTTGTCCCAGCAGAAAATTTAATCATTGTTGCACCATCACCTAGTCACACACTTTTGCTTTTCTCTCTGCTGAAAGAACTACAGGTCACAATAGAGGCTGATCTTTCCTCAGGAAGACACATGGAGCAGAGCCACAGCTGACTCTAGCCAACATGTAACAAAAGCAAGAAATAAAACTTTAATCTTGCAAACAACTGGGTTTGTTTTGTTGTTTTACCACAGCATGACCTGTAAAAATTTAATATTATATAACATATACCAGTGGAATAGTTTCAGAAGCCAGAAAGATGGTAAAACATGTTATGTAATGGGGAAACATTTGAAAATGCTATCAAAAGCAGTAACATGGAACAAATTTATACGTCAAATGAACTTGTGGATTTAATGTGCCTCGATGATATAGGCTGCATTTAACAAGATACTACAAGAAAGAGATGAGTTGGGTTAACAACTGTCAAATTGGCAAACAAATGAAAAGAAAACATGAGAAATTCTGGGACTTTTAGGATTGAAAGACACAATCGTTACTCATAGTCAGTCAACTAAAGACAAAATCTAGTGTCGGAGGTCGCTAAATAATCAGCCTCATGGAATAGACAAAGTCTAAATTCTGATCACGAAATCCTTTGTTAAATCTCAAATTTGGTTTAGTTGGCTCTCAGAAAGCCTTTTAACCAAGACAAGAGGTTTAGAGAAATGAGACTATGGATGTGGCTCTTCCAAAGAAGGCTGATAAGCAAAGTACTGTACCTACTAATGAGTCCAGCACAAAAAAGCATGTCTACAAGAAAATTCTATCGACTATTGGCATGTGGAGCAAAAATAAGCTCTATGTTGAATTGTGTCTCCCCAAAAGTTATGTTGAAGTCCTTATTGTTGGTGTCTCAGAATGTGACCTTATACAGGAATGAGTTCATTGCAGATGTAGTTTATTAAGATGAGGCCATCCAGGAGCGAGGTGGACCTTAATTCAATTTAAGGACTAGTGTCCTTATAAGAAGAGTGAAATTTGGACACACACACAGACACCAAGGCAAGACAAAGGTGGGTAAAGACAAAGGCAGAGATTGGACTTATGCTGCCACAAGCCAAGGAACATATAGGATTACTAGAAGCTGAAAGTGTCAAGGAAGTATCCTGCCCTAGATCCTCCGCAGGGAGCATAGCCCTACCGATACCTTAACTTCTAGCCTTTATAACTGTGAAAGAATAAATTTTCGTTGTTTTAAAGCACCCAGTTTGTGATCATTGTTATAGCAACCTTAGAAAACCTGACTAACATGCTGGCCCTTTACAGTGTCCAGCGCAAATTCCAGTATTAAATATTTAAAACCCTGTATTTTAAATACCAGGTATTTCAAACCAAATATATTTCCTTAGCAAAACATGATATTCCCCCTAAAAATATTTAATCATCTATATGCTTTTCTCTTAGTTGGTGGCAATACCATCCAGTTATCATGCAAACAAAATGTCTGGGATTCTCTACTCCTCTCCCTACTTTTTTTTCCCCTCACATATAGTACACTTTTAATATTACCTCTTACAATTTTCTTAAATCCATTACTGCAAATTCTACTTTGGTTCCTGAGCTTATCTTCTCACAAATGGGCAGTTAACTTTGATGTATTAGATCATTCCACTCTTTTCTCTTAACCATCATTACCACACTCTAAACCTCAGAGATTTTACTCTCATTTTCTTTTAAAGTCTCCTCTTCTGTTGCCTGTCACATTAAGTTCAGTAATCCCTAGATTTTTTTCTTAAAACTTATTATTTTATTATCACACACATGATTACTAGGTGATTTTACTTACTTTCACAGTGACTAGCATATTTTGTACTCTTACTACCTGCTGTTTTATACTCTGGAATCAAATAGACTCAGATAATAAAGGATCCTTTACTCTTCAGACTTGCAATACAAAATCTATTTAGTCTTTCTCAAGAGAAAGTCAGAAATTATAATTCAGATAGCTGGAGTAACTTGACAATGTTCAGGAGCAAATTATTTCCTGAGCTCAAAAATTACATTTTCAGTTGCTTATATGACCCCTCCAATTGAATGGCCATGGGCAACTTTAATTCCATATATTCCAAAATGGACTCCTTTCCTCCAATGTCCTATCTGTTTATTTTTTGTCTCCCTCATTCCAAATAATCTTTTGAATTAGTGAACTTTTAACCATCTTGTTAATAAAGTTTGAAACTTTAGAATTATTCTTTATTCCTCCTTCTCCCCAATCTCAATATTAAGCTCTTTACCAAGTTTACTTTAGCAAGTTCTCCACATTTTTCATTTTTAATAATTCTGAATTTATCTCTCTTTAAGAAAATTCTAAATTTCTTAATGTAGCCTGAAGGAACCTAAATAATCTGGATCTAATTTAACTTTCTAATTTGATCTTCAATCACTTACACCATATCCACTCAAAAAAAGTTTTTTTCTGTTTTGTTTTTTTGCTGATACTGGTTATTAATGTTCTCCCTCTCATTTTTAAAAGAAGCTTTCTTGACAGTGGTTTATCAGTTAATTATTCTTCTCAATGCATTAAATTTCTGGCTTAGATGAATCAACTGGTTGAATTATTTATAGTGATTTCAGTGTATTATTTTCTGCTTTTTATTATTTCCTACTACTCCTTTGGGTTAATTGGTTGCCTTTTTTATTACTGTCTTGAAATGGATGTATAGGTGATTGAATTCCATCATTTATTTTCTTCTCATGCAAATATTTAGGGCTGTAATTTTACCTCTAAAGATGACTTTAATTGCAAGACAAACATTTTGCTATTCATTAATTTCATTACAATTCAATTCAAAATATTTTCTAATATTTATTATGATTTTCTTGTTTGTCTATCAGGTAATATATTTTTTCCATTTATCCTTTTTTTGATAATAATTTTTTGCTAGATAATATTATCTTCATAAAACATACTCTATGTGTTTTCAATCTTTTGAACATTTTTGAAACTTACTTTATGGTACATGATATGTTCAATTTTTATAAATGTTTAATGTGAAATGGAGAGTCTATATTCTGCTACTTTAAGTATTTAGTATATTTTAATTAGGTCAAATATTTAATTGTGATGTCCCAGTCTCTACAATTTTTGCTTAATTATTTTTCTCTGCATGATGCATCAGTTACAGAGGAAAGTGTTAAAAATCTCCCACAGTGATGTTATGTTTGTCATGTTGTCCTTGAAGATCTTGCAATTATTGTGTTATATATACTTGAGTTTATATTATTAGATAGACAGCAATTTTGAACAGTTATATTTCTAATGAATTGTAATTCTATCATTACATATCTGTCCTTTTCCCCAAGCATATTTTTTTATTTTAGCATCTATTTTTTTTTCTGAAATTAGAGTTACAAACAACTTTCTTTTGTTTACATTTTGCAATATATATATATATATAGTTCATATATTATATATATGTTCTTATGAACAACACAATTTGTTCTTCTTTGTTTTATAATTGGGACTTTTGACGATTTACGTTTACGAAATTTTTGATATAACTGGATTTTAATCTACTATCTGACTTTTTCCTTGCTTACTGTATTTGTGCTGTTTCTTTTTATTTCCCTTTGTGGTAAGAAGATTCCTGATGGCCCCCAAGATCCCATGCTTTAATGTACATACCCTGTATAATCCCCTCCCCTTGAGTGTGGGGCCGACCAGTGAATATGAGTGGATATCACTTCCGTGATGAGATTACTATTATTAAATTGATTTGAGTTAATCAAAAGGGAGATTATCTTGGATGGATATGACTCAATTAGATGAGATTTAAAAGAAGGTGAACAGAGATGTACTTCTGTTGTCCTTTATAGTGAAAATTGTCATATGATGGAGAGAACCACAGGGCAAGGATCAGAGAATGGTCTCCAGAGGTGAGTGATCTCCAAGAGCTGATAAGAAAATCAGAACCTTAGTCATAGAGCCACAGTGAAATTAATTTTATGCCAACCTGAGAGAGCATGGGAAAAAATCTTTCCCTAGTTGAGTCTCCAGATGAATATACATCTGGCCACTACCTTGATTTCAGCCTTGTGAGACCCTAAGCAGAGGACCCAATTAAAACACATCGGACTTCTGAATTGTGAAAACTGTGAGAAAATGAAGCTGTGTTGCTTCAACTTCTAAGTTTATAACAATGTGTAATGTAACAATAAAAAAAACCTAATATACCTCTATTGCCTCCTTTTAGATTGACTATTTTTAAATTTTAATTATTCATTTTCCTACACTATTGACAAAAATATCAGTTTTGCTTTTTCAAAAATCTCTTTATTTCAAACTCATCATTGAGGATATATTTGGTAGATATACAATTCTAGTTAGGCCAAAATTTCCACGGCTTCATTTTTTTGCCCTTACCTCATGAGTCCTACAAAAGCTCTCCTCATGTTCACAAACTTCCAGCTGCCTCTACATGGATGGCCATATTCATAAGTGGAAGATGGTTCCAAATGATAACTTCATTTCTCTGAATTTTGTTCTTGGAACTTTTCTTGAAATGCTGCCTTTAACTTTGTGATCAATAAAATTGGTTTAAATATTTTCTTTGCATTTTCTGGATATTCTCAGGGGGAAATGCTGGCCCAAATTATCTAAACCACCATTTCATAAATGAAAAAACTTCCTTCAGAGATTAAAGACAGCTTTTAACCAGGCAGGTCCAACCATGTAACATCAAAGTCCTGGTATTCAGCCTGGTTAGATCAAGAAAAAGAGAATTGAGTAAAAGGTCTTCTGTAAATTGGATCTAACCCATTTGTCATGTCACCCATTGTACTTGCTTATAGTAATTGTACCATAAATGTTAATTTAATAGCATTTGAATGTTCTAAACATTTCTATTGTTTATATGTAGTTTATCTAATATTTGCTCCAAGGAATCTCTCTGCAACTACCTTTCTTTGTAATTATTTACATTGTATAATTGATTGCAATATTATAAAATTCATGCAACATCTCTGTAATTAATATAATCTACTTAGAAAACTAAAAGCATTGGATAAATGATATTCATAACTTGGTTGTTATCAGATAGTCCATGAGGCACATTTCTTACCAGGATACTAGTAGAGTCTTGTTTTGAGAATACTTACTTTTATTCACATCACTTCAGTGCACAAAATGTATTATTAGATTTGTTTTTGTTTTTTCACCAGATCACCTAACCGTATGCAATAGTTCTTTCCTACCTCCATGTTTAGTCTCATCTACTATGTCAAGCCATCTTGTAAAAATTGTCTCAACCTACTAATTAGTTTGTTTACAAATTAGTCTAGTGACCATAAAATATATATCTAAATGTCTTCTATGTGTCATGACACCCACTGATTCTATCCTCTATTACATATCCCACCACATTCAGACACCTCCTTTCACCCAACATATCAGATGCCAGCTGCACTTGGTTAACTCTCTTGGGTATTATTCTAGTTCACATGAGGCATGAGGTATGACGTCTTAGCAAACATCTTGACCCATCTCATGTTTCAGTTCATCCTCAACCCTATCAGTTATAACTTACTTCCTTCACCTTAGCCACTAGCTGGGCTCTTTTGATAAATGTGCTCAACAATTAGACCCATGCCACCCCTAATCCTCTTACTGGGTATATTAATGCAACCGGTATTGACAGCCACCCTACTAAATAGTACAATTAACTAGGGAAAGTTATTTAACTTTTCTAGGTTCTTGTTTCTTCATCTCTAAAATTGTGAGAAAAAGAATGTCTACTTCAAAGCATTGTTGTGAATTCTAAATAATATACGACTTAAAAGAGTAATGACAGTGCTGAGACCTAATTCACACAATTATCATTGTTATATTATCATGATAATATATTTAAGCAATATGGAGACAGGGTGGGACCTGGGACCTGGGTTCTTTACTGGAGTGCTTGCACCTAGACAACTGTTCCCTTTAGCAACAGAATACAAAGAAACTAAGTGACTAAAAGTAAATGCATACATGTTTAGTCAGGGTAATTATGAACAATAAGATACAAAGAGACCAAAATTCAGCTGCCAATTCTGAGGTGCTGGGAGCAATGAGGTAAGAAAGGGTAAAAAGGTAAAAAAAATACCGTTTTTTTCCTTTAAAAAATGCTTTCCCATTCTATTCTGGTTTCTCCGAGTGAGCAAGGGCACCTGTTACTTGTTTTCTCTCCCTCATGCCCCAAAAAGCCTTGCCTGAATTTCTTGTCTGGCTTCTTATCAATTTCTATTGATTAAAGAGTCCAAGAACCCAGGTCGGTAACAATATTATATTATGATGATCGTATACTTAAATTGGGAAACACATTGGCTTGTTTATTAAATATTCGACCAACTCACTTCCTGGTTCTATAATTTTCTTTAGAAAATATATTTTTAGATACTGTGGGTAAGGTTGTTATTTGCGGTTTTGTTTGTTTGGAACTTAAGCCAAATGGCTGAGGAATGAGAGGAAAAAGCAGTGACAGTAAACAAGTTACAACATATGTCCATAAAATTTTAAAATAAACAATATTTATGTTATTGTAAATTCAAGTTTTTGTGAAGTTTGATAATATCGAAGCTCCATATGCAACAATAATATACACTCTAAATAACATTGAAGTTGAGTAAAATGATTAAATGCGAATTTGAGATTTTTTTTTTAACATCTTCATTGGAGTATAATTGCTTTACAATGGTGTGTTAGTTTCTGCTTTATAACAAAGTGAATCAGTTATACATATACATATGTTCCCATATCTCTTCCCTCTTGCGTCTCCCTCCAGCCCACCCTCCCTATCTCACCCCTCTAGGTGGTCACAAAGCAGCGAGCTGAACTCCCTGTGCTATGCAACTGCTTCCCACTAGCTATCTATTTTACATTTAGTAGTGTATATATGTCCATGCCACTCTCTCACCCTGTCACATCTTACCCTTCCCCTTTCCCATATCCCCAAGTCCATTCTCTAGTAGGTCTGTGTCTTTCTTCCTGTCTTGCCACTAGGTTCTTCATGACCTTTTTTTTTTTTTTTTCCCTAGATTCCATATATATGTGTTAGCATACTGTGTTTGTTTTTCTCTTTCGGACTTACTTCACTCTATATGACAGACTCTAACTCCATCCACCTCACTACAAATACCTCCATTTCGTTTCTTTTTATGGCTGAGTAATATTCCATTGTATATATGTGCCACATCTTCTTTAGCCATTCATCCGATGATGGACACTTAGGTTGCTTCCATGTCCTGGCTATTGTAAATAGAGTTGCAATGAATATTTTGGTACATGACTCTTTCTGAATTATGGTTTTCTCAGGGTATATGCCCAGTAGTGGGATTGTTGGGTCGTATGGTAGTTCTATTTTTAGTTTTTTAAGGAACCTCCATACTGTTCTCCATAGTGGCTGTATCAATTTACATTCCCACCAACAGTGCAAGAGTGTTCCCTTTTCTCCACACCCTCTCCAGCATTTATTGTTTGTAGATTTTTTGATGATGGCCATTCTGACCGGTGTGAGATGATACCTCATTGTAGTTTTGATTTGCATTTCTCTAATGATTAAGGATGTTGAGCATTCTTTCATGTGTCTGTTGGCAATCTGTATATCTTCTTTGGAGAAATGTCTGTTTAGGTCTTCTGCCCATTTTTGGATTGGGTTGTTTGTTTTTTTGTTATTGAGCTGCATGAGCTGCTTGTAAATCTTGGAGATTAATCCTGGGTCAGTTGCTTCATTTGCAAATATTTTCTCCCATTCTGAGGGTTGTCTTTTGGTCTTGTTTATGGTTTCCTTTGCTGTGCAAAAGCTTTTAAGTCTCATTAGGGCCCATTTGTTTATTTTTGTTTCTATTTCCATTTCTCTAGGAGGTGGGTCAAAAAGGATCTTGCTGTGATTTATGTCATAGAGTGTTATGCCTATGTTTTCCTCTAAGAGTTTGATAGTGTCTGGCCTTACACTTAGGTCTTTAATCCATTTTGAGTTTATTTTTGTGTATGGTGTCAGGGAGTGTTCTAATTTCATACTTTTACATGTACCTGTCCAGTTTTCCCAGCACCACTTATTGAAGAGGCTGCCTTTTCTCCACTGTATATGCTTGCCTCCTTTATCAAAGATAAGGTGGCCAAATGTGTGTGGGTTTATCTCTGAGCTTTCTATCCTGTTCCATTGATCTATGTTTCTGTTTTTGTGCCAGTACCAAACTATCGTGATTACTGTAGCTTTGTAATACAGTCTGAAGTCAGGGAGCCTGATTCCTCCAGCTCCATTTTTCATTCTCAAGATTGCTTTGGCTATTCGGGGTGTTTTGTGTTTCCATACAAATTGTGAAATTTTTTGTTCTACTTCTGTGAAAAATGCCAGTGGTAGTTTGATAGGGATTGCATTGAATCTGTAGATTGCTTTGGAGAGTATGTCATTTTCACAATGTTGATTCTTCCAATCCAAGAACATGGTATATCTCTCCATCTGTTTGTATCATCTTTAATTTCTTTCATCAGTGTCCTATAATTTTCTGCATACAGGTCTTTTGTCTCCTTAGGTAGGTTTATTCCTAGATATTTTATTCTTTATGTTGCAATGGTAAAAGGGAATGTTTTCTTAATTTCACTTTCAGATTTTTCATCATTAGTGTATAGGAATGCAAGAGATTTCTGTGCATTAATTTTGTATCCTGCTACTTTACCAAATTCATTGATTAGCTCTAGGAGTTTTCTGGTAGCATCTTTAGGATTCTCTATGTATAGTATCATGTCACCTGCAAACAGTGACAGCTTTACTTCTTCTTTTCCGATTTGGATTCTTTTTATTTCTTTTCCTTCTCTGATTGCTGTGGCTAACTCTTCCAAAACTATGTTGAATAATAGTGGTGAGAGTGGGCAACCTTGTCTTGCTCCTGATCTTAGTGGAAATGGTTTCAGTTTTTCACTATTGAGGACAATGTTGGCTGTGGGTTTGTCATATATGGCCTTTATTATGTTGAGGAAAGTTCCCTCTATGCCTACTTTCTGCTGGGCTTTTATCATAAATTGGTGTTGAATTTTGTCGAAAGCTTTCTCTGCATCTACTGAGATGATCATATGGTTTTTCTCCTTCAATTTGTTAATATGATGTATCACGTTGATTGATTTGCGTATATTGAAGAATCCTTCCATTCCTGGAATAAACCCCACTTGATCATGGTGTATGATCCTTTTAATGTGCTATGGGATTCTGTTTGCTAATATTTTGTTGAGGATTTTTGAATCTATGTTCATTAGTGATATTGGCCTGTAGTTTTCTTTCTTTGTGACATCTTTGTCTGGTTTTGGTATCAGGGTGATGGTGGCCTTGTAGAATGAGTTTGGGAGTGTTCCTCCCTCTGCAATATTTTGGAAGAGTTTGAGAAGGATAGGTGTTAGTTCTTCTCTAAATGTTTGATAGAATTCGCCTGTGAAGCCATCTGGTTCTGGGCTTTTGTTTGTTGGAAGATTTTTAATCACAGTTTCAATTTCAGTGCTTGTGATTGGTCTGTTCATATTTTCTATTTCTTCCTGGTTCAGACTCGGCAGTTGTGCATTTCTAAGAATTTGTCCATTTCTTCCAGGTTGTCCATTTTATTGGCATAGAGTTGCTTGTAGTAATCTCTCATGATCGTTTGTATTTCTGCAGTGTCAGTGGTTACTTCTCCTTTTTCATTTCTAAATCTACTGATTTGAGTCTTCTCCCTTTTTCTCTTAATGAGTCTGGCTAATGGTTTATCAATTTTGTTTATCTTCTCAAAGAAGTAGCTTTTCGTTTTCTTGATCTTTGCTATTGTCTCCTTCATTTCTTTTTCATTTATTTCTGATCTGATCTTTATGATTTATTTCCTTCTGTTAGCTTGGGGTTTTTTTGTTCTTCTTTCTCTAATTGCTTTAGGTGCAAGGTTAGGTTGTTTATTCGAGATGTTTCCTGTTTCTTGATGTACGCTTGTATTACTATATACTTCCCTCTTAGAACTGCTTTTGCTGCATCCCATAGGTTTTGGGTCATCGTGTCTCCATTGTCATTTGTTTCTAGGTATTTTTTGATTTCCCCTTTGATTTCTTCAGTGATCACTTCGTTATAAGTAGTGTATTGTGTAGCCTCCATGTGTTTGTATTTTTTACAGATCTTTTCCTGTAATTGATATCTAGTCTCATAGCGTTGTGGTCGGAAAAGATACTTGATACAATTTCAATTTTCTTAAATTTACCAAGGCTTGATTTGTGACGCAAGATATGATCTATCCTGGAGAATGTTCCATGAACACTTGAGAACAATGTGTATTCTGTTGTTGTTGGGTGGAATGTCCTATAAATATCAATTAAGTCCATCTTGTTTAATGTATCATTTAAAGCTTGTGTTTCCTTATTTATTTTCATTTTGGATGATCTGTCCATTGGGAAAGTGGGGTGTTAAAGTCCCCTACTATGATTGTGTTACTGTCGTTTTCCCCTTTCATTGCTGTTAGTATTTGCCATATGTATTGAGGTGCTCCTATGTTGGGTCCATAAATACTTAGAATTGTTATACCTTCTTGTTGGATCGATCCGTTGATCATTATATAGTGTCCTTCTTTGTCTCTTGTAATAGTCTTTATTTTAAAGTCTATTTTGTCTGATATGAAAATTGCTACTCCAGCTTTCTTTTGATTTCCATTTGCATGGAATATCTTTTTCCATCCCCTCACTTTCAGTCTGTATGTGTCCCTATGTCTGAAGTGGGTCTCTTGTAGACAGCATATATACGGGTTTAGTTTTTGTATCCATTCAGCCAGTCTGTGTCTTTTGGTGGAAGCATTTAATCCATTTACATTTAAGGTAATTATCAATATATATGTTCCTATTCCCATTTTCTTAAATGTTTTGGGTTTGTTATTGTAGGTGTTTTCCTTCTCTTGTGTTTCTTGACTAGAGAAGTTCCTTTAGCATTTGTTGTAAAGCTGGTTTGGTGGTGCTGAACTCTCTCAGCATTTGCTTGTCTGTAAAAGTTTTAATTTCTCCATCAAATCTGAATGAGATCCTTGCTGGGTAGAGTAATCTTGGTTGTAGGTGTTTCTCCTTCATCACTTTAAGTATATCGTGCCACTCCCTTTTGGCTTGCAGAGTTTCTGCTGAAAGATCAGCTGTTAACCTTATGGGGATTCCCTTGTGTGTTATTTGTTGTTTTTCCCTTGCTGCTTTTAATATGTTTTCTTTATATTTAATTTTTGCTAGTTTGATTAATATGTGTCTTGGCGTGTTTCTCCTTGGATTTATCCTGTATGGGACTCTCTGTGCTTCCAGAACTTGATTAAGTATTTCCTTTCCCATATTAGGGAAGTTTTCAACTATAATCTCTTCAAATATTTTCTCAGTCCCTTTCTTTTCTTCTTCTGGGACCCCTATAATTCGAGGGTTGGTGCCTTTAATGTTGTCCCAGAGGTCTCTGAGACTGTCCTCAGTTCTCTTCATTCTTTTTTCTTTATTCTGCTCTGCAGTAGTTATTTCCACTATTTTATCTTCCAGGTCACTTATCTGTTCTTCTGCCTCAGTTATTCTGCTATTGATCCCGTCTAGAGTATCTTTAATTTCATTTATTGTGTTTTTCATCATTGCTTGGTTCCTCTTTAGTTCTTCTAGGTCCTTGTTAAATGTTTCTTGCATTTTGTCTATTCTATTTCCCAGATTTTGGATCATCTTTACTATCATTATTCTGAATTCTTTTTCAGGTAGACTGCCTATTTCCTCTTCATTTGTTAGGTCTGGTGTCTTTTTCCCTTGCTTTTTCATCTGCTGTGTGTTTTTCTGTCTTCTCATTTTGCTTATCATACTGTGTTTGGGGTCTCCTTTTCACAGGCTGCAGATTCGTAGTTCCCATTTTTTTTGGTATCTGTCCCCAGTGGCTAAGGTTGGTTCAGTGGCTTGTGTAGGCTTCCTGGTGGAGGGGACTAGTGCCTGTGTTCTGTGGGATGAGGCTGGATCTTGTCTTTCTGGTGGGCACGGCCAAGTCTTGTGGTGTGTTTTGGGTTGTCTGTGGCCTTATTATGATTTTAGGCAGCCTCTCTGCTAATGGATGGGGCTGTTTTCCTGTCTTGCTAGTTGTTTGGCATAGGGTGTCCAGCACTGTAGCTTGCTGGTCATTGAGTGAAGCTGGGTCTTGATGTTGAGATGGAGATCTCTGAGAGATTTTCATCATTTGGTGTTACATGGAGCTGGGAGGTCTCTTGTGGACCAGTGTCCTGAAGTTGGCTCTCCCACCTCAGAGGCACAGCCCTGATGCCTGGCTGTAGCACCAAGAGCCTTTCATCCACATGGCTCAGAATAAAAGGGAGAAAAAATAGAAAGAAAGAAAGAAAGAGTATAAAATAAAATAAAATAAAGCTATTATAATAAAAAATAAGAAAACAAAATTATTAAGAAATAATTTATTAAGAAAAAAATTTTTTTTACTTTTAAAAATAAATTTATTAATTTTTTATAATAAAAAATAAAAAATATTAAGAAAAAAATTTATTAAGAAAAAAATTTTTAATTTTTTTAAAATAAAAAATAAAAAACTTATTAAGAAATATTTTTTTTTTAGTTTTTTAAAATAAAAAATAATGAAAAAATTATTAAGAAAAAATTTAAGAAAAAAATTTTTTAAGTAAAAAAAAAACAACAACAACAAAAAAAACGGACGGACCGAACCCTAGGACAAATGGTGAAAGCAAAGCTATTCAGACAAAGTCTCACCCAGATTCATACACATATACACTCACAAAAAAAGGAAAAGGGGAAAAATTAATATATCCTGCTCCCAAAGTCCACCTCCTGAATTTGGGATGATTCGTTGTCTATTCATGTGTTCAACAGATGCAGGTACATCAAGTTGTTTGTGGAGCTTTAATCCACTGCTTCTGAGGCTGCTGGGAGATATTTCCCTTTCTCTTCTTTGTTCGTACAGCTCCCAGGGTTCAGCTTTGGATTTGGACCCACCTATGCGTATAGGTTGCCTGAGCGCGTCTGTTCTTCGCTCACACAGGATGGGGTTAAAGGAGCAGCTGCTTCGAGGGCTCTGGCTCACTCAGGTGTGGGGGAGGGAAGGGTACAGAATGCGGGGCGAGCTTGTGGCGGCAGGGGCTGGCGTGACGTTGCACCAGCCTGAGGCGCACCGTGCATTGTCCCGGGGAAGTTGTCCCTGGATCATGGGACCATGGCAGTGGCGGGCTGCACAGGCTCTCAGGAGGGGCGGTGTGGATAGTGACCTGTGCTCGCACACAGGCTTCTTGGTGGCAGCAGCAGCAGCCTTAGCGTCTCATGCCCGTCTCTGGGGTCCGCGCTGATAGTCGCGGCTCGTGCCCGTCTCTGGAGCTCGTTTAGCTGGCGCTCTGAATCCCCTCTCCTTGCACACCGCGAAACAAAGAGGCAAGAAAAAGTCTCTTGCCTCTTCAGCAGCTGCATACTTTTTCCTGGACTCCCTCCCGGCTAGCTGTGGTACGCTAACCCCTTCAGGCTGTGTTCACGCCGCCAACCCCAGTCCTCTCCCTGCGATACAACTTAAGCCCGAGCCTCAGCTCCCAGCACCCGCCCGCCCCAGTGGGTGAGCAGACAAGCCTCTCGGGCTGGTGAGTGCTGCTCGGCGCCGAGCCTCTGTGCGGGAATCTCTCCGCTTTGCCCTCCGCACCCCTGTGGCTCCGAAGCTTCCCCCCTCTGCCACCCGCAGTCTCTGCCCGTGAAGGGGCTTCCTAGTGTGTGGAAACCTTTCCTCCTTCACAGCTCCCTCCCACTGGTGCAGATCCCATCCCTATTCTTTTGTCTGTGTTATTTCTTTTTTCTTTTGCCCTACCCAAGTAGGTGGGGAGTTTCTTGCCTTTTGGGAGGTCTGACGTCTTCTGCCAGCATTCAGTGGGTGTTCTGTAGGAGCAGTTCCACGTGTACATGTATTTCTAATGTATCTGTGGGAAGGAAGTTGATCTCCACGTCCTACTCTTCTGCCATCTTGCCCCGAGCTCCCCGAGATTTTTTTTTTAAGTTTGGATAACTTAGTGTCCAAGAAAATGAGGTCATACCAAAGTAAGAGTGCTTAACTCAATACTATTATCTTGCTGCTTTCTAATGTGTGTCTTCTAATGCTGAGGTTGGATCAAGATAATATTGGAACAGAAAAAAAATCTAAAGGTAAGAATTGTCTTCCACAATATTTCATCTCTACTGTGTTTTTGTCAAGAAGGATATTAATTTCATTTTAGCAACATATGTAGGTTAAGTATATGGTATATATAAGTGTGTGTATGTGTGTGTTGAATGCAGGATAATGGAGTTATATGAAAACTTAAAAAAGAGATGATAACGCATTTTATATACTGATCTTAGGAAACTTCTTTTTGTTTTTCTCCTCCATCTCTTCTTCCTTCTTTCCTCTTAATAATAATACAAGTTATGTATCATTAAGATTGCTTAAAGAAAATTTGTTGGGAAATCTGAACATCTGATATGTTAATTATTATTTATATAGTAGTGATTTATATAATATATTATGTTTTCTACTATACAAAGATTGAGTTTGAGAAAGGTTATGTAAATTATCCAAGGAGGTATTGCTTGTAAATGATATAGCAATATTTTATACTCATATCCATAGTATATAATTCTGCACTGACTACAGTTCACTGAAAGATACTATTATATCACTTATAATTTAGTAAGTGAATAAGCAACAAGTTAATATATTCAAAATATATTGCATAATCTCAAGTGAGGCACCATATGAAATAATCTGTTGAAAATTCTTGAAACCATATATATATACATACATATACAGGAAATAAAACAGTTTATGACTATTAATTTCCATATAGTGTCCATTAGTATATAATATTGCTGCCATCAATCTACGTATATCTTTTTAAACTTCACAACTAGGTAAATGTGGCAGACTATTACATCAGTGGCCATCATAAACTATTTTTAGTTTATGTGTGTTTCCTTGTATAGTCTACTGTCACATCAACTGAGCTTGGCCACAAAATTTAGTTTGACCAATGAGACATCAACAAGCCTTGATAGCTTGATACAAACAGAGACTTGATAATTGCTTGCCCATTAGGTATTGTCCTCTGACTGTTCTTCGAGCTCTGAATCACTATGTATATACGTCCAGCAACGTTTTTATAGCATCCACTTGGAAAAAAAGAGATGCTCAGTCAGCTCCCAGATGTTTCAGCCATCCCAATGAGGCTCTAAACATGAAAGAAGAAGGCATCTTGAACATTCCAGTTTTATCAGACACCATCTGTGCCTAGCCCCAATTGTAGAATAATGCAGGACAAAAGTTTGTTATTTTGTTTAAGTCTTTTAATTAGGGTAATCTCATGCAGCAATTGACAACTGAATCAGCTATATAATTATTGTTTTATAAGCAAATATTTGTTTATGTTCATCTATATTTATACTGATTTACTTACCTTCAAAAAACTTTATCATACTCCTTTTCTTATAGAATAATTTTTCTTCTTCATGAGATACAGCTATTTGAATATATTGTGGTAAAGTTCTCTCAGATTTTGTTAGGCTAGAGTGTCTTGATTTTGCTCCCCTTTAGATTGATAGTTTATGTTGACCATTATTTATTATTATCACTTTGAAGCTAATATTTCAATTTCTTTGCGATTTCATTATTTCACTACTGACTGCTACTATAAGTATACTTCATTCTATGCCTCTTTTCCTCTTGGAAATTCATTTAGCCTGTAGTTGAAATTTTAATTCTATTCTTATTCTCTTTTTTCAAAATCTATGCTTCATGTCTTCCCTTTTTTATTTACAATATACAAAACATTTTCTGATCTAACTTCCATTCTCTATTCATTACTTACTTGTTCTGTATCTTTAACTATTAATATTCTCTCATTAACTTACCCATTGAGTCGAATATATGTATGCGTATATATATATATATATATATATATATATATACTCCCACACACACATATATATATACATGCATATCTGTTTGTTTCAAAATCTGTTTTTGTTTCTTTATTACAGCTGCATGATCATATTTAACAATTATGTCTTCTAATGTGTTTTCAATTCAATTTATTACTTTAAATATTGATATTTTACATCAATATTTTATAAGGCCAATGAAGATTCTAAGTCATTGGATTTTAATTTTTTTGACTATTACTACTGGCAGTTCAAGGAAATCTTTTTTTTTTTTTTTCTGGTAAATTGTCCTTTTATTCTCTCACTTTTTTTTTCATCTATATTGAGGTACCATAGGCAAATAAAATTGTAATATATTTAAAGTGTTCAATAAGATAATATCATATACATTGTAAAATGATCCCCCTCAGTCAAGTTAAAACTTCCATCACCTCACATATTTACCTATATTTTGTGTGTGAGATCACTTAAGTTCTACTCTCTTATTAAATTTCAGTTATACAATACAGTACTATCAACTATAGTCACCATTTTATACATTAGATCCTCAGACCTTCTTCATGTGAAAGGCATTTTCCTGAATTTTGATCTTATGCTCATAAGTGGCTAATCTAAATTGGACTTCTAATGGGCTTAGTTAGGTATGCTTTTCTCCAAAGAGTACTTGTTTTTGCTTAAGTCGGGAAGTGTTCCACTGGAAACTGCCTCAATTTAACTTTTAAGCTTTGGATATTCCAGACCGTATGTGTAATATATGCTTTCAAAGCTGTTTCTATCATGGAATATGTTTCCACCTAGCAAGAGCTGTGGTTGAGCTCATGGAGATTGTCTTTGATCTATTCCTTTACTTGGGGCTTTATGTGATATTCTCAGTTACTGTCCCACATCTAGCAAAGGGGTGAAACCTTGTCATTTATCCTCATCATAGATGGGAAAACTAATTTCTCTACTTTTCTGTATGATAAATGTCATAAAACGGTCTTGTTTTCATTTAGGTTTGTTTTGTTTTGTGTGTTTTTGACCCTTGGTTTTCTTATCATTCTGGTTGTCTGTTGCCTCTGTAATTGAAGACTCTGAATTTCCTTTTCCTTTTCTTTTCGTCTTGTGGGCTCTGCTAATCAATTAAAATTATGTTAACTGAAATTTAGCCAATATCTAGGTGTTTTGTCCCCAAGATGATTTTTCTATGGCTGACCATATTGATTGAAATATATTTCTATTTTTCACTCATCCTCTTATAACATATTATACCTCAGTCTACTTATTAAACTTTATATTTAAATTTATAAAAGTTTAATATTTTGTTTAGAATTGTTTTATGTTACTTGTTTAGTTCTTAGACTACTTATTTGTCATAAATCTTTTGGTCCTACAATTTAGATCAGTAATCAGTCAGTATTTTATTTGTGTTATTTTTCTAGGAAATCTATGCATTTAATTTTGGACTTATTGCTATCATTTCATTTTAAGTGTCAATGGAAATATGAAGCATTGCCCAAGTAGCTTAATCAATACATGTGTATTATTTTACATAACAGGGAGTCTGAAGGTAAGCTGTTTCAGGTTTAATTATTTCAGCGACAGGGTAGCATCAAGACCCTAATGCTCTCCATTTTTCTGCTCTGCCACTTCCTGTGTGCTGGCTATTAACTTTAAGTCTGTATAATCATGATCAAAGATAGTTTCTGCCACCTCAAGATTTAGCTTCCTGCCCCTGAAACAATCTTTGATAAGAACTGGACTTATGATTGTGGTCCTTGTGCATACATTTGTGTCAGATGTCCAAACAAAGTCAAGGTTCTATTAAGTATGAAATGGGAGACTTACTATGGTATGAATAACTAATGGAATCTGACACAAAATCCTTTAATATATAGTAAATGTTTTGTGAATATTATAGTCATCAGTCTTTTTTATAAATTATGTATATATACACATATGTATAATTCTATATGTTTCATTATATATACACATGCATTACATTATATAAGTCTACATATTATATATATGTACATATGTTTATATATATGTATATATATATTTATGTGTGAGATCACTTAAGTTCTACTCTCTTAGTAAATTTTAATTGAATAAATTAAATCATCCTTGACCTCTTTATTCTAAGGCTGTGCTTTCCCATGGAGGTAAGAAATGGGAAACAGTTATGACAATATATTGATTGCTTCAGGCATGGGTATGGTTAACACAGCCTGGGACTGCTGACAGAAGTTTGAGGTAGACAAAAGTTTGGGGCAGCCAAAGCCCTTGAGATGAGTGATCACCTGATATATGGCTCTGCTTTTAACCTGAGTGAACCACACTGACTATAAACCCCTATGTGGTTAAGAAATACTGTCTTAAAAAATACTCTTACTGAATTTATTAAATACTTATATTCAGCTTTTAGTTTTATCTTATCCACCTGAACTTTTACATATCCTCCATGAAACCCTATTTAATGTCTTTTCACAGTCTTCAAATGTTTATGTATTATAATTTCTTGTGCATTTAACTTCTAATTATAAATAAATGTTTTTAAGATATCATATTCTATATTCTGCAGTAATCTTTAGCTATATTTAATTTTGCTCAGTTGAAATTAACATTCTGATGTATAAAATACTAGTGAAAATTTTTATCTTTAAAATATTTTATTTAAATAATTTTATTTAAATATTTTAGAATAAAGAATGTCTGAATGTGTATCTACAACAACAGCACAATGAATGAGAGTATCATTTTTCTGTATATTAAAGAAAGCTAAAAATCTTGCAGTTATAAAGGATGTTTGACTTTGCATTCCTAAAGAGAATTCAGTGACACAATTATATTCAGCAAAACATGATAATACATGGCAGATAACAGAATAACACGTTGAGAAAAACACAAAATAAACATATTTGAAAATAGTATTTATAGATTTTTGTAACTTTATAATAGTTTCCCTGAATTTTTTTAAACAAGGCAAAAATAGTTATTCTTTATTTTATTTATTTTATTGTTAGGTAAAAATAAAATTAAAGATGATAGAATTTTCCCCCAGATAACAACATTCTTCTTTGAAAGACAGTATAAGAAAAATATATGGGATTTGATGTCAAGTAACACATGGCTTTTCTTAATTTAATAACTGTTTTTATTTGGGCAAATAACTGAAACAATATGACTTTTAGTTTTTCCATGGGAATAAGAATATTTATAGTTTGGATAAGTAGGAAAAGAAAAATCCTATCAACTTGCAGATTCACTATAATCTGTTTCCTAAAGGAGGATAAATCATAAGCAGGGTGAGGGGTGACATAGATCTGAGAACATTGCTTATACTCTAAGAGGGAAAGTAAGTATAATAACTCAGCCAAATATTCCAGGGAAGCTAACAAACAAGAAATTGAAACAAGTATGAAGTATGAAACATCAATGTCATACTTGACATTAGAGACAAGAAGCAAGTAGTCCACGATAAATGTCATCAGGAAATCTCTAAACCCTAGTGTCAATAGTTTTAAAAATGACCCCAACTTCTATTAGAGTACATATAGAAATTATACTAATCAGCTCAACCTGCCATAACAAAATACCATAGACTGGGTGTCTTCAACAGAAATTTATTTTTGAGCACAACCCATACCACATACTACAGCCCAATTACTGGAATAATAAAAATTGGAATAATTTTATAATTGTCTTGAGACAATTATAATAATTCAGATAAATATTAATTGGCTTGGTCTGGGTTTATAGTGGAGAATCCAAGAGGTATGACTTTGAGATATTAAGAAGAATAACTAATGTATTTGTTTTGGGCATTGTGGAAAAACTCAAGGAATGATTCCTAAGTTTTCAACTTCGGCAAGCAGATTAAAAAGAAAAATCAAGCAAACAAACAAAAGACTGAGGGAGCTACACAGTATATGTTAGTATGAAAGTATTGGGGAGGTCAAGGCTCCTGCCACAGTTGTGTTAAATTTGAACTGTCTGTGGACATGCAAGTTGTGACACCAAGCAAGTAGTTTGATATATTAGTTTGATAAACAATGGAAATATCAAGGCTGGAGACATAAGGGCAGGAGTCGACAAATAAATGATATTGTAATAATTTTTATATCCTTACATAAATAATTGAATATCAAAAGTATATTAATAATTTATTATAAACAGAGCTTGATTCTAATGGTATTTTTATTTTTGCACTTACATTGCTAATTTCCTTCAGCAAGTACAATTGAAAGATTTTATTTCAAAATTAAACTGATTTTTATATCCTAAGGGCAATTTGTCTTCAAAATAATATTTTGATTGCAGAAGTTATTTTCACAGTAATCATGTTTCAAAAAAACTTCTATTTTGAGATTATTTTAATGCAGAAAGAAATGAAGTACATCTTCATTTCTTTACAAATGAATATTTATCCCAAAGTAACAATTTTATTTTTTGAGGATTATTTTTTTTAAATGATAGTATAAATTAAGATGAAACACAGATAAGAAAGCATAAGAAAACAATATGGTAACTTTTTGTTCAGATCTTTTAAAATGTCAACATAAATCAAAGTCAGAATTCAGAGACTATTCTAGAAGTATTTTCTCTCAAGTCCCATTGGCTGAATTGTGGCTGGTAATGGTCTGTAAAAGGAAAGCCAATTTGCCCCTTGATAGAGATTACTGTACCAAATGTAGCAAAGAGCTTTACGAAATGTGACACGCTTCTGATTCAACTGTGAAAGGGTCAATTAGTTTCCTAGTTTTTCCTTTTTGTGCAACGGAAATAGGTCTTGCTTGTTAATTCTCTTTAATTTCCCTCATCAGTTTCTTGGCATTACTGTTTATTTCTTAACCTGCAAAACTGTATTTAAGACAAAGTGTATAGTTCCACATGTTTTAAAATTCTAATTCACTGGTAAATAACTATTTTTAAAAACTTTATTTATGAGGTTAAAAAACTTTGAAACTAAATTTATTATATTTATGAATAAATTTTTAAAGAAGAGAATGAATTATTTCTTCAACATTTCTAACTTTCTCAATATTAATTAGTATGACTTTGCTTCCTAGATTAAAATTTCTTAAAAATTAGCTGGTTACGCTATAGCCATCCACATAGTTAACATCTATGAAAAATTTGTCCTTTATTTTTAATGTACTGTAGCATAGAAAAACATAAAATACACATGTTACATATGATCATTATGTATATTTATAAACTTAAATCAATAGGTGAATTATAGTTAAAACTTATCTTTTCCAACTTTCTGCACATTTTAGTATATTCATTTTAGAGTTTATATCTGAAACAATGTTTTAATTAAATTAGGAAAGCAAATGAAAGACTCATCCTTATGTTAGAGATGTCTTATAAGCAAATAAATAATTTATGTAATTAAAAAAAGATTGAGAACTTCCCTGGTGCCGCAGTGGTTAAGAATCCACCTGCCAATGCAGGGGACATGGGTTCGATCCCTGGTCCAGGAAGATCCCACAAGCTGCGGAGCAACTAAGCCTGTGCACCACAACTACTGAGCCTGCGCTCTAAAGCCTGCAAGCCACAACTACTGAGCCCACACATTGCAACTACTGAAGCTTGCATGCCTAGAGCCTGCGCTCCACAACAAGAGAAGCCACTGCAATGAGAAGACTGTGCACCGCAATGAAGAGTAGCCCCTGTAGCCACAACTGGAGAAAACCCACAGGCAACAGTGAAGACACAGTGCAGCAAAAAAAAAAAAAAAGATTGAATTTACTGTATGATTCTTATGAAATTTACTTTAAGGTAATCATTACCTTATGTGTTTATTCTGGGAAAAAGTTGAACATGATAAATATAAACATTACGTCTCTAAAAATGCCAATTTAAAAACATGGAACCTTCAGAGGTGTCATATTTTGTGTACTTTCAAACAGCTATCACTGCAACAAAATAAATTGGAAATGTGCAGAAATATTTTTATTGATTAATATAGATATTTTATATGTAGAACATTTCTTATAGTGGGGAGAGCACAATAATTTTATGTAATTTACTTTGAAGTATGCATATAAGATTAATATCATATTTTAGAATAATACAAATTCAGGCTGTGGAAAAAAAATGGCAAACTAGGAGAATCCAGCTTCCTTATCACCCCACAAAGATCAATGATTGGACAGCTATCCACAAACAAAAACATCTCTAGAAAACCTCTGGAGTCTACTTGGATGTTTTAGCAACACCATGAAACAAAAAACTTGAGAATAATTGCAAAAGAAGAGAAGGGAGACATAATCCCATCTCTCAGGCTGGCATTGTTTAGTGCCAAGAAGGAACACCTCAGCTGGAAAGAGTTCCTCTTATCTGGAAAGGAAGATCAGGGTGAGCCACCAGCTTCTTCAGCCTTTGTGGGCACTTTACAAAAGTCCCAACTCAGTTTCACCTCACCCAGACTGGTAAAGCTGAGAGGTATTGAGCCAGCTAGGAACAAGGATGGAATTCAGCAAATCCTGAGATTTGCGATAGATCTCAAAAACACAAGTTCAAACTGCTTTGAATTGCAGGACTCCTGCTTCTAAAGACAGATGTTAATGCTCACCTTAACAAATCTACAGAAGGTATTATTTCACAAGAGCATTTATTTCAATCATTGAGCATGTATCTGTTGAATAACCTCATATAGACACTGATTTAGGCACTGGGAAAACAAAAAATTACATATGATCCCGATGTGCAAGACTGACCACAGGTGAAAAATTACTGTACTTCATAGCAAACTATTCAAGGGGGACAGGGAGCACACATTCCATGGAGAAATATTGCTTACCCAGACAATGTTCCAGAGGTAACCCTTGAGCCATGAATGAAGAGAAGAGTTTGCTATGACTACCAGAGAGGCAGAAAGGAAAAGAATGAGCAAATGCACAGGGATATAAAAAGGCATAACATTCAGGGGAAATTCAAACATTTACCCGTTGCTGATATACAAGATACTAAGAATGAGCACATACAATAATATTGAAAATGTAGTCAAAGACAAGGTCATGTAGGGCTTATGCTATTTTTTCAATTTCTCAGTTTTCAGCTGTGAGACAATCATTTTTAGAAATCACTCCTTATGGTATTGGTACATAAGTAGAAAGACTAATAGAACAGAACACAAAGTACAGAAAGAAAAAAATAGCTATTGTGATTTAAAATTTATTAAATTGGCATTCAGATTAAATAACTAGTATTGTGAAAACTGATAGTCATTGCAAAGTTATACTGGGTCTGTATGTCACACTACATGCCAGGATAAACACCAAAAGGATCAAATATTTAAATGTCAATAATGACATTATATTAGGACTAGAATAAAAGCTGAATGTGGGTGAATTCATTTAAAATATTGGAGTGGAAAAGTTTTTTAAACTATCACTTAAAATACAAACAGTATAATTAAAAAATGATAAATTGAAGTATATTAAAAATCAAAACAAAAGAAAAATAAACCTGATAAAAAACAACATGAAGCACAAACTTGCAGGGGAAGCATAAGCAATATCAAAGATAAATAATTATTGTAAATGACTACATCAAAAAAATGGTGTCCTCAAATTTCGTATGTTGAAGACTTAACCGCCAGTTCTTCAGAATGTGATTTTTTTTTGAGATAGGGTCTTTAAAGAGTTAACTAAATTAAAATGAGGCAATTAATGTGGATCCTAATCCAATCTGACTAGTGTCCTCATAAGAATTGGAGATTAGGACATACAGAGAGGTACCAGGATTGCCCACACACACAAAAAGCCCACGTGAGGACACAGGATGAAGGCAGTGGCCTGCAAGCCAAGGAAAGAAGTCTCAGGAGAAACTAAACCTACAGACTTTGACCTGGGGCTTCTAGTCTCCAGAACAATTAGAAAAAAAATTTCCATTGTTTAATAAGACTCCCAATCTGAGGTACGTTGTTATAGCAGCCTTAACAAGCTAACACAATCTCTCTTACATGAAAAGTGAGAGAAATGAAGAAAAGCAAAAAATTCTCCCAAACCCAACTGAATAATGAGCAAAAGACATTAAAACACAGTTTACAGAAAACATACAAGTATTCGTTAAACAGATGAAAAGTAGCTTACGCTTATTCATAATAAAAATAATGTACGTAAGACTACAATCAAGATGCTACTGGGGAGAAGGAAATTTCCCCCTCTACCTCTCTTGAGTTTTTGTGGCTGGACTAATAATGAAATTAACACAAGACAGATAATAGGGGGAAAATAAACACATTTTAATTTGTGTGCAAGGAGATCTCATAGAAATGGGACCAAAAAAGTGGCCAAAGCAGGCAGCTTTTATACTTTTTAGACAAAGAAACAAATTTGTGATGAATTGACAGGACAACGAAACTTAGGTTTTGGGAGCTTAATTAGTGAAGAATCTAAATAGAGCTTGGGATTTGGGTAGTGAATTAAAGAAGTAACAACATTTGTTTATATATCCTCTTCCCCCAGAATTCCCTATCTCTGGAGATAAGAGTGTCCTCTACCGACAGATGTAGGAAGTGCACCTTTCACAAGAGATTTATTTCCTGCTTTCAGGAAAACAGAGAGGAGGGTCAGAGTGTCCCTCTTGCACTGGCCATTTCTTAAGTAACTTAAATGCAAAATAATAAATATGCTATTGAAGAACATTTTGGGATGTCCTACCCTGGGTCCCAACAATGTTATGTCTCATTGTTCAGATTGACAGAAACTCCAAAGATGTGGAGAAACACCGCCTCTTTAACAAAGGTGTGCTGTCCCTACGCAACCATGTAGATTCCTTATTATGCGTATAAACCAACCATAAGTTTGGTAGGTTGTTCTAGTAGTATAATTTATTCAAACTCAACCCTTTTATATTGATTGAAACAAAACTTATAGAATATATTATATTTGAAACATGTTATCAAGAATATAAAGTAATAGCCTATATTTGGACACTGAGAGTTCCTTAGCAGCAAGATATATATATATATATTTTTTTTTTTTTATAAATTTATTTATTTATTTATTTTTGCTGTGTTGGGTCTTCGTTTCTGTGCGAGGGCTTTCTCTAATTGCGGCGAGCGGGGGCCACTCTTCATCGCGGTGCGCAGGCCTCTCACTATCGCGGCCTCTCTTGTTGTGGAGCACAGGCTCCAGACGCGCAGGCTCAGTAGTTGTGGCTCACGGGCCCAGTTGCTCCGCGGCATGTGGGATCTTCCCAGACCAGGGCTCGAACCCACGTCCCCTGCGTTGGCAGGCAAATTCTCAACCACTGCGCCACCAGGGAAGCCCTGCAAGATATATTTTTGTAATCAAATGCCCATTATTTAGTTCACTTATTTACATTGTCACTTGTCTTTTTCCTGGTCTTACACTTGAAGACCTAAGATTTGTCTCATTATTATTTTACTACAGATCTTACCAGCTTTTCAAGACTGTCCTCAAAAGCATCAAGACATTTTTGACCTTTCCAAGACCCTGCTAATATCTCCTTATCAGGACACTTTGTTCACTCATTCCCTAGGACAGGCCCTTTAAAAAGCATGCCCTTGAACTTGGAGGCAGGCAGTGAAATATTTTCAGATTTGTCCCAGTGGAACTATCTCTCCTTCCCCCTGTTGCTCACTTCTTTGTCCTTCTTTACTTTTCTTCTCAAAGGAATCACCTGAGGGAGAAAAAAAAAAAAAAATGAGTGTCAGAATGCCAGTGGAAATTCAAAGCCTTGATTCATCTTACTGAAAAATGCACTGGCTCCCATCACAAGTCTCCAGAGTCAACATCCTCACAGATTTGATGATTCTCTACCTATCATATTCCTTCCTCAGTTTGCTTGGTATTTTAGAGTTATACATAATGGATCAAATGGATAAAGTTTTTCTGCTCTCTGAGCAGGATACATTCATAAAAGTTTGCACGTACATAAAACTATTTCTATGAAAAGACAATAATATATTGTGACTTCTAGAAAATTATCCACTGTCTTTATGTAAACAACTGTGTCCTGTGGAAATTTTATTTTCATCATAGCAATAGCCATATCATTCCTATTTACAATACATTATACATTTCAACTATGGCAAAATGTGAAGATTACTATGAAGTGACTTCCTTTCACACATATGTATGCATTTAAACACATGACTATAAGTAGGCCCATGGAAATTGAGTGAGGAACTAGTATGTAGAGTAGTATGTCATTTTAGAATCACAAAGTTACTTGTTATATGGGTATATACTGATTTTCTAAAGGTGTTTAACTTTGCATTCTGAGGAGCTATCAATATGCCATATTTTCTCTAAAAACTTTTTTTAGATCTCTTATCTAAACCTTAAAGTCTTATTTTCTTTTAAAAATGGCACACTCAAAAAAAAACATTGGCACACTCATACTCTTTCTTTCCATAGAGTTAAATTTTGTTAAATTTTTCTTGCAATTCTTTATTGATATCAATTTATCTCAGGTGTGACAATTCAAAAGATATTAGGAAAAAAATTATTTTGAGTAGGAAAATCATGATGCTCACTATAGAGAAAATATTTTTTCTTATCCTTTTATTTTTGTCTTTATTTTCATTTTAAATGAAGGAGATCAAAAATATAGACTTATAAACATTTTAAAGACACTTTGGAGGTTTTTACACTGTTTTCCAAGAATTCTGAGTTTAATGAAACTTTAGGTTTTGGAGATTCTAAGTTTGTGAATTTGTATTAGCGTTTACGGTCTGCATAAATGTTAAAGAATATTTCAGTTGTGTCCACTGTGTTGAAAATGTGTAAATGCAAAGCTAGAGAATTTCTGAACATTGTCACACAATGGGAATATTTTATAATTACCTGACTGTATTAATTAAAATAAAAATTATGATAATTTGGTCACAAAGTCACTTCGATTCTTTTTTTTAAAGTTTTTAATTTTTTTGATGTGGACAATTTTTAAACTCTTTATTGAATTTGTTACAATATTGCTTCTGTTTTATGTTTTGGTTTTTTGGCTGCAGTGCATGTGGGATCTTAGCTCCCTGACCAGGGATCGAACCTGCACCCCTTGCATTGGAAGGTGAAGTTTTAACCACTGGACCACCAGAGAAGTCCCAAAGTCTCTTTGATTCTTAGAAATTTCAGAATAGAATACTTTGATGCTTGCTAATATTTAATAAACCTCTGCTTTTATTCCATTAGTAAGTAAAAACTAATTGTGATTTTTGCAAATGAACATGCTATTGTAAAACATAACATTTTTATTATTCTTTGCTTGGAATAAGGTGTTTCACATAAATATTTAGATGCTGTGTGCACTAGAGTCATGATAAAATAGTGATAAGTAAAAATTAAGCACTCTGCCTTTTCAGCTTATACAATTACAAAAAGTGTGAACCACCCCTTAGAGTATGCCCTTCATCCTGTTTGGGTTGACTCCTTTTTTTGGTCTGTACTTCCCCTCACTGCTGTGGATGTCCTCTTCAACTTAGTCCTCTCTCTGGGCCACAGCATCTCTCTTGTCCACTCCAGAACACATATATTGTTTCCTAATGACATTTAGTGTTCAGAAAGGGAAGGGAAGGAGAAGGGGAGGAAGGTGAAGGAAGGAAAAGGAATGATGAAAGGGGAATGTGGAGAAAGGGGATGGGAAAAGAGTAGAGATGATAATGCTATTTTAAATTCATACTTCATAGTTAAAGAATTAAGGGTTTGAGGGTAGAAGGGATGCAGACCAGAATAAGACACACAAGGCACAGATAGATATCTGCATACTAGAGTGGAGGAGAGAGATGCCATGTCCCAGAGTGGGCCAGGGGGGCCCAAGCAGAGTGAGAAGTCTGGCCTGGTGTGGGGGTCATAGTCTGTCTAAGTTGAGGAGGACATCCACAGGAGTGGGGTCAACCCAGACAGGATAATGAGTGCACTCACATAAGAGGTGGCATGTGGTGTGGGGGATCAAGGTGCAGTGGCTGTCCAGATTGTATATGTGTGTGATGTGGGGAGGCCTAGAATGAAATATGTGCTGTGTCCTGAAAAAGTCAAGTTTTAAATGTATTTTACACGGATAAAGGTGCTGTTTAAACTCTTTGACCACTTAGTACTCAGAATATCAACTTATTTTGCCCATGATTGTCAGGGTTTAGTTTAAAAACTATAAAAGCAAACTTGTACTCCCAGTTTATGCAACTTATTAGAGGACATTATGCTTGATTTAATAAATGCTCAAGTATTTCCTTTGCAGCTGACTATTTGCTACACATAATTTGTTAAAATGTCATAAATGCCTACATATATGCCAGAATATCTGAAAATGTGAAAGAAAATACCAACAAAGTATATGGAGCAACTCTCACACACCATTTCATACATTGTAGTTAGGGGTGAAAATTTTACATTATTTTGGGAAAATGTTTAGTAGTAGCTACTAAACACTAAAAATATTAAACATTCATATTGTGTTATTAGCAGTACCAGTTGTACGTATATTCCCAAAATATATATGTGTGTGTGTATATATATATATATATATATATATATATATATACACAAACATATATACATATATATATATATATCCTTAAGTATTGTGTTTTTTCATCTTAGAGAATAAAAGCAATGGACTAGTATAAATCACAGAAGTGTTTCTTTCAGTCTTCCTTCTTTTCCACTCTATTTATTTCAAGATTAGACTGCTCAAATGACTGTCACACCCTTGTCATGCTCCCTTTTGAGGGCCTAAACAGAATCTGCTAAAGCATACATAGTAACACCTCATTCCATCAACCATTTTTTCCAGATTTAATGAGATATAATTTTTTCCAGTTTCACTGAGATATAGATCAACATATATCATTGTGTAAGTTTAAGATGTACAAGGTGTTGATTTGATACACTTATATATTGCAAAATGATTACCACATAATTATCATTTCTTTTTTGTGGTGAGAACACTTAAGATCTACTCTCTTAGTAACTTTCAAGTATATAATGTAGTACTATTAACTATAATCGTGATGTTATGAATTAGATCCCCAGAACTTATTTAGCTTCTAATCAGAAATTTGCGCTTTTTGATCAACATCTTCTACCATGGGATCCAGCAATCCCATTTCTGTATATATATCCAAAGGAAAAGAAAACAGGACCCCAAAGAGATACCTGCACTCTCATGTTTATTGCAGCATTATTTACAATAGCCAAGGTATGGAAACAACCTAGTGTTCACTAACCATTTTTAATTGCTAGTTTTGGATCAGACAATATAGATTGAAGTTTCTAGATCATAGTATCTGATGTAGAATATTTCATATGCATTAAACATAAAAATAAAAGTGACAGTATGAAATAGGAAAAAGGTTTTGATGGAAAGAGGAAAAATGAAAAGAATGACCAGACACACACACACACACATAAAGTCAGTGTTTATTCACTTTATTTGTTTGTTGTTGTTTTTGTTTATTTTATATCTGGACCTTTTAATATTTTTCCCCTTTCCATTGATACACTGATAATCAGAAAAATTGAGTTGCTTCCTTACCTTCTCTTTTAGGAGCAACAGACTGTAATACAAAAGCAGAAGAGTGAGACAGAAATGTGCTCACATGCTCCAAGGACACAGTGAAAGCCAGTGATCTTAGTGAGCAAGGAGATAGTGGTGGAAGGTGAGGTCTGAAATGTTCCTGAGGTCAGATTGTGAAGGACAAAGATTATGGTAAGGAATTGGGATATGACCTTGACTCTAGTGTATAGATGACAGCAGGAGTGTAATAAGATTAGATTTACATTTTTGTTTTTAAAGATCAATCTGCCTCAAGTGTGATGAATGCTTAGCAGGAAACAAGAATGAAGATTGAAAGAATAGTTAGGAGGTAGGTTTACTTGTGTAGGTGAGAGAAAATAGTGATTTGGGTGTGGTTTGTTGAAAGAAAGATGGCACAATTTACTCACATTTGGGATATATTTTACTTGTATTTGGCATGTACTTGCAGCAAGTACACAATCATTTTTGTCCTAGGAATAACAGTTGACAAAAGAACAGAGAAGAGAAAGAAGAAAATATCAACTATATTTTCCTAGATATAGGTCTAGGCTTAAGCTGGACTTAAAATATGTAAAGCATATATTTTTCCTTGTCATATTCTTATATGTTACCTTTTCACATAACTGATTCCCCAGATCCTAGGCATACAATGTTCTCATGCCACCTTAATTTCTTATTTGTGACATCAAAAAAAAAAAGAAAAGAAAAGAAAACTAAAAGAAAAAAAAAAAATTCTCCAGGGTCCCAGTTTGCTTTCTCTATGTAATTTCTTAAAACATTCATTACTCTGGGCAGGAAAATAAATGATTAAGTAAATAGATGGGATGGAAGTAATTTTCTGCAATTTCTGAAGGATTAACAGATCAATACACTTACCTAGAACATTCTTATTTCATTTATTGTTAGAAAAGAACCCTCAGCTCACAGAGGACAGCAAGATGTAAACCAGCTACAATCCCATAAATGTTGAAAGTAGAAAATGAGATCTAATGTATTAAACAAGACAGTTTATTGCTCATGAAGCCAAATCCAGCCTCTGTAACCCAAAACCAAATTAAATCTCGGACACAGAGTTTTGGATGAAGAAGAAAATAACACTATTTTGCTTTGCCAGGCAAAGGAGATGTTGACTTAAAATAAAAATGCACAATGTGAGAGTTGTGAGTTAAGTTTTATTTGGGGCAAAATGAGGACTGCAGCCTGGGAGACAGCATTTCAGATAGCTCTGAGAAATTGCTCCAAAGAGGTAAGGGGGGAAGGTCAATATATATGTGATTTTGGTGAAGGGAGAATACATACAATCAAGCACATATTTTTGCAGAAGGTCTTGTGAAGGTTACTGCTAGTCACAAGGAGAAGATATCACCATGAAGAAAAAGTATAGTGTTTTCTAGATATGAGGAGATGCAAGAATTGGGCTCATAAAATGAGCTCCTGAAAATATCTAACTCTCTGAAGACCTGTTCTGCCAGTTTTTCTCAGAGCACCAAGTGCCTCATTCCTGATCTCCACCCTGAACTCCTTTCAGGGGGTGTTGAAGGTCAGCACCTGCAGTGGCATCTGATTTAATCCATGTAGAGGTAGGTGGCAAGTGCCAATTTGTAGTTGACAGGGGCCACAGCAGGCTAATGCCCTCAGAACTGTGTGTCCCGACCTGGAGGGGGCAGTGAGGAGTTTTATAGCAATGGTTCAAAGAGGAGGGCATGATCAACTTGTGGACATTCTTCTGATTGGTTTGTGGTGAGGTAAGTAGGAGTCAGCATCATTAACCTTCTCTTTCCAACCAGTCTGGGGTCTACATACTTGTGGGCAGCATACAGTTAACAGCATACAGTTAACCACCATGAAACAGCTCAAAGATTTTATTATGTATATCCCTTGAGGGGGAACCAGAACCCTGCCCCAAGGTTGCACTATTGTTTCTTGACTGTTCCTCCCTTGTCTCTGCATCCCCTCGCTTCCCTAATTAGCAACTGTTTGAACCTACCCTTTGGAACTCAGGGAAGGTCATGGAGGCTGAATGAAGCCTATTTCCTATAATCAAGAAATGCGGAACACAGAAAGGCTTTTGTGCCCAGAAGCCCCCCAGTCTCCTGCTCCGTTTCACTCAAGCATAACAATTATAAACATTAGCAAAATTGCATCTGTTTCTCTGTCCCCAAGTCCCAGAGTTGGCTTAGTTGTCACAGATAGATACCAGGCACATAGTGAGCTTTGCGCCACAGCTGAGGAAATTTAAGCTTAAGTAACTGTCACTTTTATAGGAAGCAGAAAGCAAGGCTGCTCTTTGCGTGAAGACAAATATGCAAGAACACAAAAGATAGGATTGCCTTCCACAGTTCCTATGTGTGTGAGCGTGTGTGTGTGTGGTGTGTGTGTGTGTGTGTGTGTGTGTGTATTTACTTATTAGAATGTAGTGTAAGGAAGCAAAGTAAAAACATTTGTAAAATATGAGTTAGGTATTATTTTAACCAAGACAGCTGAGCTGGCCCTTAGTCAGGACTCAATACCTAAACTTTACCTGATTTCAAACATTTTTCACTTCCCCAATCTAAGTTCACAGAGTTCTGAAACTTCAAGTTTTTATTTGTTTTGTTATGTTTTTGGTATCTTAATTGCTCTTAAAGAGGCAATGCTTGGAATTTTGGTAGGAAGAGCGACTGCTAGGCCAGAGTGTTGTGGGTGGCAAGAGGAGAAAAGAGGGTAGGACTGCAACTATTTGTAATTCGTGTATCTGTAAAACAAGGCCTCTCTGCATTCATAAACTGGAACAATACATTTTTAATAAATAATAGTAGCTCCTACTTCATACAAAGGGATGAAGCTCAGAGTATATTTTGAGTTGCTAAGTCTTTTTTTCTGTTATTGTGATCTTATAAAAGCTAGGAAGCTGAATGAAAAAGATAAAATATATAACAATAATGTATATGCCTATTACTCCTTCTATAGTCCTGCTTAAAGCAGTTCTTTGTCTTTTTCTTAATTAAAATACCTCTTTTCTCTATAAATTCAATATGCAGTATTTGTTTAAGAAGGTAAGCGTTATCTCATACAGTAATGGTTGTAACACCTGACAGTGCTACCCAGCTACTCAGGAGAGGTCTGGTTTATAACAAAGTATGCTGAAACCTGGTCTAGGAACCCTGAAAAAATGAGATATGGTCATGTAGAGTAATTATGCCAAGAAATGCAAAACTAAAACTATTATAAAAGTATCTGTGATAGCAGCTGCATCAGTAAGTTATTTTGTGGCACATCCAATAAAATGAGAATTCAATATATAAATTGTAACAAATCTTCCACAAAAGCTAAATACTGTTCTCGCTAAAAATAAAATTATAAGACATATATTTTTCCATTGGTCATTTATTAACAGGTTAGAGTGAGGGAGACAGAGAGACAGAGACAGAGACAGAGAGACAAAGAGGTAGAGAGATGTTAACAGGAAAAGATGTTTATTGCCTTTATGAACTTTAAGATATTTGACTCAACAAGTAGAAACTTTAGAATGCTACAAGTGGTATTTCTAGGTTAACCAATTAATTCTGTCCATAAATTCAACAAGAAAAAAAAGCATGTATGTAACTGAGCAGGACCCTATGAGGTTTTCCTAGGACACACCACTCCCCAGTATCCTCTGCTTTAGCTCCTCTCTGAAGTACATAGATAATAGTATCTGATGAATATTTCCTGAGTTTTTCAGATACGAAGACCACCACCAAATGGGAGAAATTACCTATTTGATGATCATGAGCACATAGCCTCCAGACCTTCTGGTGCCTAAGTATTGATCATCATCAACCAATCAGAGAATTGTGCATGAGCTGATCACCTACCCTGGGATGCTTCTCCCTCAACTTGCCTTTAAAAATGCTTTGCTAAAACCCTTCAGGGAGTTTGGAGTTTTAGAGCACGAGCCTCCCATCCTGCTTGTACTGGCAACTTTACAATAAATGCTGCATTTTCCTTCACCACAACCCAGTATCAGTAGATTGGCTTTACTATGTGTGGGTGAGAGAACCCAAGTTTGGTTCAAATATATAAAGTAAGTAACATATAAAGTAAGGATTGATTCATAACATAAGAATAATAAAATACACCAACTTATATTCTGATTTTGACCACACTGCACAAATGCTACCCATACAATCCAAGTAGAGCAATCTACAAATTTAAGACTAGCATACTTAGATCCATTATGCTTACTCAGAAATATTGCCTCTAGGGTGAACCAGCCATTCAGAGTAAAGCTGCTTCCAAAGATAATATAACTAATCAATTCCTTAGTGCAGAGAAAATTGTAACATCTATGATACTCTGCCAGATGTTGAATATATTGAACATTGCCAGTGAATAAATTACTTTCCAAAGGTAAATAAAACAATTTGACACACAGGTGTCGACTGAAAAAAAATGCACAACGTGAGAGTTGTGAGTTAAGTCTTATTTGGGTCAAGGTGAGGACTATAGCCCAGGAGAGAGCATTTCAGATAGCCCAGAGGAACTGCTCCAAAGAGGTAGGGGGAGAGGTCAGTATTATATAAGATTTTAGAGAAGCGGGTATACATGCAGTCAAGCACATATTTTGTCAGAGGCTTGCTGCTAGTCACAAGGAGCAGATGTTACCATTAATGATTTCAGTGCTTTTCTAGATATGAGAAGATGCAAGAATTTGGCTCATAAAATCTTCTCCTGAAAATACCTAACTATCTGAAGGCTTGTTCTACCAGTTTTTCCCAGAGCAGTGCCTCATTCCTGATCTCCACCCTGAACTCCTTTCAGGGCGTATAGAAGGTCAGTGGCTGTGGTGGCTAATGACTTAATCCCTGTAGATGTAGATGGCAAGTACCAATTTTTTGTTGGCACAGGAAAGTATTTTGAAGTTATTCATACTCTTATACTAAATTCATTTCCAAATGCACTGTTTATTCAATGCTACAGAATATGTAAATAAGAAACTGTCTGTGTATCTGTGTGATTAGGCCTAAAAATAAGAGCATATTTTCATGAAGAAGGAATGTAACAGTCATAGACAAAGTTAGGAGAAATCCTAGATTCCCCAAGGTAGTGTTATAGGATTCTCTTTACTTTCCAGTTGGCACAAAGTCCTTTCTGGTTTCAGCTGAATCTTTGGTAATGCCAAAGAATAAAATTTTCATTAATCAGGGATAGGTATAAATATCAATACCTATTTTCCTAAAAAGAGGAATGCCCATATCATCAGGCAAAGGATTAGAAGATTCTACTCTAACGCATTGTGTTTAGTAGTAAGAGATAGTATGTGATATGTGGATGAGAGAAAAAAGGGGAATTAATGCACTTGAAGTCATGTAGATCAATGTAATCCTAAACATGCACACTGAAATCACATAAATCTCACTTAAATTTTATAAAATAGTGGAGAGAAATGCCAAATCTACCTAACTCTATGGGTTAAGGACAATGGAAGAAAGGTGTGCTGAGGTCTTCATGGCTCTTAATCAAATTGAAATGACAGAGGCTATATAGATCACAGATAAATTTCAGTTTTTATATATGGGAACCACAGATCAAAGGGAAGGATGAAAACCTAGAAAAGATGAAAATTTTGACAACATCAGACAAAATCAGTTTATGAGGTCAACTATGTAGGCCTACATATCCCAAGGTGACAAGTATTTCAGATGATTGTGAGTCATGATCATTGTATATATCCACTCATTTGTTCACTCAGTCAGCCAATCAGTCATTTCACACCTTTTCATTTATTTATTTATCAGCTCAGGCAATCAGCCATATTTGTGCATTGCTCTACTATTAACAAAGCTTTTTCACCTACATTTTTTCATCTAATTCCTTTGGCAAATGCATGAAAGGCATAAAGCAGCATTATCTCAATTTTACAAATGAGGAAATAAAGACTTTGCAATGCTATATGGCTTACCCCACTTCACAAAGGAAATACATTGCAGATTCAGGAATTTATAATGTCAGTATTAAAACTCATAGACTAATAAGAAAATGCAATATAAGGAAGAAGGCAGTTTGCAGCCAACAGTCACATCAAGGATAAGATACTTTCAAAATTATGGGGAGGGGAAAAAAACTTACCAACCTAAACAGACAGACAAAAAAGTTTACTATGGTTTTCAAGAAAAAAATTAAAACATTAAAAAGTTTGCTTTTGCTATATTGTCCCTTTTAAGAGCCAAAGTATGAATGATCAGAGCAGCATTTGTTTTTTTTCCTACTCAGCGATTGCTAGAATTTTGGCTAATTCATGGCTCATTCCGCTGTCTACTTTCATAATAACTAGAAATGACGTAGAACAAGAAAAGGAAGGCAACATTTTTTTTTTTACAGTTTTTGTGACTGAATAAAGATTTACAGGGTACACTCAATGAAATCAGTGACTATAAAAATTGAAATGAAAAGAATTAAACCTATGTAAGCATTTGAGATACATTAACACTGCCAATAATTTAGTTATCAAAAATGGAAATAGAAGAGAGAAATGGGAGAAATTTAAACTCTTACTTAGTCTATATGCATTACTCTAAGATGCCTTACAAATTTATACTACTCTCAATGTGTGCATGTGTATATTTATATATGTACATACATACATATACATGTGCACTCACCACACAGATGCATACATACATAGATACATATACATATGTATGGTAAATTGGGTATATCATAGATTGGATATATCATATATATCATGATATATATACCAATATATCATGGTATATTGGGTATATCTTATCAATAATAAGATAATTATTAAATGACTATATTATGATTTACAAATTAGACTTATTTAGATTAAAAAATCCAAATTCTATATTCAACACCAAACATATTACAAACTGACTGGAGAAATTTATTTATAAGCACATAGCAAATTGAATTTTGTACTTGTGCAACTTTAATAATATTATGACCCTGAGACAAAATATAAAATTATATAAATGTCTAATTATGTCAATGTCATGTACACTCTGATGTGATGTGATTGGAAAGGCAATTTTCCTATATGACATTTCTTTCAAAAATCTATAACCCTGTCTAATCATGAAAAAAACATCTGTCAAACTTAAATCGAGGGGTATTCCAGCAAGTGTCTGACCAATAGTCATTTAAACATTCAAGATCGTGAAAAATAAGCAGAGACTAAGAAACTGCCATGGATATGAGAGTATTAAGGAGACTTAATAATTAAATGTAACTGGTATCCTGGACCAGGTTTTGGAAGAAAGAAAGGACAGTAGAAATCTGGTGAAATCAGAGTAGTCTGTAGTTTATGTAATAGTACTTTACTAATAATGTTAATTTCTTAGTTTTGACAAATGCATCACTCTTTATATAAGGTGCATGCATTATTAGAGACTGAGAAAAAGGTATTATGATATTAGGAAGCTCTCTGTACTACCTTCCTCTCTTTGCAACTTTTTATAAATATGAACTTATTTTAAAGTAAAATGATTAATGATTTTAATAAGTAAACTTTATCTTGAGTGGGAAAATTAAATTGTGTTTGAAAATATCTGCTAAGAAGCACATGACAGCCCCATTCAATCATTCAAAACACAAATGACAGCCCCGTTCAGTCATCAACTTAAAAATGACTGCATATTTTTAAAAGAAAAGTGAGTAAATCAACTTTATATCTGACAATTTTGATGTGAAAACTAGGGAATCTTTTGGGGATACAGAGTCTATTGTATTTTTCATACCCTCTCTCCACTCAGAACCCCTCAACCCTCACTTCTTCCCTTCTGCCTTTGAATAAAACCAACTGCAATAATATGTCCTATAGACAATGATGTACTTATAGATACAGCTTGTTGATGGTATAAAAATTAAGTTTAATCTACAGTGTTGGCTATATAATCTCACTGTGATTTTTTTTTTTGAAATTACAATCAAACAAGCATATTTTCCCCACTCAGTATTTCTACACACTTGGCTTTCCCACAAAATATTAACTTTTTGAAGAGGTCATTTACTGTTAGAAATCTTTCTTAATGTATTCTTCATTTAATAACTCACGCCCCAATTTTTTTTCATGTACTTTGTTATTGACATGGACATTTTTATTACTATTTTTTTATTATTATTTTTTTCCATGTCTTGGCTATTATTTATTTATTTATTTTTAAACATCTTTATTGGAGTATAATTGCTTTACAATGGTGTGTTAGTTTCTGCTTTATAACAAAGTGAATCAATTATACATATACATATGTTCCCATATCTCTTCCCTCTTGTGTCTCCCTCCCTCCCACCCTCCTTATCCCACCCCTCTAGGTGGTCACAAAGCACCGAGCTGATCTCCCTGTGCTATGCAGCTGCTTCCCACTAGCTATCTATTTTACTTTTGGTAGTGTATATATGTCCATGACGCTCTCTCACCCTGTCACATTTTACCCCTCCCCCTCCCCATATCCTCAAGTCCATTCTCTAGTAGGTCTGTGTCTTTATTCCTGTCTTGCCACTAGGTTCTTCATGACCTTTTTTTTTTTTTTTTCCCTTAGATTCTATATATATGTGATAGCATACTGTATTTGTTTTTCTCTTTCTGACTTACTTCACTCTGTATGACAGACTCTAAATCCATCCACCTCACTACAAATACCTCCACTTCGTTTCTTTTTATGGCTGAGTAATATTCCATTGTATATATGTGCCACATCTTCTTTAGCCATTCATCCGATGATGGACACTTAGGTTGCTTCCATGTCCTGGCTATTGTAAATAGAGCTGCAGTGAACATTTTGGTACATGACTCTTTTTGAATTATGGTTTTCTCAGGGTATATGCCCAGTAGTGGGATTGCTGGGTCGTATGGTAGTTCTATTTTTAGTTTCTTAAGGAACCTCCATAATGTTCTCCATAGTGGCTGTATCAATTTACATTCCCACCAACAGTGCAAGAGGGTTCCCTTTTCTCCACACCCTCTCCAGCACTTATCATTTCTAGATTTTTTGATGATGGCCATTCTGACCGGTGTGAGATGATACCTCATTGTAGTTTTGATTTGCATTTCTCTAATGATTAAGGATGTTGAGCATTCTTTCATGTGTCTGTTGGCAATCTGTATATCTTCTTTGGAGAAATGTCTATTTAGGTCTTCTGCGCATTTTTGGATTGGGTTGTTTGTTTTTTTGTTATGGAGCTGCATGAGCTGCTTGTAAATCTTGGAGATTAATCCTTTGTCAGTTGCTTCATTTGCAAATATTTTCTCCCATTCTGAGGGTTGTCCTTTGGTCTTGTTTATGGTTTCCTTTGCTGTGCAAAAGCTTTTAAGTTTCATTAGGTCCCATTTGTTTATTTGTGTTTCTATTTCCATTTCTCTAGGAGCTGGGTCAAAAAGGATCTTGCTGTGATTTATGTCATAGAGTGTTATGCTTATGTTTTCCTCTAAGGGTTTGATAGTGTCTGGCCTTACACTTAGGTCTTTAATCCATTTTGAGTTTATTTTTCTGTATGGTGTCAGGGAGTGTTGTAATTTCATACTTTTACATGTAGCTGTCCAGTTTTCCCAGCACTATTTATTGAAGAGGCTGTCTTTTCTCCACTGTATATGCTTGCCTCCTTTATCAAAGATAAGGTGACCATATGTGTGTGGGTTTATCTCTGGGCTTTCTATCCTGTTCCATTGATCTATGTTTCTGTTTTTGTGCCAGTACCAAACTGTCTTGATTACTGTAGCTTTCTAATATACTCTGAAGTCAGGGAGCCTGATTCCTCCAACTCCATTTTTCGTTCTCAAGATTGCTATGGCTATTCGGGGTCTTTTGTGTTTCCATACAAATTGTGAAATTTTTTGTTCTACTTCTGTGAAAAATGCCAGTGGTAGTTTGATAGGGATTGCATTGAATCTGTAGATTGCTTTGGGTAGTAGAGTCATTTTCACAATGTTGATTCTTCCAATCCAAGAACATGGTATATCTCTCCATCTATTTGTATCATCTTTAATTTCTTTCATCAGTGTCTTATAATTTTCTGCATACAGGTCTTTTGTCTCCTTAGGTAGGTTTATTCCTAGATATTTTATTCTTTATGTTGCAATGGTAAAAGGGAGTGTTTTCTTAATTTCACTTTTCAGATTTTTCATCATTAGTGTATAGGAATGCAAGAGATTTCTGTGCATTAATTTTGTATCCTGCTACTTTACCAAATTCATTGATTAGCTCTAGGAGTTTTCTGGTAGCATCTTTAGGATTCTCTATGTATAGTATCATGTCATCTGCAAACAGTGACAGCTTTACTTCTTCTTTTCCGATTTGGATTCTTTGTATTTCTTTTTCTTCTCTGATTGCTGTGACTAACTCTTCCAAAAGTATGTTGAATCATAGTGGTGAGAGTGGGCAACCTTGTTTTGTTCCTGATCTTAGTGGAAATGGTTTCAGTTTTTCACCATTGAGGACAATGTTGGCTGTGGGTTTGTCATATATGGCCTTTATTATGTTGAGGAAAGTTCCCTCTATGCCTACTTTCTGCAGGGCTTTTATCATAAATGGGTGTTGAATTTTGTCAAAAGCTTTCTCTGCATCTATTGAGATGATCATATGGTTTTTCTCCTTCAATTTGTTAATATGATGTATCACGTTGATTGATGTGCATATATTGAAGAATCCTTGCATTCCTGGAATAAACCCCGCTTGATCATGGTATATGATCCTTTTAATGTGCTGTTGGATTCTGTTTGCTAGTATTTTGTTGAGGATTTTTGCATCTATGTTCATCAGTGATATTGGCCTGCAGTTTTCTTTCTTTGTGACATCTTTGTCTGGTTTTGGTATCAGGGTGATGGTGGCCTTATAGAATGAGTTGGGGAGTGTTGCTCCCTCTGCAATATTTTGGAAGAGTTTGAGAAGGATAGGTGTTAGCTCTTCTCTAAATGTTTGATAGGATTCGCCTGTGAAGCCATCTGGTCCTGGGCTTTTGTTTGTTGGAAGGTTTTTAATCACAGTTTCAATTTCAGTGCTTGTGATTGGTCTGTTCATATTTTCTATTTCTTCCTGGTTCAGTCTCGGCAGGTTGTGGATTTCTAAGAATCTGTCCATTTCTTCCAGGTTGGACATGGACATTTTTAAATAGCACAGTTTGACTAGTTGGAAGCATATGTACTCTCATCCAACATTATTAAACATTTCCCATACTGTGAAATTTTTTTAACACTTGATTCTTCTAATCATTAAAGATGTTTTCTATTTATCTTCTCAAATGTGTATTTGCTAAAAGATAAATGTTATTTTCCCTGTCATATTATGGTCCAAATATTAATTGAGCCATTCTTTTTAACGGGTAAGGCAGAATGTGAATTTTTTTTTCTTTCACTTTTCAGTAAGTATTCTCAAAAGAAGGGTTTCAATAAGTGTATTTAGTGTAATGTAGCATTTTTCCCCTGTAGCTGTTAAGTATAAATCTTATAAAGAACATTCTAAACATTACCATAATGTTTTTGAATTATTGAAGTATTTTTTAAGTTTTGGACTGAGTTTTACATGGCTTTAATCATTGTAGAAAAAAACGTTTAGATGGCCTTCATATTTTGAAAGTTTTAAAATTGTTATTTATAGAACAATTCCCATAGCATCATTATCCATTATCCCTAGGCACAATGAAGTTTAGGCAAGTTTCCTCATTGATGACAATTGATCCAACTCTCTATTTCACATAATTTCATGGCTATTTTTGGCTAATTTTTTTTTTTTTTTCATATCAGATGAGTTCAATCACTGTTTTTTCTACTACTGAGTCCAAGATCTATACTTGGAATAGAAGTTTTATATCTGCCATTTTCTGAATAACTTTCATTGTATCTTATTATTATTCTCAAATGGCGATTCATTTTTAGAAATTAAAAAAGAAATGTTTTGCCTGTGAAAGCTGGGTTTAATTGGATTAAAATTATTGAATCCACTAATCCCATTTCTGTGCAGAAATCAAACGAGAATAACTGTTAACTTCACTGAGTATCACATTTCCTCATTAAACTCAGGCCACCTCCAGTAAGGTGCTTGGACCATGGCAGTCTGGTGAATATACTAATTGAAAACACGTATGTCAAATCTTACTTTCAAAAATTAATTAAGTTTCATATAACCGTATTTTATAAGCATAATCTCAGTAGATATCACTACTGGTTTCCCATGCCAATGAAACATTGTAAAAACTGCGTTTGCCCTCTTCCAGAATCAGAGTGGGGGGGCATTGCAATTTGGAGAAAATTTACCACGAAGAGCTCCTAATAAACACCTCAGGTGTGGCATTTCTGTTGTTGAATGCCTCAGGGACACCCTCTTTGTGGAATATAGTGATATCACAAGCTTAGAGCAAAAACTTCAAGATATTCTCTACATTTTAGCTGTCTGATCCTAGAGAGATAGAAAGAATTACCTAATAATTTTTAAAGTGCAATACTCTGATAAAAGTTTTGAAAATATATTAAAGCTTCCACTTTAAAAAGATAATTAATTCCATATGTTTTCTGGATCACACATACTGTTTTAAAAATATCTCATGACCAAGCTACTAGAAGTTAGGAACTTCAGGTATTCAATATTCTAAGTAATAGAAACTCAAGTGAAATTTAGTATTATTCTAATAGAACTACTATAATAATGAAAAGAGGGTTTTTTTTGGTGCTAAACATGCAAATTTAACTAAAAATGTCAATGTCAATGTTAGGTAGTTAGACATTAGCAGCAAGGAGGTGACAGTGGTGGAAAGATAAGAGGGGAATAATCAAGTCACACCCCAACCATCTGGGGACCCTCCCCTGACCCTACCCAGAATGGGCAAAACTATGGTCGGGTAGTGGGCAACTTATCCTGATAAAGAGGGAGCACTGTAACAAGGGAACTTCCCCGTGTTGCGCATGCCCAGATTAGACAGGTGTACAACCTATAGTAAACCCAAACTCATTATACCATCACTATAATAAAATCTGCATGTGGTTTTGCGCGCCCCCCACCCCCCACCCCCGCCCCCGTGGGCTTTTCTTAGCGAATCAAGGGTAAGGGCATGTGCAAAAATGAACTGGTTACATAACTCGGGACTGTCAATCAAATAATGATACCCTGTCACTCACCCATGATCGCACCCCACCTCCTCACAGAACACTCCTTATAAACACCCTTAAGCCTGTACAGGAGGGCTGGTTTCACTTTGCAGAAACAGGCCGCTCTCCCTCTGAGAGTGTAAGTATGCCTTAATAAACTTTGCTTTGCATTTAAGCCTGAAGTAGTAGTCTGTAATTCTTTGCTTGTTATCACAAGGACCGAGATTCCTGGTCCGTGTCTTCCGTTGACCTCTTTGGTTGAAGTATTTGACACAACGCATGCCAACACGGTAACATTTTTGGTGCCATGACTCAGATCGCTAAACGTATGTTTGACCCGCCCCCCTTGCAGCTTCCTCAGACTTTTGACCATTGCATGACAATTGCCCCGCCTGGTTTTATCTCCTCTGTCTTACATACCTCTGTTCCTTGCCTAATATGACTGAGAAAGGGCTGCTGTGTGTGTGATGGTGCTAACCTGAGATGATCCAAATGCTGTTCCCTGGAGATCTTTATCCATTATTTTCCTACCCACAACTCTCCTCTCCGGCCTCTCGCTTGCGTCCTTCACCACTCTTGGCAGAAACATTGGACGAACTGGCACCTTCTGACTTTGTTAAATATGTACACCTCTCTTGTCAAACCGACCTCCCTGACAAGCTTCCTTGAATTATGGCTATTGAGAAGGCTTTGAACCTCTCTCCAGCTCAACTTACTGGGACCTGATAATCATTTTTTCTGTCTTTGGCTGGAACCAAGATCAATCGTGGGACTCTAGGAGGTTTTTCCACTTTCTTTTTGGGGCCCTTCTTTCCCCTTTTGAGACTCAAAGGAGCTTTCTTCTGTTGATAGATCAGGCTGACGGCCACCTAAAACACTCAATCTGTTGTATTTGTGAGGACTCTCAGCAGTTCCACGTGCCCCGACCTCGAGGAGAGGCCTCTTTTTGGCCAGACTGCTCTTATTTGAGATCTCATTCTTTTCCTTGTCATCTCAAACATCTGTTTTGCATGGTCCCTAAGAGGAACGAACTCTTCCTCCACTCGGCCACCCAGAACAGTTTCCATCACTACCCAAACCTTGCCAATTGCCAGCCTGTCAGGAATCTCTAGGGACTTGCCTTTATGGTCCTGATCACCCACAAAGGAGCCCTGGCCCACTGGCAATGGGAAAGGAGGAATAACCATGCTATTATGAGATTGAGGAGCCAGAGAGTACAAACAAGCTTCTCGTTAAGGTTAGGGAATCTCTTTTGGTGACATAGCCTTAATGTTGCATATTCTCTCTATCAAACAAATTGCTCATCCAGGTGAGAGAATCTCTATAGGTGACACAACCATTGGCACATGGTCTGTTGCTCTCCCTGAATGTTGTGTGTCCTCACTGCCAGTAAGGCAGGGGGATCTCTATTGGTGACACTGCCTTTGGGGCCAGAGGGAACAGACAGTAGTCCTGGTGGGCCTATGGTCAGGGCTCTCCACTGATACCAGGAGGAGGGGACGCCCTCTCCTGCAAATGGTAGGGATATCAGGACTCTGAGATGCCCCTGACCTCTGTGGTGTGTATTCTTTCTTTCCAGATGGTAACCAAACCTCTGGCCTCCCACTACCTGACACTCCCTTAGGTTCCATCCTCAAGAACTTGTCGGCCTTTGACCCTGACACCCTAAAGAAAAAGAGAATGGTCTTTTTCTGCAGCACCACTTGGTCCCAGTATAAGCTGGGGGACCAAGAAGAGTGGCCCTTAAATGGTAGCATTAACTTTAATACCATCCTTCAACTAGATCTATTCTGCAAATGACAAGGAAAATGGAGCGAGATTCCTTATGTTCAAGCCTTTTTCACTCTTAGAGATTAGGAAGACCTCTGCAAGACTTGTAAATTTGACTCTGCTGTGCTGGCTCTGATGGGACAGCCCCATCCTGTCCTCAAGAGGATCCATCTGAGCCAGGCCATGCCAAAAGGGAACCTGAGCCAGATAAGAGCCAAAGGGAGAAAATCTTTAAAGCTGGGGATAGCACTAAAACCACCCCATCCTCCATCTATCCCTTTTTGCCACCGACAGCCCCCTTACCACATTCCCCAGAGATCTGACTCCCACAAGTCCTCCCCATAGAATTTGCCCTTTGGTGGAGATAATGGGTAAATTCAGACCCCAACTCATTCAGAAGCCTTCTACTCCTGGAGTTGAAGCAGATCAGACAGGAACTAGGTAAATTTTCTGATGATCCTGACCACTACATTGACAACTTCCAAAAGTTAACCTTGGCTTTTGACTTAGCCTGGAAGGATGTCATGATAATCTTGGGGCAAACTCTATCAGATACTGAGAAGGAAAAGATCCTGAAGGAGGCCTGCAACTTTACAGACAGCCTCCATTTATCCAGCTCAAAATGCCCTGTGGGGGAAACCACCATTCCCAATATGGATCCTCATTGGGATTACAATAACTCCAATGAACAAATGGGGAAAGGAACATTTTATAATCTGTATAAAAGCTGGACTCAAAGTAAGCAGAAGGAAACCCATTAATTACTCAAAGCTTTCTGCCATCAACCAGGAACCCAACAGAAACCCTACAGCCTTCCTGGAAAGGCTCAAGGAGGAAATAATTAAATATACCAACCTAGACCTGGACTCCCTTGAAGGAAAAACCATTTTAAAGGAGAGATTCCTTACCCAGTCCGCACTGGACATTGGAGGAAGCTCCAAAAGCTTACACAGGAGTCCAATGTTAACCTAGATGAACTTCTAGCTACAGCCACCACTACCTTTTATAACCGGGAACAGGAGGAGGAGGTCAAGGCATGGGAGAAGGAAATGAGGAAAGAAAATAGGCAGGCCCAATTATTGGCAACCCTACAGGGGCAACCCCCATCCAGAGAAACACTGACCCATCCCAACAGAAGGCAAGACCAATGCCGGGTCTACAGAATGCCTGGTCACTGAACAAGGGAATGCCGCATCAAGGACAAGCCTCCTACAATGCCCTGTCCAAAGTATCAAAAAGTGGCCATTGGAGAGTCATCTGCCCCCTGGGCCAAAGTGCCCAGGGGCCAGGGGAAGCCCCTCAGATGGCCCTGGATAGACAGAACCCTCCACTCCTGATGACCCCCCTGTTTAATGTCAGTATTACTGGACTGGAGCCAAGGGCAAACCTGGATGTGGCAGGTAGGACCATATCTTTCTTATTGGATATGGGGGCCACCTACTCTGTCCTATTTTCCTTCTCTGGACCCTTCTCCTCTGACTCCTGTTAGGCTACAGGAGTCTCAGATAGACTTACTACTAAGCCTTTTACTGTCCCTTTGTGTTGTTACTGGGAAGGACTTACTTTCTCTCATTCCTTCCTGGTCATACCTGAATGCCCCCACCCACTGTTAGGTAGGGACATCATGAACAAGCTGGGAACCAGACTGGTACTTGGGAGAACCACCGCAGTAACACCCGCCAGTTCTTAGTCTTAGAGACACAGCCTCCTCTGAGGACTGGCACACCAGCCTTAGCTGATTTGCCAGTAGACCCCCAGGTCTGGGCCGATGGAATGCCAGGGAGAGCTATAACCGCCTCCCCAGTGCTTATCACCTTAAGGGATCCAACCTCTTTCCCCAATCAGAAACAATATCCAATTCTTCCAGAAGCCCTAAGAGGACTGCAGCCTTTCATACCCAAATTTTTACAATGAGGGCTACTTATTGCTTACAGTTCTCCTTGCAACATCCTATCTTAGCTGTTAAGAAGCCAAACAGAATACAGACTGGTTCAAGACTTAAGGGCTCTCAGCGAGGCAGTTGTCCCACTCCATCCAGTAGTCCCCAACCTGTGCAACTTGTTGGGGACCATACCAGGCACAGCCTCCTGGTTTATTGTGTTAGACCTAAAGGATGCCTTCTTTGCCATACCTCTGGAACCCTGGTCCTACTACCTCTTTGCTTTTGAGTGGCATGAGGAAGGGAATAGAGGACAATAACTCATCTGGACAGCCCCATCCCAAGGGTTCTGAGACAGTCCGCACATTTTTGGCCAGGCCCCGGCCAAAGACCTCCAAGATCTACACCTGTAGGAAGGGACTATCAAACAGTATGTGGATAACCTTCTTATTTGTTCCCTGGACCATGAGAGAGCCTTAACTCATGCTACTCAGCCCCTCAATTTTTTGGCAAAACAAGGCTATAAAGTCTCTAAGTCCAAGGTCCAATTGGCACAGCAGGAAGTCAAATATCTGTGAGTAATCCTCTCCCCAGGAGAATGAAGTCTCTCCCCCTATAGAATACAAGGGATTTTAGATCTGCCAGAACCAACTACCTGAAAACTTAGCTCTGAGCCATTTTAGACCTCATGGGGTATTACAGACTATGGATTCCTAACTGCGGACTAAAAGCACAACGTTTTTATGAGGACCTGAAGGGAAAATCTGACTCTAAATCTCTGCTCTGGGGCCCTAACCAAACCCAAGCTTTCCAACTGCTAAAGACATTACTATCCCAGGCCCCAGCCTTGGGAATCCCAAGAACTGATACAACTTTCCAGCTATTCATGGCAGAAAAATAAGGGATGGCTTTAGGAGTCTTAACTCAGGAACTTGGCCCTGTCCAGAGACCTATAGGATATATGTCAAAGAGACTGGACCTGGTGGCCACTGAATAGCCCAGTTGTCTTAGGGTAGCTGCTGCCTTGGCCTTATTGGTGGAAGAAGCCTCCAAGCTTACATTGGGGCAACCCCTGACAGTATATACCCCCCATCAGGTTACCTCTCTCTTGGAAGGGAAAGACCATTTTCTGTCTCACGGATAACAGGATCCTCAAATATCAGGCATTACTGTTGGAGAATCCAGACATACGTGTCATGGTCTACTCCTCTTTAAATCCAGTCACCCTGCTCCCCCTACCTGAAGAAGGTCTGCCAGTTCACCAATGTGAAGATATTCTATCTCATTCCTTGTTGCCCCAACCAGATCTAACTGATATTCCACTACAAAACCCAGAGGAAGTTTGGTTCACTGATGGAAGTAGTTTTGTTTCTGAAGGATGTAGAAGGGCAGGGTATGCAGTGGTGTCCTTGACACAGGTTATTGAGGCCCGGACTCTTCCCCCAGGGACCTCAGTCCAACTGGCAGAAATAATTGCTTTAACCCGAGCCTTAACCCTGGCTGAAGATAAGGCCCTTAATATACATACTGACTCTAAATATGCTTTTTTGGTTCTGCATGCTCATGCTGCTATCTGGAAGGAACGTGGCTACCTGACGGCACGTTCTGGCTACCTGAAAGTATGGACCTCAAATTCTCTCTCTCTTGGAGGCAGTCCTCAAGCCTTCCCAGGGAGCAGTGATTCACTGCAGAAGTCACCAGAAGGGCAACGATGAAATAACAAAAGAAAATCAGCTAGCTGATCAGGCTGCTCAACAGGCAGCCCTTCAGCCCTTTGTGATAGAGTGTGCCTTAGTTCCTTCCCTTAGTTCTCTCCCTTCCCCATCTTACCTGCCTGAGGAAATCAAATGGGCCATAAATCATGGGTACCACCTTGACCCAGACAGATGATACCAGAGAGAGGGCTTAATTCACCTGCCCCGATTGCTCCAATGGAAAATTATTAAATCTTTTCATGAGGCCTGTCACCTAGGGAGGGATGCCTTATACCAGATTGTTTCTTCTATCTCCTCTGGGAAGGGATTTTGCAGTGTAGTTAATAAGGTAACCTCATCATGGCATACTTGTCTGACTAACAACCCTCAGGGAAGTAAGCCACCACTGTTGGCCCTTCTGGCTCAGAGACACAGAACATATCCAGGGGAAGACTGGCAAATGACTTTAAAATGGTTCCTCCCTACCGAGGATATAAGCACATTTTGGTGTTCATGGACACCTTTACCGGCTGGGTGGAAACTTTCCCCACCAGGACAGAAAAAGCTTCAGACGTAGCCCAGAAGCTTGTAACTGAAATCATCCCTAGGTTTGGCCTCTTGTTGTCTCTGAAGAGTGATAATTGTCCTGCCTTTGTTTCCCAAACTACTCAGCAGATATCCAAGGCTCTAGATATTGAGTACCACCTTCATTCTTCCTGGAGACCCCAATCCTCAGGAAAGGTAGAAAGAGCCAACCAACATTTACAGAATACCTTAAAAAAAATAACGCAAGAGACCTCCCTCATTTGGAAGGAAACCCTCCCTATTGCTTTTTTAAGGATTAGAACAGTCCCAAAGGTCTTATTTAACCTTAGCCCTTATGAAATGCTGTGTGGTAGGCCTGTCTTATGAGGGGACCTACTGGTGGACTCTGACACCTCTGCCATTACATCTTATGTCACCTCCCTTGGACAATTCCAACAAGCCCTCCAGGACTACGGGGTAAAAGGCTTCCTTCCCCAGAGTCTACTCCTTGCCTCTACTCTCCAGGAACACAAGTACTCATTGAAACTTGGAAAGACACCTCCCCTGGTTCTCAACTTCAGCTGACCTGGAAGGATCCTATCCAGTCTTGCTCTCTTACCCTACAGCTGTTAAAATACAGGGATCCCCAGTTGGATTCATCATTCCTGGGTAAAGCCCTGGACAGCTACTGCACCTGAGGACATTTTCCCAGCTGAGTACACCTGTGAGCCTTTGGAGGACCTCTGGCTCCTGTTCAAACGAAAACTGCAAGATAAGTACATTCTAAATCCATGAACCCACCATTCCCACAGCTGGCAGAAGTAATAGGCCTACTGTATCTCCTGACCTTTCTCACTGTGCTCACTCTTATTATATTCTGCATATCATCACAAAATTAATTCACACACGGCCTCTTATTTCCCTAATATGGCATCTCTCCTTGCAGTTACTGCACTTTGCTCCTTTCCCTTCATTTCTTCATATTCTCACCATCCAGTGACACTCACTATAAATCAAGTTGCAAAATTAACCAATAAATCCCACTGCTGGATATTCCCCAAGGGAACCCAAAACCTAGAGGAACTCTACTTATTGGCCTTCCCTACCTCCATCAAACAGCTGTATAACTTACTGGGTCAATATTATGGGATGGATTACCTTTTATATGGGGGTCAAATGCAAGTAGACTCTGACTTTTTTTTGCCTCAGGCCTAGCTATCTGTGTAGGTACAGCCTCCAAGTTTCTAGGAAAGGCACAGCTTTGTTTTCAGAACCGGGATGAATGGGACCCACCTTGGGCTGGTTAAATGACTACTTTTGTACCTATATCCTCAGCTTTAATCAGACTAGCCTGGGGTGGGATCCCTGGTCAGAAGAGAATGAATACAATGTGCACGAAGGTAATTTCACTTTGTATTGGGAAAACTCAAGGAAGAATGCAACTAATAAATATATTAATGAGGACCATATCCCCATAAACAGCTCAGCCCTGAGAACTGAATATGTAGAGATTGGTGTGACTATCAGACACCTACTTAACCCAATCTCCTTGCAAGATCCTCCTCCAAAATATAATATAATCCAGTTACTATTCAGAGATTTGTTATGTTAATCCCCCCATCACACTCATAATTAGTCAGAACCCGGATCCTTCCCTCTGTGTATAGATTACTTCCCTAGGGTTTGGCCTTCCACATATAATCCTAAGCCATGGGACCCCAGTCTTTTTCTGGAGGAAAACTCCCAACAGGTCAAGGCCTGGTTCTGGGGACCCATGATGGGGTGTCCTTGAGGGACATTGGATTTTCATTTCTTTGTGGTACTGGTATATATCTAGATCTTTCCACACTTTGGAGGGGCGCCTTCCCCATCATTGCTGCTGTCCCAGAGGCAACCATTATGGCTACAAAAGATTTAACTTCCTCAGGAGGTATTTCTCAGGGGTCATTCCTCGAAGAAGCCTTGAGACATGTCCAAAACAGACAAATGGGGGGGGGGGGTGGTGATGCTCATGATAACCCAGTTCTTGATCAGCCCTAAATGATCCACAGTGTCTTTAGAGGAATTTTTTGGTTTGCAGGTATAACCCTCTTAGAGAGGAGCATTCTCAATCTTACCATCATGGTCCAGGAATCCTGGATGGTTACAGTAGCAGCCATTAAGGAGCAACAGTCAGCCCTAGATTCTCTGGCCAAGGTGGTTTTACAAAATAGGAGGGCCCTCAGTGTTATAACACCTGAGGCTGGGGGTGTCTGTGCCCTGCTAAATGAAACGTGCTGCTTCTATGTTAATACCTCTAGCCAGATTGAAGAAAACCTGGTTTTAAAGAAAAACATCAAATTAGTAGATGATCTGAAAGAGAGAGCAGGACAGGACCCTAGCTGGCTTTCGTCCTTCCTCTCCTCTATGGAGACACAGATATAGACATGACTGCTGCTGTTGTTGAGACCATTAGTCCTGATAGCCTTTGTTTTGTCGTTAGTCCCTTGTATCATAAACCTACTTGTTCGACTCATTTCAGAATGCATATAGGATGTTCAATTCCAAATGGTTCTGCAAGGTAGCGACCAGCCTGTTCAGCCTGGCCCTGAGACCAAGATCTATGTGGGATACCTTGATGGTCATCACTCCAGCCCACCTCCTAGCTGAAAAAAAGCAAGAGGAGGGACCCAATCAAAACTCTGCTCCTTACCAGCAGGAAGCAGCCAGAGCAATAGTCGCCCATGTCCCAAAGAATTGGGTCCCATACTCTTGAGGGGGGAATGTTAGGTAGTTAGTCAGACATTAGCAGCAAGGAGGTGACAGTGGGGAAAAGACAAGAGGGGAATAATCAAGCCACAACCCAACCATCTGGGGACCCTCCCCTGACATTAGCAGCAAGGAGGTGACAGCGGCAAAAAGACAAGAGAGGAGTAGTCAAGTTATACCCCAACTATCTGGGAACCCTCCCCTGACCCCACCCAGAATGTATGAAACTATGGTTGAGTGATGAGTAACTTATCTGGATAAAGAGAGAGCACAGTAACACAAGGGATCTTCCCTAGGATGCTCATGCCCAGACTAGACAGGCTTATAACCTATAGTAAACCCAAACTCATTATACAGTCACTATAGTAAAATCAGCATGTGGTTTTGCCCCCCCACCCTCACCCGATGGGCTTTTCTTAGTGAATCAAGGGTAAGGGCATGTGGAAAAATGAACTGGTTACATAACTCGGGACTGTCAATCAAATAATGATCCCTTGTCACTCACCCATGATTGCACCCCACCTCCTTGCAGAACACTCCTTTAAACACCATTAAGTCTATACAGGAGGGTGGGTTTCACTTTGCAGAAACAGCCCACTCTCCCTCTGAGAGTGTAACTATGCCTTAATAAACTTTGCCTTGCATTTAAGCCTGAAGTAGTAGTCTGCAATTCTTTGCTTGTTATCACAAGGACCTAGATTCCTGTTCCTGGTCTTCCATTGACCTCCTCGGTTGAAGCTATTTGACACAATGCACACCAACCCTGTAACATCAGGTGCCTAAGGCACTATCTCACCAGTCTACCCAATGTATGTAAATGTTTTCTTATGAGGGGTTCATAAAGTCATAAAATTCTTAGCATAACATAAAAGAAACTAGGCATGAAATTGTAGTTTACAGGAATCTGTTTCTCTGCCCTATTTCTCTGTTTCCTATAAAAATTATTTTTTTACAATATGAATACCACGTTATTCAAAAATAACAATGTGTAATTATATATCTGGAAAGATGAATTAATATTTTAGGTACAAAGACAGAATTGAAATTTTTAATCTGCATCATATTATATTTTATTTTTTCTAAAATTGTGTTAAAGTGATCATCATTCCTATGTCTAACCTATTTCATTTTTAAAATAGGTTAAGATTAACAATTATTTTTTTGAAAAATGGTTAAAAATGAAATCCTGGAGTAGATTAAGTTGTAAAGAAATATTAGTTTTCAATACAAGGTGAACTGATAACAGTGTGCATGATGCAGAACATAAGTGAGATTGGGTTTTGTTCTGTAGCTGTTGGCAAGAGAGTCTGCAAATCTGGGAACACTGGAAGAACAGAGACAAATAAATCTATCTTACTTTAAAAATACATCCTAGTCCATCAAAGCACAAGCCTCTGACCACACTCTATACTAATAGTAATAGCTTTTGCTGCTAAATTCTTTCAATCAATTCTTCTTTGTCCATTCTTTAAAATAACACTTTTCACTTAACATTAAGTTACCAGAAAGTTCTTTGAAATGCCAACCACTGAAATCACTATCTTCCCAAAACCTTTGCAAGTAACATAACTCAAAATGGAATCAGCAGGTGAATGACTACAGGATTAGAAAAGCGTGTCTTTATGGGATCATCTCAACTGATTGCCTTAGGGTCGAACTTTGAATCTCCAAAATATCCATGGGAAGTTTAGAATTATAAAATTTCAATCCATGATTTTTTATATCTTATGGATCATGTTAATAGCCAACTCGTTATTTAATAATTCATCATTAATCCATATGTTATGGTAATTGGTATTTAATTTTTATAAAATTGGACATTTTACCTTTGACTAGATTGATTTATTAAATTTTCTTGAAAATGGTAAAACAAAGAAAGTGTTTTAGAAGGAAAACATACCTTTAAAGAAAATATAGTTCTAAGTGAAAGAACTTAAAACTATGGAAATACTGCTCATAACATATTTTAAGGGTAATAAAATTCTCTTTTAACATGACCAATTCTTCCCAGGTTTCTTATTAAGAGTCATCTTAAAAAGAAATCTTATCCTTAATGCCATCACTGAAACCAAACAGGAGCCTGTGGGGTTCCTGGACACAAAAACCTTTCTATGTCCCCCATTTCTTGATTACAGGAAACAGGCTTTATTCAGCCTCCATAACCTTCCCTGAGTTCCAAAGGGCAGGTTCAAACAGTTGCTAATAGGGAAGGGAGGGGATGCAGAGACAAGGGAGGAACAGTCAAGAAACAATAGTGCAACCTTGGGGCAGGGTCCTGGTTCCCCCTCAAGGGATATATATATAACAAAATCTGTGAGCTGTTTTACAGATACTGAAACCCCCACCAGGTGGAAGAAGTTAACTGTATGCTGCCCACAAGAATGTAGACCACAGACCAGTTGGAACCAGAAGGTTGTTGATGCTGACCCCCACTTACTTTACCACCACCCAATTAGAAGAATGTCCATGAACTGATCATGCCCTCTTCTTTGAACCACTGCTATAAAACCCCTCACTACCCGCCCCACCCCCCCACCCCCCCCAGTTCGGGACACACAGTTTTGGGAGCATTAGCCTGCTGTGATCCCCTTTGCCTGGCAAAGCAATAAAGCTATTATTTTCTACTTCACCCAAAACTCTGTCTCTGAGATTCAATTCTGTACCAGTGTACAGAGGTTGAATTTCAGCTAAATAACAAGTTAACACAAAACTGAAAGGCAATTTATTCTCATAATTTCAAATCATTTTTATTTCTAAAACTGCAATCACATATATTCATAACATGTTTGTATTTGTTGTGCTAGGGTGAGATGAAAGGAAAAAGTGAGAGTCAGAGAAGTAAAATACTTTGCCTAAGATTATACTCCTGATACAGAGCATATAGAGATTCACATCCAGTTTATGCAGACTTTTAATGTCTTCTGTGTTGTACACATCCAATATCTTTTACATAACCTTGACCCCCATGGCAGAGAAAACCCACATTTCTTAGAAGGGCATTGTTGAGAATAAACTTCTTTCTCTCTCATGTAAGATAGTCTATCAGAATGATGCAAACAAAGTCATATTATCTGCACCCCACCCACTCCATGCATCCAGACCTATAGCTTCAGTTGTTTCATTTTAGTTTCTTTTTTTTTTTTTTTCATCTTTTAGTATAGTGAGCCATTTCTCAGAAATTTTTTTCTTTTTTATTCTACTCTATAAAATTCTGTTTATTACTGAAAATAATAAGGCCTGAGTGACTAACATTCTTTCTTTCAGATTCCTTTAAGCAGAAAATTCTAAAACGGTGAGTCCTTACACAGTTGTTTTTATTTGTTTACTTTGTTTTTAAACAAACTTCTCATGAGACACAGGGCTGGTATGGAGTGACTTTTACTTTGAAAGTTTATTTGTATCTTTCTCCTGAGATGTCTAATGTCAACTTGAAAAATAAAATAACCAGTTATTTTACCAGCAAAATGAGTTTATTTAGAAACAGCAGAGGAATTGCAATTAGGGTCAAGCAAACTATGGTGAAACACAGGCAAGTCTGGAGAAAAAAGGAGGGCAGAATTCTTTTGCAGGGAGAAGTGAGAAGTTGTGAAGGGCTGTTTCTGAACAAAGTCCATTGGAGGAGAGTGTGAGTTCAGGGTTGTGGCTACTTCTCTTTGGCTGAGTTGTTGTGGTTTCTCATTGGCTGTGTTGTTGCTGGGGTTTGTAAATTAAGCTTCTTCCCATTGGGGAATGCTAGGCTTGCAAACAGCAGCCAAAGGTGGAGTAAGCAAGGTTCCCTTACAGGGCTTCCCTCTCTTTTATTTTATTTAATTTGTTTTTACTTTTTTAAAATTTTTATTGGAGTATAGTTGCTTTACAATGTTGTGTTAGTTTCTGCTCTACAGTAAAGTGAATCAATTGTATGTATACATATATCCACTCTTTTTAAGATTTCCTTCCAATTTTGGTCACTGCAGATCACTGACTAGAGTTTCCTGTGGTAAACAGTAGGTTTTCATTAGTTATCTATTTTATACACAGCAGTGTATATATGTCAATCCCAATCTCCCAATTTGTCCCACCCCCTCTACCCACTTCTTAACAATAAGTTTGTTCTCTACATCTGTGACTCTATTTCTGCTTTGCCAGCAAGTTCATCTGTACCATTTTCTTAGCTTCCACATGTAAGCAATATTATATGATATTTGTTTTTTCTCTTTCTGACTTACTTCACTCTGTATGACAGTCTCTAGGTTCATCCACATCTCTGCAAATGACACTATTTCATTCCTTGTTATGAATGAGTAATACATGTACCACATCTTCCTTATTCATTCATCTGCTGATGGACATTTAGGTAGCTTCCATGTCCTGGCTACTGTAAATAGTGCTGCAATGAACATCAGGGTGCATACATACTTTTGAATTATGGTTTTCTCAAGATTTATGCCTAGGATTGGGATTGCTGGTTCATATGGTAGCTCTATTTTTAGTTTTCTAAGGAACCTCCATACTGTTCTCCATAGTGGCTGTACCAATTTACATTCCCACCCACAGTGTAGGTGGGTTCCCTTTTCTCCACACCCTCTCCAGCATTTATTGTTTCTAGATTTTTTGATGATGGCCATTCTGACCAGTGTGAGGTGATACCTCATTGTAGTTTTGATTTGCATTTCTCTAATAATTAGTGATGTTGAGCATCTTTCATGTGCTTTCTGGCAAACTGTATATCTTCTTTGGAGAAATGTCTATTTAGATCTTCCACCCATTTTTTGACTGGGTTACTTGTTTTTTTGTTATTGAGCTTCATTAGCTGTTTGTATATTTTGGAGATTAATCCCTTGTAGGTTGCTTCATTTGTAAATACTTTCTCCCATTCTGAGGGTTCTCTTTTTGTTTTGCTTATGGTTTCCTTTGCTATGCAAAAGATTTTAAGTATAATTAGAACCCATTTTTTTTCTTTTGTTTTTAATTTCATTACTCTAGGAGGTGGATCAAAAAATCTTACTGTGATTTATTTCAAAGAGTGTTCTGCCTGTTTTCCTCTAAGAGATTTATAGTGTCTGGCCTTACATTTAGGTAGGTTGTTAATCCATTTTGAGTTTATTTTTTTGTATGGTGTTGGGAGTGTTCTAATTTTATTTTTGTATGTGTAGCTGTCCAGTTTTCCCAGCACCACTTATTAAAGAGACTGTCTTTTCTCCACTGTATATTCTTGCCTCCTCTGTCATAGATTAGGTGACCGTAGGTGCATGAGTTTATCTCTGGGCTTTCTATCCTGTTCCATTGGTCTATATTTCTATTTTTATGCCAATACCATACTGTCTTGATTACTGTAGCTTTATATTATAATCTGAAGTCAGGGAACCTGATTCCTCCAGCTCCATTTGTTTTTCTCAAGATTGCTTTGACTGGTCAGGGTCTTTTGTGTTTCCATAAAAATTGTAAATTGTTTTGTTCTAATTCTGTGAAAAATGCCATTGGTAATTTGATAGGGATTGCATTGAATCTGTCGATTGCCCTGGGTAGTATGTCATTTTCACAATGTTGATATTTCTGATCCAACAACATTGTATATCTCTCCATGGGTTTGTGTCGTCTTTGATTTCTTTCATCAGTATCTTATACGTTTCTGCAAACCGGTATTTTGCCTCCTTGGGTAGGTTTATTCCTAGGTATTATTATTCTTTGTGCTGTGATGGTAAATGAGATTGTTTCCTTAATTTCTCTTTCTGATTTTTGTAGTTAGTGTATAGGAATGCAAGAGATTTCAGTGTATTAATTTTGTATCCTGCCACTTTACCGAATTCATTGATGAGCTCTAGTAGTTTTCTGGTAGCCTCTTTAGGGTTTTATATGTATAGTATCATGTCATCTGAAAACAGTGACAGTTATATTTCTTCTTTTCCAATTTGGATCCCTTTTATTTCTTTTTCTTCTCTGTTTGTCATGGTTAGGATTTCCAAAACTATATTGGATAACAGTGGTGAGAGTGGGTGTCCTTGTCTTGTTCCTGATCTTAGAGGAAATGCTTTCAGTATTTCCCCACGGAGAATGATGTTTACTGTGGGTTTGTCATATATGGCCTTTATTATGTTGAGGTAGGTTCCCTCTAAGCCCACTTTCTGGAGAGTTTTTATTGTAAATGGGTGTTGAATTTTGTCAAAAGCTTTTTCTGCATCTATTGAAATGATCATATGGTTTTTTTTTCTTTTAAACATCTTTATTGAAGTATAATTGCTTTACAATGGTGTGTTAGTTTCTGCTTTATAACAAAGTGAATCAGTTATACATATACATATGTTCCCATATATCTTCGCTCTTGCATCTCCCTCCCTCCCACCCTCCTTATCCCACCCCTCTAGGTGGTCACAAAGCACCGAGCTGATCTCCCTGTGCTATGCGGCTGCTTCCCACTAGCTATCTATTTTACATTTGGTAGTGTATATATGTCCATGACACTCTCTCATCCTGTCACATCTCACCCCTCCCCCTCCCCATATACTCAAGTCCATTCTCTAGTAAGTCTGCATCTTTATTCCCATCTTGCAACTAGGTTCTTCATGACCTTTTTTTTTTTCCCTTAGATTCCATATATATGTGTTAGCATACTGTATTTGTTTTTCTCTTTCGGACTTACTTCACTCTATATGACAGAATCTAACTCCATCCACCTCATTACAAATAACTCCATTTCACTTCTTTTTATGGCTGAGTAATATTCCATTGTATATATGGGCCACATCTTCTTTATCCATTCATCCGATGATGGACACTTAGGTTGCTTCCATGTCCTGGCTATTGTAAATAGAGCTGCAATGAACATTTTGGTACATGACTCTTTTTGAACTATGGTTTTCTCAGGGTATATGCCCAGTAGTGGGATTGCTGGGTCGTATGGTAGTTCTATTTGTAGTTTTTTAAGGAACCTCCATACTGTTCTCCATAGTGGCTGTATCAATTTACATTCCCACCAACAGTGCAAGAGGGTTCCCTTTTCTCCACACCCTCTCCAGCATTTATTGTTTGTAGATTTTTTGATGATGGCCATTCTGACCAGTGTGAGATGATACCTCATTGTAGTTTTGATTTTCATTTCTCTAATGATTAATGATGTTGAGCATTCTTTCATGTGTCTGTTGGCAATCTGTATATCTTCTTTGGAGAAATGTCTGTTTAGGTCTTCCGCCCATTTTTGGATTGGGTTGTTTGTTTTTTTGTTGTTGAGCTGCATGAGCTGCTTGTAAATCTTGGAGATTAATCCTTTGTCAGTTGCTTCTTTTGCAAATATTTTCTCCCATTCTCAGGGTTGTCTTTTGGTCTTGTTTATGGTTTCCTTTGCTGTGCAAAAGCTTTTAAGTTTCATTAGGTCCCATTTGTTTATTTGTGTTTTTATTTCTATTTCTCTAGGAGCTGGGTCAAAAAGGATCTTGCTGTGATTTATGTCATAGAGTGTTATGCCTATGTTTTCCTCTAAGAGTTTGATAGTGTCTGGCTTTACACTTAGGTCTTTAATCCATTTTGAGTTTATTTTTGTGTATGGTGTCAGGGAGTGTTCTAATTTTATACTTTTACATGTACCTGTCCAATTTTCCCAGCACCACTTATTGAAGAGGCTGTCTTTTCTCCACTGTATATGCTTGCCTCCTTTATTAAAGATAAGGTGAGCATATGTGCGTGGGTTTATCTCTGGGCTTTCTATCCTGTTTCATTGATATATATTTCTGTTTTTGTGCCAGTACCAAACTGTCTTGATTACTGTAGCTTTGAAATATAGTCTGAAGTCAGGGAGCCTGATTCCTCCAGCTCCATTTTTCGTTCTCAAGATGGCTTTGGCTATTCGGGGTCTTTTGTGTTTCCATACAAATTGTGAAATTTTCTGTTCTAGTTCTGTGAAAAATGCCAGTGGTAGTTTGATAGGGATTGCAGTGAATCTGTAGATTGCTTTGGGTAGTATGTCATTTTCACAATGTTGATTCTTCCAATCCAAGAACATGGTATATCTCTCCACCTATTTGTATCATCTTTAATTTCTTTCATCAGTGTCCTATAATTTTCTGCATACAGGTCTTTTGTCTCCTTAGGTAGGTTTATTCCTAGATATTTTATTCTTTTTGTTGCAATGGTACACGGGAGTGTTTTCTTAATTTCACTTTCACATTTTTCATCATTAGTATATAGGAATGCAAGAGATTTCTGTGCATTAATTTTGTATCCTGCTACTTCACCAAATTCATTGATTAGCTCTAGTAGTTTTCTGGTAGCATCTTTAGGATTCTCTATGTATAGTATCATGTCATCTGCAAACAGTGACAGCTTTACTTCTTCTTTTCCGATTTGGATTCCTTTTATTTCTTTTTCGTCTCTAATTGCTGTGGCTAACACTTCCAAAACTATGTTGAATAATAGTGGTGAGAGTGGGCAACCTGGACTTGTTCCTGATCTTAGCAGAAATGGTTTCAGTTTTTCATTTTGGACAACGTTGTCTGTGGGTTTGTCATATATGGCCTTTATTATGTTGAGGAAAGTTCCCTCTGTGCCTACTTTCTGCAGGGCTTTTATCATAAATGGGTGTTGAATTTTGTTGAAAGCTTTCTCTGCATCTATTGAGATGATCATATGGTTTTTCTCCTTCAATTTATTAATATGATGTATCACATTGATTGATTTGCATATATTGAAGAATCCTTGCATTCCTGGAATAAACCCCACTTAATCATGGTGTATAAGCCTTTTAATGTGCTGTTGGATTCTGTTTGCTAGTATTTTGTTGAGGATTTTTGCATCTATGTTCATCAGTGATATTGGCCTGTAGTTTTCTTTGTTTGTGACATCTTTGTCTGGTTTTGGTATCAGGGTGATGGTGCCCTCGTAGAATGAGTTGGAGAGTGTTCCTCCCTCTGCAATATTTTGGAAGAGTTTGAGAAGGATAGGTGTTAGCTCTTCTCTAAATGTTTGATAGAATTCTCCTGTGAAGCCATCTGGTCCTGGGCTTTTGTTTGTTGGAAGATTTTTAATCATAATTTCAATTTCAGTGCTTGTGATTGGTCTGTTCATATTTTCTATTTCTTCCTGGTTCAGTCTCGGCAGGTTGTGCATTTCTAAGAATCTGTCCATTTCTTCCAGGTTGTCCATTTTATTGGCATAGAGTTGCTTGTAGTAATCTCTCATGATCGTTTGTATTTCTGCACTGTCAGTGGTTACTTCTCCTTTTTCATTTCTAATTCTATTGATTTGAGTCTTCTCCCTTTTTTTCTTGATGAGTCTGGCTAATGGTTTATCAATTTTGTTTATCTTCTCCAAAAACCAGCTTTTAGTTTCATTGATTTTTGTTATTGTTTCCTTTATTTCTTTTTCATTTATTTATGGTGTGACCTTTATGATTTCTTTCCTTCTGCTAGCTTTGGGGGTTTTTTGTTCCTCTTTCTCTAATTGCTTTAGGTGCAAGGTTAGATTGTTTATTCGAGATGTTTCCTGTTTCTTGATGTAGGCTTGTATTGCTATAAACTTCCCTCTTAGAACTGCTTTTGCTGCATCCCATAGGTTTTGGGTCGTCGTGTCTCCATTGTCATTTGTTTCTAGGTATTTTTTGATTTCCCCTTTGATTTCTTCAGTGATCACTTCGTTATTAAGTAGTGTATTGTGTAGCCTCCATGTGTTTGTCTTTTTTACAGATCTTTTCCTGTAATTGATATCTAGTCTCATAGCGTTGTGGTCAGAAAAGATACTTGATACGATTTCAATTTTCTTAAATTAACCAAGGCTTGATTTGTGACCCAAGATATGATCTATCCTGGAGAATGTTCCATGAGCACTTGAGAAAAATGTGTATTCTGTTGTTTTTGGGTGGAATGTCCTATAAATATCAATTAAATCCATCTTGTTTAATGTATCATTTAAAGCTTGTGTTTCCTTATTTATTTTCATTTTGGATGATCTGTCCATTGGTGAAAGTGGGGTGTTAAAGTCCCCTACTATGATGTAGTGTTGTTGTCGATATTCCTCTTTTATGGCTGTTAGTATTTACCTTATGTATTGAGGTGCTCCTCTGTTGGGTGCATAAATATTTACAATTGTTATACCTTCCTCCTGGATTGATCCCTTGATCATTATATAGTGTTCTTCTTTGTCTCTTGTAATAGTCTTTATTTTAAAGACTATTTTGTCTGATATGAGAATTGCTACTCCAGCTTTCTTTTGATTTCCATTTGCAAGGAATATCTTTTTCCATCCCCTCACTTTCAGTCTGTATGTGTCTCTAGGTCTGAAGTGGGTCTCTTGTAGATAGCATATATATGGGTCTTGTTTTTGTATCCATTCAGCCAGTCTGTGTCTTTTGGTGGGAGCATTTAATCCATTTACATTTAAGGTAATTATTGATATGTATTTTTCTATTCCCATTTTCTTAAATGTTTTGGGTTTGTTATTGTAGGTGTTTTCTTTCTCTTGTGTTTCTTGCCTAGAGAAGTTCCTTTAGCATTTGTTGTAAAGCTGGTTTGGTGGTGCTGAACTCTCTCAGCTTTTGCTTGTCTGTAAAGGTTTTAATTTCTCCATCAAATCTGAATGAGATCCTTGCTGGGTAGAGTAATCTTGGTTGTAGGTGTTTCTCCCTCATCACTTTAAGTATATCCTGCCACTCCCTTCTGGCTTGCAGAGTTTCTGCTGAAAGATCAATGTTAACCTTATGGGGATTCCCTTGTGTGTTATTTGTTGTTTTTCCCTTGCTGCTTTTAATAGGTTTTCTTTATATTTAATTTTTGCTAGTTTGATTAATATGTGTCTTGGCGTGTTTCTCCTTGGATTTATCCTGTATGGGACTCTCTGTGTTTCCAGGACTTGATTAACTATTTCGTCTCCCATATTAGGGAAGTTTTCAACTATAATCTCTTCAAATATTTTCTCAGTCCCTTTCTTTTCTTCTTCTTCTGGGACCCCTATAATTCGAGGGTTGGTGCCTTTAATGTTGTCCCAGAGGTCTCTGAGACTGTCCTCAGTTCTTTTCATTCTTTTATCTTTATCCTGCTCTGCAGTAGTTATTTCCACTATTTTATCTTCCAGGTCACTTATCCATTCTTCTGCCTCAGTTATTCTGCTATTGATCCCATCTAGAGTATTTTTAATTTCATTTATTGTGTTTTTCATCATTACTTGGTTCCTCTTTAGTTCTTCAACGTCCTTGTTAAATATTTCTTGCATTTTGTGTATTCTATTTCCAAGATTTTGAATCAACCTTACTATCATTATTCTGAATTCTTTTTCAGGTAGACTGCCTATTTCCTCTTCATTTGTTAGGTCTGGTTTGTTTTGACCCTGCTCCTTCACCTACTGTGTGGCTTTTTGTCTTCTCATTTTGCTTATCTTACTGTGTTTGGGGTCTCCTTTTCACAGGCTGCAGGTTCGTAGTTCCCGTTGTTTTTGGTATCTGTTCCCAGTGGCTAAGGTTGGTTCAGTGGGTTGTGTAGGCTTCCTGGTGGAGGGGACTAGTGCCTGTGTTCTGGTCGATGAGGTTGGATCTTGTCTTTCTGGTGGGCACGGCCATGTCTGGTGGTGTGTTTTGGGGTGTCTGTGGCCTTATTATGATTTTAGGCAGCCTCTCTGCTAATAGATGGGTCTGTGTTCCTGTCTTGCTAGTTGTTTGGCATAGGGTGTCCAGCACTGTAGCTTGCTGGTCGTTGAGTGAAGTTGGGTCTTGATGTTGAGATGGAGATCTCTGAGAGATTTTTGCCGTTTGGTATTACGTGGAGCTGGGAGGTCTCTTGTGGACCAGTGTCCTGAAGTTGGCTCTCTCACCTCAGAGGCACAGCCCTTATGCCTGGCTGGAGCACCAAAAGCCTTTCATTCACACGGCTCAGAATAAAAGGCAGAAAAAATAGAAAGAAAGAAAGAAAGAGGATAAAATAAAATAAAATAAAGCTATTATAATAAAAAATAAGGAAAAAATTATTAAGAATAAATTTATCAAGAAAAAAATTTTTTTTAATTTTTAAAAATAGATTTATTAATTTTTATAATAAAAAATAAGAAAAATATTATTAAGAAAAAAAATTATTAAGAAAATAAAATTTTACGTTGTAAAATAAAAAATATGAAAAGACTTATTAAAATTTTTTTTTTAATTTTTTAAAAATAGAAAATAAGGAAAAATTATTAAGAAAACATTTATTGGGAAAAAAATTTTTTTAAGTTTAAAAAAAAAAAGGATGGACCTAACCCTAAGACTAATGGTGAAAGCAAAGCTATACAGACAAAATCTCACCCAGAAGCATACACATATACACTCACAACAAAAGGAAAAGGGGATAAATTAATATATCCTGCTCCCAAAATCCACCTCCTGAATTTGGGATGATTCGTTGTCTATTCAGGTATTCAACAGATGCAGGTACATCAAGTTGTTTGTGGAGCTGTAATCCGCTGCTTCTGAGGCTGCTGGGAGAGATTTCCCTTTCTCTTCTTTGTTTGTACAGCTCCTGGGGTTCAGCTTTGGATTTGGACCCGCCTCTGCATGTAGGTCGCCTGAGGGCGTCTGTTCCCTGCCCAGACAGAAGGGGGTTAAAGGAGCAGCTGCTTCGGGGGCTCTGGCTCACTCAGGCAGTGGGAAGGGAAGGGTATGGATGTAGGGCGAGCCTGCGGCGGCAGAAGCCGGTGTGACCTTGCAGCAGCCTGAGGTGCGCCGTGCATTCTCCCGGGGAAGTTGTCCCCGGATCATGGGAGCCTGGCCGTGGCGGGCTGCACCGGTTCCCGGGAGGGGCGGTGTGGAGAGTGACCTGTGTTCGCACACAGGCTTCTTTGTGGTGGCAGCAGCAGCCTTAGTGTCTCATGCCCGTCTCTGGGGTCTGCGCTGATAACCGCAGCTCGCGCCCGTCTCTGGAGTTCGTTTAGGCGGTGCTGTGAATCCCCTCTCCTCACGCACCTGGAAACAAAGAGGCAAGAAAAAGTCTCTTGCCTCTTCGGCAGCTGCAGACTTTTTCCCGGACTCCCTCCCGGCTAGCTGTGGTGCGCTAACCCCTTCAGGCTGTGCTCATGCCGCCAACCCCAGTCCTCTCCCTGGGATCCGACCGAAGCCCGAGCCTCAGCTCCCAGCCCCCGCCCGCCCTGGCGGGTGAGCAGACAAGCCTCTCGGGTTGGTGAGTGCTACTCGGCACCGATCCTCCGTGGGGGAATCTCTCCGCTTTGCCCTCCGCACCCCTGTGGCTGCGTTCTCCTCTGTGGCTCCGAAGCTTCCCCCCTCTGCCACCCACAGTCTCCGCCCGTGAAGGGGCTTCCTAGTGTGTGGAAACCTTTCCTCCTTCACAGCTCCCTCCCACTGGTGCAGGTCCCGTCCCTATTCTTTTGTCTCTGTTATTTCTTTTTTCTTTTGGCCTACCCAAGTACGTGGGGATTTTCTTGCCTTTTGGGAGGTCTGACGTCTTCTGCCAGCATTCAGTGGGTGTTCTGTAGGAACAGTTCCACGTGTAGATGTATTTCTACTGTATCTGTGGGAAGGAAGGTGATCTCCAGGTCTTACTCTTCTGCCATCTTGCCCAGACCCCAATCATATGGTTTTTATAATTTGTTAATATGGTGTATGAGATTGATTGATTCCTCACATCCCTGGGATAAATTCCACTTAATCATGGTGTATGATTCTTTTAATGTGTTGTTGGATCCTGTTTGCTAGTATTTTGTTGAGGCATTTTGTGTCTATGTTCATCAGTGCTCTTGGCCTGTAATTTTCCTTTTTTTGTGAAATCTTTGTCTGTTTTTGGTATCAGGGTGAGGGTGGCCTCCTAGAATGAGCTTGGGAGTGTTCCTTCCTCTGCGATTTTTTGGAAGAGTTTGAGAAGGATGGGTGTTAGCTCTTCTCTAAATGTTTGATAGAATTCGACTGTGAAGCCATCTAATCCTGGACTTTTGTTTATTGGAAGATTTTTAATCACAGTTTCAATTTCATTACTTGTGAATTGTCTGCTTATATTTTCTATTTCTTCCTCATTCAGTCTTGGAAGAGTGTACCTTTCAAATAATTTGTCCATTTCTTCCAGGTTGTCCATTTTATTGGCACAGAGTTGCTTGTAGTAGTCTCTTATGATCCTCTGTATTTCTGTGGTGTCAATTGTAACTTCCCCTTTTTTATTTCTAATTTTATTGATTGGAGTCCTCTTCCTTTTTTTCTTGATGAGTCTGGCTAAAGGTTTATCAATTTTGTTTATCTTCTCATAGAAAGAACTTTTAGTTTCATTGATCTTTGCTATTTTTTCTTCATTTCTATTTCATTTATTTGTGCTCTGATGTTTATAATATCTTTCCTTCTACTAACTTTGGGTTTTGGTTGTTCTTCTTTCTCTAGTTGTTTTAGGTGTAAGGTTAGGTTGTTTATTTGAGATTTTTTTTGTTTCTTGAGGTAAGATTTTATTGCTATAAACTTCCCTCTTAGAACTGCTTTTACCTCATCCCATAGGTTTTGGGTCGTTGAGTTTTTATTGTCATTTGATTCTAGGAATGTTTTTATTTCCTCTTGATTTCTTCAGTGATCCATTGGTTATTTAGTAGCATATTGTTTTGCTTTCATGTTTTTGTGTTTTTTACAGTTTTTTTTTCCTGTAATTGATTTCTAATCTCATAACATTGTGGTTACAAAAGATGCTTGATATAATTTCAAGTTTCTTAAATTTACAGAGGTTTAATTTGTAATCCAAGATGTGGTCTATCCTAGATAACGTTCTGTGTGCACTTGAGAAGAAAGTGTATTCTGCTGCCTTTTGTTGGGATGGCCTATAAATATCAATTAATTCTATCTGATCTTATGTGTCATTTAGGGCTTGTGTTTCCTTAGTAAATTTTCATAGGGATGATCTGTCCATTGGTGTTAGTGGGGTGTTAATGTCTCCCACTGTTGTTATGTTAGTTTTGATTTCCCTTTTTATGACTGTTAGCATTTGCTGTATTGAGGTGCTCCTATGTTAGGTGCAGAAATATTTACAATTGTTATAGCTTCTTCTTGGTTTGATCCCTTGATCCTTATGTAGAGTCCTTCCTTGTCTCTTGTAACAGTCTTTATTTTAAAGTCTATTTTGTCTGATATGAGTATTGTTACTCCAGTTTTCTTTTTATTTCCATTTGCATGGAATATCTTTTTACAACCCCTACTTTCAGTCTGTTTGTATCCCAAGATCTTAAGTGGGTCTCTTGTAGATAGCATATATATGTGTCTTCTTTTTGTATCCATTCAGCTAGTCTATGTCTTTTGGTTGAAGCATTTAATCCATTACATTTAAGGTATGTTCCTATTGCCATTTTCTTAATTGTTTTGGGTTTGTTTTTGAAGGTGATTTTTCTTCCCTTCCTCTTTGGTTTTCTTCTCATGTGTTTCTTGCCTAGAGAAGTTCCTTCAGCAATATTTGTAAAGCTGTTTTTGTGGTGCTGAATTCTTTTATCTTTTGTTTGTCTCTAAATCTTGATTTCTCCAACAAATCTGAATGAGAGCTTTGCTGGGTATAGTATTCTTGGTTGTAGGTTTTTCCCTTTCATCACTTGAAATGTATTGTGCTACTCCCTTCTAGCTTGCCTAGTTTTTGATGAAAAATCAGCTGATAATATTTTGGGGATTCCCTTGTATGTTGTTGCTTTTCCTTTGTTGCTTTTAATATTATTTTCTTTCTATGTTATTTTTGTTAGTTTGATTAATATGTGTCTCAGTGTGTTCCTCCTTTGGTTTATCCTGTATGGGACTCTCTGCACTTCTTGGACTTGGGTGACTATTTCCTTTCTCATGTTAGGGAAGTTTTCGACTATGATCTCTTCAAATACTTTCTCAGACACTTTCTTTTTTTCTTTGTCTTCTGAGACCCCTATTATTCAAATGTTTGTGTGTTTAATGGTGTCTCAGAGGTCTCTGAGACTGTCCTCATTTCTTTTCTTTCCTTTTTCTTTATTCTGTTCCATGGCAGAGATTTCCACCATTCTGTCTTCCAGTTCACTTATCCATTCTTCTGCCTCAGTTTTTCACCTAATGATTCTTTCTAGTGTATTTTTCATTTCAGTTATTGTCTTGTTCAACCCTGTTTATTTTTTATTTCTTCTAGGTCTTTGTTAAACTTTTCTTGTATCTCTTCTATCTGTGCCTCCATTTTGTTTCTGAGACCTTGGATCACCTTTACTATCTTTACTGTGTATTATTTTTCAGATAGTTTGCTAATCGCCTCTCCATTTAGTTGTTTTTGTAGGTTTTTATCTTGCTCCTTCATTGGAAGCATATTTCTTTGTTGTCTCATTTTGTCAGACTTAATGTGTTTGTGGTCTCCTTTCTGCAGGTTGCAGGATCATAGTTCCTCTTGCTTCTGGTGTTTGCTCCCTGGTAGGTGAGGTTGGTCTAGAGGCATGTGCCATTACCCCCTTATAGAGGGTTTGATTGGTATTGTGGTGATCAGAGCCTGCCGTAGATATTGAGCAGGGCCTCCCTTTTGCCCTGTGGTTGTCAGTGCCTTGTCAGAGGCAGGGTCTGCTCCCTATTCGTTGGAGTAGAGGCCCCCAGATCTGTTTCTTAGCTGTGATTCTGATCTGTTGTGATAGGTAAGCAGGATTAGAACACTCCCATTGAGAGAGAAACCACTGAGTTTTTCACCTTTGGAGTTGTTTACTTGTGAATATGCTCTGTTGTGTCCCCTTTTGCCTGTTGTGCAGGCTCACAAACTATAATATTGGCCCTGCCTAACTGTGGATATACTGGCAATTGGCCCTGGTGACTCTCAGGCATTGTTTTCACCTGGCCACCAGTGCAGGTCCACTGAGTTTAGGTCCTAGTAGTGCAATATTTGTGCACCAGGACCCATATTGTGAGCTATGGAGCAGCTTGAAGTCTGGTCTGGCTCTTCCCCCATGTGTATGTGCTCACCAAGCCCACAGCTGCTAAAGCCAGACCTGTCCCAGCTGCAAGAGCACTTGTTGTCTTTTCAGATGTTTCACAGGTGCTGAATTTAAGAAGCTGTCAGTGGAAGTGTAACTCTGCAGTTTGTGCAGCTGTGAGGAGAGATTTCAGCTCTTGTTCCTTAGTCACATAGCCCCTGGGCCTCAACTGTGGTTTTAGCCCCTCCTCTGGGTGAATTTCCTAGTGGGAGGAGTATCTTCACCCTCCTGGGACAGCAGTGTGGGTCCTGGCACCCACTAGCATATTTCCTAGTATTGAGAGGTTTCTGTATGCTCTTGGGATGGCAGGTGAGCTCCTGGCACCTGTTGATGGATTTCCTAGTGGGGGGAGTTATCTGCACCCTACTAGGAGAGCAGGGCAGGTTCCAGAACCCACTGCTGGATTTCCCAGTTGCAGAAGCTTTCTGTGCCCTCTTTGGACAGCATGGGCAAGTCCCAGCTCCTACTGGCAGATTTCCTAGTAGCAAGAGGTTTCTATGCACTCCTGGGACACAGGGGGCCTGTTCTGGCACCTGTTGGTGGATTTCCTAGTGGGGTGAGTTTTCTATCTGCACCCTCCTGGGATAGTGGGGCAGGTCCCAGCACTCACTGAAGGGCTTCCCAGTAGCGAGTGATATCGGTGCTCTCCTGGGACAGCATGGGCAGGTCCTAGGGCCCACTGGCAGAATTCCCAGTGGGGGAAGCTGTTGGCACCCTTCCAGGTCAGCAGGGATAGGTCCTGGGGTCTTCTGGTGGAATTGTTAGTAGCTGGATCTGTCCGTGCCCTTCTGGGTCAGTTTCAACTTCCCTCCATTTTAAATGAGGTTTCTTTTATTCATTTTCAGACTAAAATGTCTGCTTTGTATCAAAACTATGAGGTATTGGTGAAGTTTTTCAGGATTTTGTTTGCTAAATATTTTTCCACGGTTAAGGTTAGTTAGAATGTGATAGGTGCAGGTAAGGGGCTGGTTACCAAGGCACCTTGGTAACTTCCCCGAACTACCATACACTCTCAGAGCCAGAAGCCATTTTAAAATGTCATCAATGACTACCTCCTTTCTTCCTTAACTGCTATTGGTAATTCTTTATGCTAGAAATTCTGGATTCTAATTTAAATTTACCATCATATCCTGAGAGTTTCTGACATCATCTTCTAGTTTAAAGGCCTATCAAAAGAACATGTCTAAAGGAATGTGGAAAATAGCAGCTGGATTGCTTAACATTCCCATTTGATTGCAGAATTTATAGTGTATAATGAGACAATCCTGTATTAAGCAAACTGTTTGAGATTATTTTTTCTTTCTTGGAGAAAAAAATCAAAGTTTGGGCTAACCATACCACTTGACATATTCCTGAATTCTTATTGTCCTTCTTTTAGCTCACTGTGAAAAACATTAATGTTATCTACTACATTTTGTTTCAGTTAGTTTTACTCATCTGAAATAATGTGGACTTTATATATTTAGATTATCTCAAAAACATATTCAAATTTACTTTTCCCTGTGAAATTTTTAAGAATGATGAATTTTTATTATTTGTATCATTTTTGAAATTATCAGGCTGTTTTTATTGTTTGGGATATAAACTTATGCAACTGAAATTTAGTATCTAATTCTCCAGTCAGTATATATTTATTTTACACGCCTGGTGTCCATCACTGTACTAAGTATTGAAGATGGAAAACTGAGACAAGCAGAGAAGGTTCTCTGCCTTCATGTAATTTAATTTTACCAGGGTGAATATGCTTTATCCCATCACAAAATAAACAGTGCCTAACAGTAATTTTAGTCAAGTGCTACTAAAAAAGATGAACTGTGCTATGAGTATGCTTACCAGACTGATAGAGGAAAGAAAGATCTGTGATTTAAAGAGTAAAGAGAAGTTAGCTAGGGAAGATATAAAAATGGAGAAGCAGGTAGAAAAGGGCAGTGTGTACACCCCAGGCCAGAGAAGCAGGAGGGTAGCAGAGGCAAAATGAGACTGGGAGGTTGAAAGGGTCAAACCGTGTAGATCCTGTAGACAAAGGCAAATAACCTAAGCTTTGTCACACAATCTATGGAAAGCCATTGAATGTGTACAAGGTAACAGATGCCATGTGCATTTTGCATTTTGGATAATAGATGAGAGAAAAACGTGTATTTGGATAGCCTAGTTATGATGATGTCATAAGAATACAGGGGAGAATTATGGTAAAATGTACTAGATTATACTAGTTTGAAGTAGGTTAAAAAAAAAAAAGTTCTATGTTCTTAACATTTTCTGTAAAAAGCCTGATAGTAAATATTTTAAACTAGACCGTCTCTGTTACCTCTGCAGGTATAGTATGGAAGCAGTCATAGAAAAAAAATGTTAACAAATGAGTGATGCTGATCTCATAAAATTTTTTTCAGAAACAGGCATGAGGTGAGATTTGGCCCACAGGCTCTAGTTTGTCAATCACTGTTCTCATAAATAAAAAGACAATGCTTGAGAGTTTTTTGTTTTTGTTTTTTACTCTGGAAATTTATGTTCAAGTTTAAAGTCAGCTTAACCCATTAATATCAACATTTCTTTGATGAGCAAAGGACTTTTTAACTTTTTAAAATTTAATTTCTAATATACAATAATTATTCAAAAAATGGTTAAATCATTTTTCTATAAAGCTGGGAATATATGTGAAAACTGTCCTTAAACGTTTCAATGTATATAAATATTTAATATAAAAACATGAAGCAAAATACATGAGTTACAAATTTGAGTTTATAAAATTATTTAAATAAATGCACTGTGCACAGATGGTCTGTCAGCATTTCTGCACATTCTCTAACTTTTATTACTAGACTTTATTATACCTCTTTCTGTGGAAATATAGAAGAGGAAACTGGTACAGACACTAAATTCAATGAGCCATTAAATAGGTGACAAAAACATGATACTCTCTGAATATTAATTGGCATAAAGTTACACATATTGGAATTATCACCTATGTTGACACACAAAGAGTATTTCCATAAAATCTAAGTTACAACTAGGAAGGAAAATATATTTTTGTTTGTTAAAAACTGCATTAAGTAGTTAAATAGTTGAATTTAATTTTAGGATCTGCTTTAAATATTTTTCTTGATTATTTGCACTTTTAGATGCAAGAGACAAGGAAGAATATTTCCTTATTGTTAATTTCATTATTGGGCAGGGGTAAATGATGTATCATGTTTTAAGTAAAACTTTTGAAGAATTAAGAAAATATCCAAAGTTTCCATTTAATTATACGATATTTAAAAAATAATAGCACTAACTTTGTTCGAGGTACCGTTCCTCAAAACAACAATATATGTATTTTTAATATATCTATTTTACTGGTAAAGAAACTGAGGTCCAGAGGGTTTGGATAATGTAACTGTGGTCTAACCTTTATTAACTTGAAGAGTCCAAGCTGTGTGTCATGAGTCTGTGCTCTTAACCGCTACGCATATTACCTTATGGAGATAAATATTATTTGGTGGCACGACCTCATGTAGGCTTTTCCAGGGATTATACAGTTATTAATAAGTTTGTATTATGGGGAACAAATTAGAAACATAAATTCTGTTAATAATTAACATTTTAATTCCATAAATATTTCCTGATTTATTTTTGTCTTCTTATTTTTATTTTATTTTACTTTAGTTGATTCCTTTCCAATAATAAGCAAGATGAATGAAAGCTTCTAAAGAAGTAGCAGAATGTGTTCTGCTTCCTAAGAGCAGTTAGTTAGGCAACCGAAAAATGATTTACACTTATTAAACCATTTATTTGTCCATGACATATATTTGTTTCTTTTTCTCACAACACACACACACACAAACACTAATGCACACTTACATCCATATACCAATACCCATATGCACACACAGATGAATGAACACACACACTCTGCAGCGTCCACAGAACTATACTGAACTGGTTCTAGACCTTGCTCTATTGTTAACTGAATAAATTATGGAAATAAACATAGTGTTTCTTGTCTCATTTATAACAAGTCTATGAAATTGGAGTGGGAGATTTGAACAGCATAGATGATCTCTAAGAAAATTGTTCACTTTTGTAGTCTATGATTTTGTGTTAATTTTCTTAATTGTGTTCTAACAGGGTAGACTGTTCTGGTGATTCTTTTACGTGTTTAGTGTTATAGCTATACACATCTTTTATGACTTAGAGGGATATCAGACAATTTAAAAGAAAAGGAAATTATCCAATGGCAGAGTATAAGTAGTTTCTATGGTCTGAAAATCCCATGTCTTGATTCCATTATCTAGCTCGCACTCTGATTTCTAATGGGTCCTTTTGGGAATGAAGCCACTTACATTTCTCCATTTTTAAGAAATATTCAGGGATATTGTAGGTTGACAGGTTTGTTTCTCTATCTGCTTTGCCACAGTTAGGACCCAGATGAAAATGAATTCTGTATATATTCATGGACCACCCACTAAACAACCTGAGGTGTAAAAATCAATATGAGCCCAACCATAGGAAAATAATTGGCTTTTGCTGCCTGCCTGACCTTTCTGCTGAATGCAACAGACACACAGAGCTCTGCCATTCTGGGGTTTATTACAAGTAAATTTCAGTTTTTCTTGTGTTCTGACAATTATCCAGCTTGAGTTATAACAATTATACTACACTACTTTAAAAAAAAATGTAGACTTTGATTAGTGACAGTGTACTAGCTGTTTCATTATTAGAAATTAATACAATGTTGTTTCCACTAGCAATCACAATTTGTCAATTGCATTTATTGTTTCTCAAGGAAAATAATTCCTGGTTACAATGGATAGATGTAAAAACCACACACCATGTCCAAGTAGCTTGGGAAATAAAATGTGTCAGTACACTGTATTCAATGACTATTTAAAAAATAATAAATAAACCAAATTATTCTGCAGTGTCATGATATATGGGTATCGTTTCAGGGAGCACAATGTATTAGTTCATAGCATTTAGATAAATATAATGAATTAATGATCATATATTCAAACTTTTAAAAAAATCTATCGCTCTGATAGTAGCTGCCATTTAATTAACTAATACAGATATATCATAGTTTAGAAATCTGTTTTTTTTTAATGGCTTACATCTTGAGTTCAGTTGAAAAAAAAAATGTAAACTCTAGAAGAGAGAAAACTTGTCTCTGACTTTTTGCCATATATAATAACATTGAAGAATGTTTATATTGAAAACAACCTAGAAATATAAGTATCATTATAGAGGAAGTACCATTATAGAGAAAGATTTAATAAGAGTATGAAATATAGATTAATTAATATAAAAATAAAAATGATAGCAGATAAGTTGTGATTACTTTCTGAAATATGTTTCTTTCAGTAATGTTATATCTTTCTAGGATTTTAATGTGTCTTCCTTTTGGCAAATGGAAACAAACAGCACATGTGGCTTGAAGTTTTGGAGGTTGGATAGTTAACAGCTTTTCATCTGAATCCCTGAGTCATGACATGATTATATTTCTTTTTTTTTTTTTTTTAATTATTGATTTATTTATTTATTTTTGGCTGTGTTGGGTCTTCGTTTCTGTGCATGGGCCTTCTCTAGTTGTGGCAAGCAGGGGCCACTCTTCATCGTGGTGCACGGGCCCCTCATCATCGCGGCCCCTCTTGTTGCAGAGCACAGGCTCCAGACGCGCAGGCTCAGTAGTTGTGGCGCACGGGCCCAGCCGCTCCGCGGCATGTGGGATCCTCCCAGACCAGGGCGCGAACCCGTGTTCCCTGCATTGGCAGGCAGACTCTCAACCACTGTGCCACCAGGGAAGCCCATGATCATATTTCTTAACTTCATCTTTTAAATTTCCAGTCTTTAAAATAAGGTTAACTTCAATTTTTCCAGAAAGTATGAAAATAATTTGTAATGACAGACACATGTTTGTCCAATTATTTGTTGAGAGTTAAATTGGGAAGATGTGGAATTAATTCTATGAAAATTCTTTAGGAATAAACTTTACTACTTCTTGACCAATTCAGATGTCCTATTTTTTTATTATTCTTTAAGAGATTGAAACTCAATAATCTTTAAAAATAAAACTAAAGTGTAATCTAAATGAGCATATGTATTTAAGGACTATGATTTCCTTGCAAACTTTAATGGAATTTAGGCAGCTCATAAAACCAAATGTATTAGAATGAGAAATGAGTAATTTGTTATTAAAAGCCATTGTTTAATGTAGCTAGAATTTACTATGCATGCTAATATTACATATGAATAATAAATTTTAAAACAATGGACTATCTAGGGAATAGGCAGATACTTAAATACCAGGGAATATTCTCAGTACATTATGTCAGATATGTCCCAGTGTATCATTAAATACATGAGTTTCATTGGGCTCAATGAGTAGCACCATAAATAAGTTCTATTTGTGTATAACATTAGATAAAGCAATAAAACCATAGAGAAGAAGTAATGTAAGGAAATTTTTGATATTTAGTTGCCACCTATTACCTGTAGAGTGACATTGTCAAAAACCTAAAGGTTTTGTGAATGGAATATTTTTACCTAGTCATCCTAGTAGAAATGCAGATGATACTTTCTCTGTCTTCACTAAATATTAATAAATATCACTTTTAAGATATAATTTTGCTGGTGTTTTTAGTACACAAAGTCAGACTTATTTAATTAATTAATTTGTTTGTTTGTTTATTTATTTTTTTGGCTGTGTTGGGTCTTCATTGCAGCACACAGGCTTTCTCTAGTTGCGGCGAGTGGGAGCTACTCTTCGTTGTGGTATGCAGGCTTCTCATTGTGGTGGCTTCTGTTGTTGCGGAGAATGGGCTCTAGGTGCATGGGCTTCAGTAGTTGCAGCATGTGGGTGCAGTAGTTGTGGCACACAGGCTCTAGAGCGCAAGCTCAGTAGTTGTAGCACACAGGATTAGTTGCTCTGCAGCATGTGGGATCTTCCCGGACCAGGAATCGAACCTGTGTCCCCTGCATTGGCAGGTGGATTCTTAATCACTGCGCCACCAGGGAAGCACCATTTTGCTGTTTTCTTTTTGATTGTAACACTGGATATTTTTCTGTCTATATTGATGAAATTCTCATATGTTCTTGTATTAAATTTAAACATAATTATGTATGCATATTTGGGTATTGTAATAAGTAGCTATAGGTTTCTTGTTCTGTGGTATGCTTCTTCATTCTGAATACGTTTAACCTCATAAGCACTAAGTCGTTTCAGTTACAAATCTCTTCATCTTACATATGTCATTTAATTATAACAACAATCTGGTAAGAGCAGTTATTACTCTGCATATTTTCTAATGCAGAAACTGAGATCTCATAAAGTTCAGCCAGTAGACAAAGTTCACAGAGCTAAGAAAGTTTGGAGATTAAACTAAAATTTAGAACTTCTGACTCCTAATTCAGTTCTCTCTCTATAACATTACACTGCTTACAGTTTTTTCACCTTAGCAACAGTGCCAGTGCCCTTTCTAAGTCTCATCTGCACTGACTAACAAAAATTCTCTCCACAACTCATTTTTCTCATACTTACATACTTATTTCCAATAGGTTTTATCCACTTTATGAACCAGGTCAACATCTTTCTATTTATGAAGTCTCTAGAGACTTGTTAATGTTTACCTCACATCCATTTATTTTATATTCCAAGCACTCCAACCACTTCATCCAGAATCCAGTAGCACTTGTCTCTCAGTAGTGTCAAAGGCCTTCTAGCCTGCAGAATCCTCTTTAAAAAATAGTACTCTTGGGCTTCCCTGGTGGTGCAGTGGTTGAGAATCTGCCTGCCAATGCAGGGGACACGGGTTTGAGCCCTGGTCTGGGAAGATCCCACGTTCCGCGGAGCAACTAGGCCCGTGAGCCACAATTACTGAGCCTGCGCGTCTGGAGCCTGTGCTCCGCAACAAGAGAGGCCGTGATAATGAGAGGCCCGCGCACCGCGATGAAGAGTGGCCCCCACTTGCCGCAACTAGAGAAAGCCCTCGCACAGAAACGAAGACCCAACACAGCCATAAATAAATAAATAAATAAATAAATTAATTAATTAATTAAAAAAAAATAGTACTCTTCTGGGACTTCCCTGGTGGCACAGTGGTTAAGAATCCACCTGCCAATGCAGGGGACACGGGTTCAAGCCCTGGTCCAGGAAGATCCCACATGCTGTGGAGCAACTAAACCTGTGTGCTGCAACTACTGAGTCTGTGCTCTAGAGCCCGTGACCCACAACTACTGAGCCCCCCTGCCACAGCTACTGAGCCTGCACTCTAGAGCCTGCGAGCCACAACTACTGAGCCCGTGTGCCACAACTACTGAAGCCCGTGTGCCTAGACCCCATGCTCCGCAACAAAGAGAAGCCACCTCAATGAGAAGCCCGTGCACCTCAACAAAGTGTAGCCCCTGCTCACCGCAACTAGAGAAAGCTGGTGCACAGCAATGAAGATCTAAAGAAGCCAAAAAAAAAAAAATACTCTTCTACATTTATAACTCATCAATGACCTAATATGCTGTTTTAGATATGTGTGTGTGTGTGTGTGTATATATATATATATATATATATATAGAGAGAGAGAGAGAGAGAGAGTAGAGTCCCTTTTAGTGCCTTAAAACAATAATACAGTATTCAAAAAGTTTCATTTACTATGTCGGACTTATGGTGTAAAAAAAAAAATGCTGTAAAAGAAACATGTGAGCTGTAAAATATGTAATTCCTCAGAACTAGATTTTATCTTTTAAGACAGAACAAGTTGTTACGTGGATCTCTTTGGTATTCTGTAAATAAAGCCCTCATGCTTGTGTGATTACATCTATTTGTTGCTCAGCCTAATGGGACCTTATACAGTTTAATGAATTCTGTATGAAAAAATAAGAGTCTGTTATCTAGTGTTGACTGATCTGAAGTATTCATGAAATTGTATCTACTGAAAAAGGATAGATAAGACAGGTTGTCTGAAATTATACCTGGAACATGCAAATGATGGGCTTTTTATATGATAAAGAGGGCAATATTACTCCAGACCAATAACACCAGGTCTGGGTAAAGTAATGAATCCAATCTCTTGCTACCAAAATAAGATCTATGCAGGAAAATTAATAAGTAAATACCTTCCTTTCATCATGATAGCATTTGGGAGTTTTAGAGCTCTGTAGTCCATTAGTCAGTTTAGTTAATGACTCTGCTTATACTCTTAATCATGTGCAACACATAGACTGAGCTTCATTTAGTTCAATGTGCCTTTCAGAAGCCTGAACTGAATCCTAGTTTGTGGCAAATCATACCTTCTCAGAGTACAAAACAGTCAGTTCACCTCTCTTAAGTTGTATAATATCTTCAGAAAATTTGTAGTACTTCTAAGTACAAAAATGACAATTTAGGTAAGGCCCAAATAGGTCATGGTTTTAATGTTTGGCTATTTCTACAGCCATGGCTTATTTAATGCTGGAAACATGCATTGCATTCACAACAATTTCAAATAACAAAGAAAGTAGACACACTAAATAAAATTTTAATAGACAGTCTTTCCTAGTATAATATTTAAATTTCCATAAATCTATATAATTTAGGAAAATGCTACAAACTTCATTAAGTTAGAGTGTTGAGTGAAGAGTTATAATCAAATCAATTTTTATAATTTGAGTGATATTCAAATTTATTCCCACCCCATTGAGGTGGCAATAGATTGATGCTGTGTGAGATCAGGGAATTTCAACCTATTGCACTCAAGTGAAACCCAATACATTAAAAAAAAATTATTTATTCATTGCAAAGTCTGTGAGAAAAAAATGAATGATGCAGTTTTTTCTTCCTTAGTGAGAAGACCTACTGGTGATCAAAATTTTTGAATAAATAAATGTGTTACCTGTAGAGTTTAGGGAAAAATACAAGTTTAATTATAAGTAACTGATGATTGTTGGCTACTAAAATAATAAAACTTCCATGATTCAAAAATAGAATACTATTTTCTTTTTTTATCTTCCTTTTTCCTTCCCATCTTCCATCCATCCTTCCTTCTTTCCTACCCCCAGCTCCCTCCACAACTCAAATATCTTTATTGTGTACTCTCTTGTAGAATGTATATTGTTACATAAGTTCATATTGAATTCTATAAATATTATTAGATTATAGATGCCGTTCTCTTTTACAATTTTGTTTCCACTTAGCAGTATGGTAATAAAACTTACATGTCTATATGTAGATAGGATTTATTGCTCCTACCTGAAGGATGGAATACCATGATATTCATTCTCCATATTTTTTCCTAGCCAATCTGTCTAGCAATAAATGTTCAGATTGCCTTCAATAACCTGATATCATAAAAACTACTGTGGTAAATATCAACATTCATGTCTCTTTGTGATCTATATGAGACTTTTTTTAGTAATATCCAGTAATGGCATTACTAGGTCATAGGATATACATATCCAAATTTTAGTATGTACCAAAGACTGTTCTTCTAGAGTGGCTGTGCCAGTTTGCATACCATTAGTAGGGTATAAAGGATCTCATATCCCAGTATTCCTGGAACACGACATTATCAGGCTTTCTGATTTATGCTACTCTAACAGGTGAAAAGTGATATCTTACTACTCTTTTAAGTGGCATTCTCTGCTTAGTAATGATTTTGAGCTTCTCTGAATATTATTGCTAACATTCTTGGTTCTTTCTTCTATAGATGTTTTCCTGCATTATCTTTAGTTGTTTATTTTTTGTTTTTTTTAAATGAGAATTTTTGTCTTCTTTTGTTGATTTGCAGGAATCCCTCTAGATCATAGTTTGGCAAACATTTTTCTGTAAAGGACCAGATAATAAATAGTTTAAGCTTGTGGACTATACACTCTTTGTTGTAAATACTTAACTCTGTCATAATAGCACAAAATATGTAAACCAATGAGTGTAGCTGTGTTCCAATAAAACTTTGTTTATAAAAACAGGTCATTGGCCAGATTTGACCCACAGGCCATAGCTGCTGAACGTACATAAATGGTAAAAGCACCAAGAACAATGTCAGGAATAGTGATGGAAAAAAAAATAGTAAGATAGGTATGAAAATTGTTAGAAAATGGCAGAGAAGGATCAGAAGCTTAATAGTGAATTTATGAAAGGTAAAATTAAAATTTGACAGAAATAAGTTTAGGAGAATATCTTTGTAATCCAATCCATGAAAGTCATATTGCAAATGAACAACAACAAAAAAAACAGCCAACAAACAAAAAATCTAATGAATTCAGGATTTCTTTTGAAGAACACCATAGAGAAATTAAAATACCAAGGATAAAATGGGAGAAGGTAATTGAAATGAATATAATTAACAAGGGACTAATATCTAAGAACAACTGTTAAACTGTTACTGTCTTAAATGTAATTCTCCCTTCAAGAAAAAAGAAAAGAGAAAAAGAAGACATAATTGGACAATAGTTGTTTACATGTCTTTGGACAGTTTTAAAATATCTTTCTTTTTCCAGAAAGTAAAGATTTTCAATATTGTCAGGATAAGGCTGAAAACAAACAAACAAAGAAGAGCCAGATTGAAGGAAATCACACTCCCCAATTTCTGATGATTTTTATCTTCAAGGAAAAAAGAAATATAACCATATTTAATTCTAACAAGTTGAATCTATGAAACACCATGATTAAGAGTAAGTCACTATGAGGTGGTGAAAAATGCAGCTGAAACAACAGAATTGTGGCAGTGATAACATGTTTAACTTATTTTAATTTCAATAAAATGTTGCTGTCTTTTTGTTTTCTCATTGAGCGTAAGTGATGATACATGTATGTTAGTATGTAAGTGAGTATATATGTATGTGTGAAATATATTTAATATATTTAAATATATGCATGTGTATTTATTTATATGTTAATAAGAAAGAATAAAGAAAAAATATTAATGAATCAAAGATATAGATAAATAGAAACTGAAACCAATGTGCTCCAAGAAGATGTATTAGTTATATTGTAAATCCCAAAGAGAAGAGGTAGCATTGCAGTCATTATCTTTTGAAATAAAGTTTTTAGATGATTGGACTAATTTTAGAGAGATATTATTAAGGTATACATAAGTCTCCAATTATAACACTATAACAATATAATTAAATCAATATATAACAATGACAGAACAGTAGATTAGGTACTTCTGGTCTCACAAAATTCAAAGAAAACATCCTTTCTGGAAAATCTACCAAGAATAAAATAATTAAAATCTAATGAAAGCAAAGAACTTAAAACACCAGTGATAAAACAAATAAAACTTTATTATAAAAGAAAACTAAATTCAGGTTTAGATTATCTTCGATTTCAAAAGTAAGCACCATGACCAGCCCAAGAATCAACTGATGAAAACCCAGATCCCGAAACATCAGCCAGTAGAAGACAGTTTTTCTTGGTTCCTTGCTTCCTTCCCTCTTTCCTTCGCTCCTTCCTCCATCTTTCCCTCTCTCTCCCTCCACCCTCCACACTTCTCTCTACCCTCCCTCTCTCCCTTCTCTTTAGCTCTAGCTCTACCTCTGTCTCTCTCTCTTCCTTCCTCCTGTCCTCTCTTCCTTTCTCCCTTTTGCTTTTAGGTTTGGTTTAAATATTAAAATCTTAAGTGCAAACATTTTATCTGGAAAGCATTCTTAAAATCTAGAGGATAGCACTGACAAATACAAAGATAAACAAAAGAATAAAGAAAAGATTAATGAAGAAATATATTTAAAACCGTGTAACAAGACTTTTTAATCCATTTTACTATATATGTACTAATTTTCAAAATTTTGTCTATTTTGTGTATTGATTGCATAAAAATCTGATATATATATATATATATATATATATATATATCCATACAATTTGTGATTTTGTATTTTAGAAGCAATTATTTAAGTTTTTCATCACTGTTTAAGTATGTATGAGGCTATGATTAGTGAAATCCATAAGATTTCATAAACTCTGGGTAATTACACTGTGACTATTTGGAGAAGTGTTAATACTTAAATCAATGTTAAGAGACTAACTTGTCAAATTGATAAAGCTGACACTTAAAAAGCATGAATACTATGAAACATCTGTCTCTAAACCCAACAAATGTAAATGAATTTTAAAAATGTATAAACCACCCCAAAATCTCAAATTCAACCATCCCAGTCTCAGTCCATCTCTTACCTTTTCAGGTAACTTATTCTAGAAACTAACTGCAACAATTCTTCATCCTATGGGGAGCTTTAGCCAATTAATTCTACCAGTTTTTCTCTGACTACAGCCTCTATATCCTAAATTTCTTCTTTACCTAGTTTTGGTTCCATAGTGCATCATTATAATTCTCACCTCTCTTATGACACCCTCTGCCATAATAAAATGTAAAATTGCACCCTCCTTAAATGCATTGCTCCAACTATACTGTGTTTCCACAAACAGTTAAACCTGGCTGGAGCAGAATACATACTGAAATGAGTTACTGCACTTTAAATTTATAATACATTTCATATAATTCCTAAACTGTTTCCTAAACTCAATATGTTTCCCAAGTCAATTTCATTTCAATTTCAAAAATAGAAATGTTGCATCTTCCTTTGGCTTTCCAGAACATTTCTATACTCCTCTGCTTTCTCATACTTTAGAGGTTTTTAAGGCTGACATTGATAGAGGCTTTGAGGGTTTGTGGAGGAAATTCAGGTTTCATAAACTTGAATGGGAAAATAGAATATTTTGACTATCTAGCTTTAAATTTAACTTCCCTTTAACTATAAATATAGACAACAGACCATTGTTATTTTAACAAAGTCTGTGGACTTTGTCACAAATAGAAAATGCATACATTTAATATCACATTACAGTTGGTGCAAACATCTTGAAATATGTACATCATCATCACTACTTCAGAGTAATATAGTTTTAAAATCTACTGCTCAGTTCTATAACTTAATACACTAATTTATTATTATATAAAATTACTTCTTATTAATATTTTGGAAATGATTTAACAATTTTTCAGTATAACTTTTGGTTTATAATCTTATGTATTTTATTTTATAAATTTAAATAAATTTAAATGTATTTTAATTTTGGAGTCTACCAGAGTACTAAAAGATCCATCAAACACACCCACATGCACACACAGAATTAAGATTTTTCTGATTGATGGCCTAACTTCTTAATTGCAGAGCAAAAAAGACAGAAGAGAATTATTTTGTTTTCACCCTACAAAATCTATGTATCTATTTGATCCTGTGTCCTCATTTTCCACTTTATTTCCATCTAAAATTATGCCTCTGTACTAACTACTAAGGTCAAGCATTCCATTTATGCACAGGATTCTTTCCCTTTCATCTACTTAAGAAACTTGTCCTTGAATGGATACTCTCTTTTGCACCAACATTCCCTTCCTTACTTGCTGATAGAAATATATCAATAATTAAAAAGCCATTCATATCTCTTGTATTAGAAATAAATAAATATGGGCTTCTCTGGTGGCGCAGTGGTTAAGAATCTGCCTGCCAATGCAGGGGACACAGGTTCGAGCCCTGGCCTGGGAAGATCCCACATGCCACAGAGCAGCTAAGCCTGTACGCCACAACCACTGAGCCTGCGCTCTAGAGCCTGTGAGCCACAACTACTGAGCCTGTGTGCCACAACTACTGAAGCCCACACACCCAGAGCCCATGTTCCATAACAAAAGAAGCCACTGCAATGAGAAGCCCGCGCACTGCAACGAAGAGTAGCCCACGCTCGCCACAACCAGAGAAAGCCCGCACACAGCAACGAAGACCCAACATAGCCAAAAATAAAAATAAATAAAATAAATAAATTTTTTTAAAAAAGAAAGAAAGAATTATTTCAGTGATCCTTGTATTTTTTCCCTCGTATGTTTTTAATGTCTTTCAATTTTTGTAAGGCTCTTACTTCCAGATATTACATATTTATATTTTTTTGCCTAAAGTCTGTCTTCCTCACTAGTACACAATTTTTGAAGGTAGGACCTTTGTCTGTTTTTTTCACCCCTATTACTTAGCCTAGAACATAGTGGGAACTCAATAAATATGCAGATGAATTGTAATAGGGGCAGGGCAGGCATACAGCTCTTATCACACAACATTTAGTGCCACAGATAGAGGTCCCACTCTGCCAACAGTCAGCCTCGCAGTGGTCCTGGTGGCAGAGAGTCCTGGCGGTGAGAGGCAGATCATGGCCTTCTCCCTGGGGCCCTCCAGGCCCTCTGGCCTAGGACTATGTGTGAGCTGAGGGGACCAGGGACAGGCTGAGGGCTGTGACCGGCAGAACTCCAGAGCCCTCGCCACGGCCACCCACTGGCAGGGTCCAGGTCTTGAAGCAGCAGTGAACCTCTCCCCCTTCCCTACCTCCATGACCTAATGGCAGCAGACTCCATGGGTCGCAGTCCAGTGTACCTGGTCCCCGTTTGGGAGGCCTGAGGAGCCTGAGGGCTGGCTAGGTCCTGGATGCCTGGCTCCCTCAGTGATGAAGGCTGGGCAGGGTCTAGAGACCTGGCCCTGAGGGCACCACCAGCTGAGATCTGCCTCTTCAGCTGGGCCTGGACACTGGTGGGAGGACCCTGACTGGGTGCGGGATGAATGCTCCCAGGCAGGGTAACTGGCCTACACAGGGACCCACTCCTCTTAGCCAGGGCCTGGACCTTAGAGGGAGAAAGTTGAGCTTTGGGACCTTGCCCTTTCTTGTCAGAACAGAGAATAACATTTGTTTTGGTGGAGGGTTACAGGAACAACATGACCTGCCCGTGCCCTGACCTCAAGAACAAAGGATCTGACACTAAGAAGTTTGCAACAACTAACCTTGCCTCCCTCCTCCACCTTTCCTATAAACTGCTTTGCTGAAAGCTATTGGCGAGTTCAGGTTTTTCAAGGCATGAGCTACCCGTCTCCTTGCATGGTCCTGCAATAAACCTTTCTCTGCTTCAAACTCCAACGTTTTGGTATTGTTTGGCTTCACAGTGCATTGGGCACATGGACTTGCATTTGCTAACAAGAAGACTTATTGTAAAAAGGAACCTGCAACATTAGACAGGAAGGTCAAATTTTCCCAGAATTAAGGTATGTGTAGTAATTATAGACTTGGAACCACAGTAGCATCAGAATGTTATTTACTAGAAAAGTCTAAGATCCAGAATAGGATCTGCAGGAAAGATTCTATTGAAATGAGAATGGGCCATTGTTAAATGATGAAATATTAATCTCCAGAAAATAATAAACATGGAATGATTGATCATCAAATACTGATGTTGGAATACTGTGCGTAACAAAATTGGTACATGACAATGTAACACTTGTGAACAGGGACAGCTTCATGATCATGAACCTGTGATCTGTGAAGTCCACAGGGTTTCCTGCTTAGAAGGGCCCCAGTCTTGGTTTAATGCACTGCTTCTGTTCTGTCATCCTGAAATTCTTGATAATTTTTGAGCAGGGAGGCTTGCATTTCATTTTGATCCTCAAGTTATATAGCCAGTCCCGCTTGCAAATACAAACCTACACATTTAATTTTTGCATTCCTTTGTGAGATAGATGAATAGAATATGATAATAATACAAATAATTTCTTACTTTGTATGTGTATACTTTATATATGTGGTAGGTACTAGATTCCTCTAGCATGTCCAAGTAAACCTTGGAGTGATACATTTTTATTATAAGCTTTTGCAGGACTTTATTTCATAGAACATATTGGTGAATTTGTCAAATAATAAAATGATTATTTAAAATAGATTACCTGTTTACTCAGATCTTTTATATGCCTCTATCAGAATTTTAGTTAAGAGTAACTTAAATTTAGTTTCACTAAAGATATTAAAATTCTAAGATTTTTAAAATAGGACTAAACTCTTCAAAATATGAACTTTCTAAACATAAAATTTCTAAAAGAATTTTTTTCAGAGTGAATTTGCCTATTCATTGAGCAGATTCATCTTATTTTACGTATTTTATGATTTTTGCTTTTATTATTTCTAAAGTTTTCTAGCTAATTGCAAAATTATTGTAGTAAGAAATGCATCAAATTTCTAACATAAAAGTAACCCTGTTACTTTTAGAAGTTATTATTTTCATTAACTCTGATTTGCAAACTCCTGGGCTACCTTAGCACCATTATATGTCTCAAGAACAAAAGAAAAAAAAAAAATAGAGTTACTTTGGTTTTGGAAACCTATAGAACCTAGAATACAACTTTCACATGTAAAGAATGTTGTGCAAAAAAAGAGTTGTATACAAATAAATTAACAAATAGAAAAATATCACATGATAATGAGGACCTACACCACTTTACCAGATAAAATGTAAAAATTTTAAATTTAAAATGTATTTAAAATGCAAATACTTTTTGGAAGATGTATTCAGGTTACATCTCTCCTTGGTTTCATCTTAGTATAAATCACATGAAATTAAAAAAAATATTAAGTACCTTTCGGTATTACAGTTTTGTATCCTGGAAATTTGTAGTAGTCTGAGACTCAGATAGTAAGTCTAGTCAGACCCTAGTTCTAACTCTGTATTTAACTAGTTTTATGATTTGGAAGATACTGTTAATATCATTGCATATTAGCATTTGGGTAATTATTTATAAAATGTAATTTTTTTAATCTGAACTTCTGTACAAGGAGTTTAGATATAAGTATCTAAATATTTACAGATTAAACAGGATAAAAATTCATTCTCAACTGAAGCAATGGAATCTGAGCTCTCATGAAAACTTTGTATTCCATGTTAAATTTTAATCATTTTACTAATTCTTGAATAATGAAACGGTAAGTATCTAAATGTAACAGCTTTAAATCCTATGTTCTTGCAAGTGAATTGTTGTCTTGTATTCATTTTTTCACCTGTAGGGCAAAGTACATTGCCTTACAAAAGAAGGTTCTCAGTACATTTATTCCTCAAAAATGAATATACTGTTCATTGTTTGGTCCAATAGGAACCATAAGGATATTAATCCCCATTCTCCGGGGCAATAAAGTAGTCTGGAGAGTTGTCTTGCCTTTTGTCTATAGGCAATTTGTAAAACTCAAGATGAATTTTTTGGCTTAAGCTTGGTTTAGTTGATCATGTCTTTTCAACCAAATTAAACATAAGAAGTAGTGTTAGGAGAGTACATCCTCTAAATTATATCTGCCAGGTATTTCACAGCTTAAATAGTAAATTTTCATGGTATTAATTTTAATATTATCTAGAATTATAGGGACTAGAACTCCCATTTTAAACTATACTGTTAGTAGAAACATATTTAGAAAAAATATGCTTACACATATATGCACATTCTGGTAACATAAGATTAAGAATTCAATGAGCTAAAGAGTTTTTGTGGAATTCACCTTTTGTTTATTCAAAAACTACTTTTGCATGGTTGCTATACATCATGCACTCTACTAGGTTTTGAGGTGATAATAGCAAATATGATTGCATACATGATTGCAGGTGTCATTGCTAAATGGATGACCAAAAAATGATTAATCCATATCCTAATTCCCAGAAACTGTGAATAGTACCTTATGTGACAAAAGAGTTAATACTAAATTACATGGTGAAAGAAGTAATCAAGTTAAAGATTTTGAGAGGAGGAGCTGGCTTATCCTGGATTATTCAGGTGAGCCCTAATTCCAATAACAAGTGTCATTAAAAGAGTAGGCAGAGGCATCTGACAGACTGAAGTGGAGATGGCCATGTAAATATGGAAGCAGAGAATGGACTGATGTAGCCACAAACCAAGGAATGCCAAGAGCCCTCAAAAGCTGGGAGAAAACAGGGAATGGAATTTCCTTCAGAGACTCCAGGAGTTTGACCCTGCTGACACGTTGATTTCAGAATTCTGGCCTCAAGAACTGTGAGAGAATAATTTCTCTGATGTTTCAAATCACCAAGTCTGTGGTGCTTTGTTAATTCAGCCAGAGGAAATTAATATACCAGCTAATCAAAATGACTTATGAGAGCATGTAGGAATAACACTCAATTCAAGCCTCGTGATCATTTAAGCTTCCTCGTAGAGGTGACATCAAAGCTACTATGAGATTTCTATGTTCATAGAATTTATGTCTCTTCCTTGAGCAACATTTTAAGGTTTTTCTTTGGAGCTGGAAAAAGACTATGCAGAAATAACTTAGCAACATTCTAATATAATTCCCAAACTTCAGGAAATATAAGAATCACCTGGAAATTTTTTTTTAAAGTAAAGAAGTCTAGAACCTACCCAGGCTTATAAATCAAAATCGCTGGAAGTGAGACTCTCTGAAGTATCTTTTAAGTAAGTATAAGAGATATATCTTAAGAACTCAGATATGCTTAAGTCTGTGTATAATTGCTTGGAAGAGTAAGGCAAACACGGGAGCCTGGTCAAACATGGCCTTGGACCCAGGCCTGACCTCTTGAATTCCTTCTTTGACATTTTCTCAATTCAGGTGAACTGGGACTGTTTGGGCTATCAGTGCCCTGTTGCTAGAGTTCATTTAGTCCATACTGGGACTTGAGCGAGTTCTTTGCCTTGTTCATCTTTTTGGGGAGCTCTCTGATCCTGTACTCTCAAGCCAGGCAGCCTGGCTCAGGGATCACTCTCTTTAGCCTACCTGGTATGGTATTACATGTTAGATTAAGATAATGTCAGCACTCACATGTGTGAGTCCCTATATGGGCTCTAACCTGTCCATGTTCCAACCCTGGTGTCACATCTTGTACAGCTACCAAGAATTGCAGGGGTGGTGGCAGGTACCCTATACCTTGTGTATCCTGTGGTACCAGCCCCGCACAGTAATATCTTCAGCCCTTCACAGGTTCCAGCCAGATGTCAGATAGTCCTCTAAGGTGGCTGTGATCCTATTTGTGCAAGGAATACATTTTGTCCTCTTGCACGGGCTTAAGAGAGACAAAGGAGGAGATAGAGTCAAGAGAGGTCATCCAGTGAAATGGGGTTGCTCTTCACATTCTCCCCAAGGCCACTCCTCTAAAATTTCCTGGAGGCCACATTCTAGGAATGCAGAGAATACAGCCTAATGAGTTCAGAGAAAACATAATCGGAAGGTGTGTTGTTCTACCTTTATGCTGTAAAATTCCTATTAACAAATTTAATGAAGATAAAATGAATCATCTGTCGTATTCTTTACATACTCTTGTAAAGACTTGCATTTCATCAAAGAAGCACAGTCAACAACCATTGAGAGAGTAATTGGAAGCAAGCATTCATTGCACAATGGACCACGCAGTGTCATAAGTGTCATTAAAATAATTAAAATTCGTGTTAGGGACTGTATTGGCAAGAAATCTATATTGTTTCAATGCAGATTCCCCAAAAAATGGCAATGTGATTAATAATTTATTAGTTTTGTCTTAAGGTAGGAAATATGAAATTACCCAGGAACAGTTCATTTGACAATAAAGATCAGAAAGAGATGATTATTGGACCAGAATAGTACAAAATGGGGACTGAGTCCTGGGCCCTGCAAAGAATCTTCATGTACTAATTAAACAATAAGGCAAGAGGTATGAAAGTACTACTTTATTCTAAATCATTAATTACTCTCTAGATCTACCATGGACCAGTTGATTTTGTCATATATATGTTCACCAATTTTTTTTAATATACAAAGTTTCCCATAAAAATATTTGTTTGGGACCCCTTTTACCTGGGAGCATGCCAGGTTTGGGAAGCACTGCTCTAATTCTAGGGCCAGCTACATCATTTGCTGGGCCCAGTGCAACCTGAAAATGCAGGGCCCTGTGTTAAAATATTATTAAGAATTTCAAGATGGCAAAGGATCAGAGCATTAAACTAAGCACTGAGATTTTCCGAAGGCAGGATCCTGTGTGACTGCACAGATTTCATACCCGTGAAGCTGTCCCTGGACTGCACTCATATAGAAGTTTTTCACATTTTGTTTTTACCACTTATCCCACCCTGTGCTTGAAAATGACTAAAACTGTGACTTCTGGAAATGGGTTCAACCAACTTCTCACCTGTTGGTATTGTATCTAAATTTCAAGATTTATTTTTTAATGTTACTAACCCCAGGATATCTTTACTGATTAGCTCAATCATACAAAAGTATATCTCTTCTTTATGCTTTTATGATTTATTTTATGCTGTGGAGAATATTTTGTTTGCAAGATTAAATTGAATAAGACATGGCTTCTGTCCTGAAATTTTTATTAAGTTGGGAAGATAAGTACAGTTTATATTAGATAGAAGACAGATATCTTAGATTATTAGTGAACAATTATTAGATATATTAAAGAATGATTTATTTTAACAGTCTGATTCAAAATTAAACTGCAATAAGAGTTCAAAGGAAGATATGATCAGAATAGCCAGGACTAGCAGAAATAATGTCAGATGTGATCCTGACGGATAGAGATTACTCAGAGCCAGATCATTAAGGAAATTTGGGAATCTAGGTAACAGGTAGAAGATTTAAGACTTAATGTGAAAGAAAATACAAGGATTTTGTAGTCTTACAAGATTGCTGAGCAAGGAAATTGCCTGACAACAATGGTGTGATGAAAAGAGTAAGTTGAGAGTGGAACTCAGTGTAGGAGAAGCAACTGGAGCAAGATAAAGGAGGGTGGAGAAGAAGGGGGAGACACAGTGTTCCTGATGGAAAAGTGGAAAAGCTATGGATTAGGATAGTCGGGAGAAATGTGTAGGTAAAGACAAAACCAAGTGAATGTCTGAGGACAAACATGACAGGGTGTGTTACCATTTAGGTATAATAAAATATTAAGATGATAAGCCAGCAAATGCATATCCTCAGTATAACTGCATTGATTCTCTAATTTTCGCAAGCATAAGTAAATTTCAGTATTTTCTTAAATGCCCTCAAATTAGCTGGAGTACTTTCCCAGCTGTATCATTCAGGGTATTAAATATAAGGCCATCTTAAAATTATGTATTTTAATATTATTTTCATAAACTTGACTTTTGAATCTAAATACCAGCCCTTTTCAATGAAAACTAAAATCTATCCCAAAGGAGTGCGTTGTTTTAGTTTTAAAGTGCCCAAGAAGCATATTGTGCATATTTTAAAATTAAATATAGAGCTATAAGAATTTTGGTAACTTAATTGTATGTAGGCTGAATTATAAATAATAAAGAAAAGAAAATCAATGGTAAGAGTAATGGTTATATTATGGTTATGGTTATATTATTACTGGTTTTTTGCTCTTAGAATATTTCAGTAGCTAAGGTTGAATCTGAAAGTCTATCTTCATTTAAACTTAATTTTGATCGTTAAAAGAATATATCAAAATGTAATAAATATGTATAACAAAATGTAAACTGCATCAACATTAAATTATATTAGTTTCTTTCAAATAATTATATTCTAATTAAAATATACTGTTCACAGAAGGACCAAAAAATATGTGTATGCAGTTTCTCAGCATATATCAAAAGATTCCACAGTTTATTCAGCCATCAGGGATATGTTTTGATGACTCTCTTTACATTTCAGTCATAACATTTTTCTAAAACACAACTGCAATTATTTTCCCAAAACAGGTCCTAAAATATTCTTTACATGTGCTAAATCCTGCCATTATGCTGATTTTAGAAAGATTTTAAAGATGATGAATTTAAATAATATATTTAAATTGTACACTTTATCAAACTTGTTAATAATCACAACATCCAAGATAAAAATACAAAATTACAATAAAAGTGAAAATATTAAATAAGCAGGAAAGAGTTTCCAGAAATATTAGAGAATAACACTGTTGCATGTAACCCTTTTAATTAAAGGTCATAAGAAAGAGAAGCCCAGAAAATCAGTATAATGAGACTGTATTAAGCTATTGCAGCACAAGGATCCCTGAGAAAGAGATGACCCTGTGGAGTGCTCTTCCCATTTTAAATAAAGCTCCATATGCCTTAAATTTGGGAACTCTCATCAGGAGCACACACTGCTTGGCTTCAGTTGTCATTGTGTGGCAGAGAGGGAGAAGGGATTTCTGAGGGAGCCAGAGCCCAAGCTATTTAGAGCTGTATAGAGTAAAGTCAACATCTTCGAAAGGCAATTTTCAGCAAATGGGGAGACAGTGCAGGCTGTGGAAAATTGGTATCATGCACTCCCTGTACCACTTAGATGCTGAGCGGAAGAATTCAGACCAAGTAGAAGCTTCTAGGTGGTATTGAAGGCTGGGACTTTGCTAAAGGAAATAAAGCTGACGTTATCCAAGCTTACCTTAAACCCAATCTTTGCAATCATTTGGATGAGTGTAATGTACAATCTAAGAGAAAAACTCAACTATTGGAGTCAGAAAACAGAGAAAAACTTGGAAGTTGAAGGCCTCACCCTTGGTGAATTATGCTTTCACTAAGTGATTCCTGAATGCACAGACATTAAAGAGATGAATGCCAACTTAGATTTTGCTCCCAAAGGAAGGGAATTTATTCTTCATTGTGAAAGAAGCATATGTCTTTTAGGGAATCATGAGATGAAACTATTTGTAAACTACTGTTTTGTGAAGTACCTCAGGTCCAGCCCCCCACTTGTACAGATTTCCATTCTGGACAAATCCCTTTGTTTCATATGGTTAATGGTAGCAAAAAGTCCTAGGCAAGATAATAAACTATTTGACATATTTCTAGCTTGATACTACTATTGTCTTATTCTTTCCCTTTGTCTGCATTTTTTAAAATTTCTATACTCTTAAACTGCCCTCTTCAAAACTGTCACTTTCTATCAAACACACAATCTCATCCACACAGGGCTTTATATGGACAATGATAAATAAAAAAATGTTCTTTTCAAAGGTTATTGTTACACACAAGTAATTTTTTAGGATTATACTTTTTCAAGGAAGAGAGATTTCTAGGACCCAAATATGCAATAATTTTGTGACTGTCCTTTGTGAAGAAACCAAAAACATATTCAGACAATTCCAATTATGTAGCTGACCTAACTATTGCTAAGAATTCTGATTTTTTAAATTTCCTATACATTTTAAAATAAATTGCCTCAAAGTAATTTATTCTTTGTACTTATTGGACAGCTACAAGAGAGTGTGGCATAAAGATTTGAAGTGGTCAGGCTGGATTAGAGAATGATAACAAGGATTCAGATAATTTACTTTTCCTCCAAGCTATTACAAACTCACAAGCAATGCAAAGATAATTATAAGATCCAATGTCAGTTCCCCATCATAGCCGTTGTTCCTCATGGAATGGCTCCCACTCTTTAACTCCCTTCACAGAGAAAGAAATATGACAGGTTAAAGACACCCAAAAGCATGGGCTTACTGCTGAGGGGGGGAGGAGGTGGCCTTGCCTATCCATCCAACACATACAAGCAAATAGTTCCAGTGCCACTTACACAGTCCTGTTTGTATTTCTTTTTCTGTCATCAAGTGTACTTGTGTATCATTCAGTGTAGTAAGCTTGCCATGTACACACAACAGAATGAGACACTATTAAAAGGGATACTGTCTGTTCCATTGTGGCTGAAATGTAATAGTAGTATGAATTGCTACTGCCCACATTTAATTCATTTATTCTTTCATTCACTCAACTAACACTTTTAGGGAAATTCTACTAGAAAAGAAATAAGAACTACTACTTTTATCAGTACTTCTACAACTAGGACTACTACATTGCATCTACTATTATTAATAGTTGAAATTTAATACACTATGTCAAGCATTCTGCTAAGCACTTCACATTTATTTATTAGCTCATTCAATTCTAACAACAATGCTAGAGGCTATGGGTTATTAGTATACCCATTTCACAGAAGAAAAATTAAGTTTAAAGAGGCCAAGTAATGTACCTAAAGACACACAGTTTTGAATATGGTAAAAATGGGATACAATTTCATATAGCTACATGATTCCTAAGCTAATAAGCTTCATTTCTACATGGTTCTACTCCCATTGATGAATAAATTTTTCCTTACTCTCAAAAAGATAAGTTTTATTGGTGAGAAATGTATATAATGATACCAATTAATTAGTAACAAAGATACATAAACAAAGTTAAAGTGCTATTTAATGTGGAAGAGTGAGACAACTGTAAATTGTCCTGAAAGATAGGAAATGCATTCCTAAAAATTTGACATTTGAGCAATTCCATGACTAGGAAGGCACCAAGTGAAAAAACAGACAAGGTTATTTCCGCATATTGAGAAAAGCTTGTACACAAACATAACAGTGAAAATGGAATGACACTCTTGAGGGATGTAACACATATTACTGAATTGTGAAATGCCTTCTATGTCAGGTTCAGGAATTCAGATGATACTCTTTTCTAAAGTCAATGGAAAGTTCCTGAATGCTTTTTTTAAAAGAGGTGTTAAATGGTCTACTCATGTGAGTCAATATGGGACAATACAATTAAAATATAGGACACTGTCCTTGGTTTAAAAAAAATAAAGTCTAAAAAGAAAGAATCAACAATGGTAGAATAAATTTAAAGTATTTATAAAAACAAAATTTAACTGTATGGTACTTATTATTAATTCAACAGGAATGTGTAATAAAAGATCAGTAATGACTGGAAGAGGACAAACTTCAAAACTGAGGTCACAATTAATGGGCAACATTATTTTTTTAAGTTAGAGCAAAACTCTGAAAGCCTAGAGTCAGCTAGATGACTCTTGGCAGTCAATTGTTGTAAGTTTTTAAGGCAAAGAGTAATGAGTTGGGGGCAATGTTTCTGTAGCTTGGTCTGGTGTTGGTCTGTGTAGTGGAAGCTGTTAGTGTCCCTCCCTGAGGCCTTGCCATTGCAGTGCATGGAGCACTCTTCAGACTACCTGAGTGCTTTCCATAGAGACTAGAGCTGCTCTGCCTTCATACTTAGCAGGCTGGAATAACCAGACAAATAATTACAGCACAGCCCCTGCAACAACCTTCAAACAATGACTGACAGCTGTATTGTAAATTCTTCAGATCCCAGACCCTCCAGATAAGATTATTCTACTCACCACTTACTCCCAGATCCCAGCAGGATTATTCCCCAGGAGTAACCAGCTTGATAACACACCCTTTACTGACCACCTTTCTTTTGCATTCTCTCTTTCCTACTTTCCTGTGAATGATACCTGGAATCACCTCCTAAAAAATGCTTGCACTTGAATCTCTCTCTCAAAGCCTAGCTGGGAGAACATGAACTAAGACAATATGTAATATACTGAGACAGAGAAATTTAACAGCAGTAATTTAGGTTATAGGCTTTTTTGAAAACCTGATAAAATTTTTAGACTCACTGACTCAAAAAATATGTACACTGAACACACACACACACAGACAGACAGACAGACAGACACACATTTATAAGTCCATTCATCTAATGATTGTTCATTGATTTCCTGCAATGAGCCAGGCACTATTCGGCTAGATCACTTGTATACAGCAGAGAAGAAACTCTTATAAAGCTTATATGCTGATATACACATTTTTAATATTATTCCATTTTGTTCTCAGTTACACTGAAGTCCAAACATAGGGGATCTTGGTACCAAAGGCAGCCGGTTCAAAATCCCTGGAAAGGATAAATGGAGACATAAATTTGAAGTAATAAATTCAATAATCATAAAAGTAACTATAGGAATTGAACAAAATAATATGACAGTGAGAAAATCTGGTGATAAAACTATAAATAATATCCTTACTGTGGGAAGAAAAACTAGCAAGAGACTGTAAAGAATGCTGGTTTTAAAAAATTGGTGATATAAGCTGCTAAACTTACTGAATTTAAATGTTGGTCTGATTACTGGCCAGAGTCTGAGTCATTGAAACTTGAATGTGAGAGCACCTGAGGGTGCCTGTGGTAGCTATATTTCTAATGAACCACATCTCTCAGGATTCATGCCCTTATGTAGTCTCTCCCCACCATGAATTGAGACTGTCCTATAACTTCTATGAACCAACAGACTGTGGTGAAAGTGATACTATACAATTTTGAAACCTATGCCTTAAGAAGTCTTGGAAACCTCTTCTTTGGCACACTTGGAACACTGAGCCACCATATTAGAAGTCCAGCTACATTGCTCGAGAGACTGTATTAAGTAACTAAGTGAAAAGAACAAATTGAAAACCACATGGAGAGAACGAGAAGCCTTAAGACTACAAAGAAAGAGAGTGGGCCTCCCACTCCCAGCTCTCCCCAACAAGGTGTCAGATATATAAGCAAGCCATCTTAGATGACTCTACTAAGTCCCAAGATAATTATAGTTCCAGATGATATCATATGGAGTATGAAAACCTTCCAGCTTGTCTGTTAACCCATGGAGTGTGCGAGAGATAAAAATATAGATATTATATTAGGTCATTAAGTTTTTGGTAGGGAGGAAACTGAGAGAGCTACTCAGCTCCAAACATGGGCTATTTCTTATAGAAAATGAAAGATGACTCAGAGAGTGGAGCCGAGAGCCACAGAACTGGGGCGTGACCAATAGAGATTCCTTACCTTCTGAATAGTAAAATTTTTCTGTGTGCACCTTGCTAGATTTAGAGTTGGTATGGATCAGTGCCTGGTATAGTCTTCTATGCCCCCTTGCCCCTTTTGAGTGCAAGTGTCTACCATGGATCTTCTGTTCCCTATGTTATTTCACCATTGTATGTTGGATATACATGTGGGGAGTGAGGAGACAGATAACTTCTCTTTAGATTACAGATCTTCCTCTAAAAGGAACCCCACATATGAAGCCTTATCTGCAACTGGGTCTGACTCAGATGAAGGGTTTTAAACCTAATGGCATAAGGAAAGGAAAATTTGGAGGTGAGTGTACTTGGCATATGTGAGTAGCGTGAATTATTAGGAATCAGTGTGAGGACCGTGGTGGCTAATTTCCAAAGATGGTCCCTCAATAAATTGTGTTTCCTGTACTAATGCCCTTAAGTAGTTCTCTCCTACATTGAGAAAACCTGGCATCTCTTGTTTAACCATTCTTGAGGTACTAAGTCCAGCCACACAATTAGAGATGCGATGTTGAGAGGGAGAGTTGTGTAATTGTGTGGAGAAGAGCCTAACTCTGCCAGTTTTCCAGCCGACTCCAGTATCCCAGTATCACAGCCTAGCCACTCTTCCAGCTATACTCCACAGGCTTCCAAATGACTACAACCCCATCCAACAAGAGCTAAGCCCAGCCAAGCCACAGAATCAAGAGAGATGGTGAAAATTTTCTTGTTTTAAATTGTGAAGTTTTGAGGTTTTTGTTATATAGAAATACAAATACATAACTGAAAGTGTCTTACCTGCTTTGGAGATACCATTACCACCTGTGCCGAAATAATATGTCTAACAACTGCCTTTAAAAAAATGTTGTCATAATTTCCTTTTTAAAATTGAGATATAATTGACATATAATGATATTAGTTTCAGTTCACAACTTAATGATTCAATATTTGCATATATTTTGAAATGATCACCACAGAAAATCTAGTTAACATCATTTACCTCACATTGTTACATTTTTTTCTTTTTTTCTTGCAAGGAGAACTTTAAGCTCTGTTCTCTAACAACTTTGAAATACACAAGAGTCACCATGTTGTACATTATATCCTCAGGCCTTATTTATTTTATAACTGGAAGTTTGTACCATTTGACTACCTTTACCAATTTCACCACCCTACCACCCAGCCTCTGGCAACCAGCCAGCAGCTGCTTTTTGAGTTCCACTCTCTCTGGGTCTAACTGTGCCTAACTTACCTCAACATATATTTTAAAATTATGGAATAAGAAAAATTATTCTCTCCTGGCAGTTTTCTAAAACCAAGATCTTATAGAGTGAGTGGCACTCACTTTAGTTTTTTCCAAACTGACTCTGTTGGCTAAGTTTCTTTAAGAATTCTTAAAAGAATCACTCCTTTTTTAAATACACAGATTTTTAAATTTTAATTATATTTCATTTTTTTGGCCACACCACACAGCTTACAGGATCTTAGTTCCCTGACCAGAGACTGAACCCAGGCCACGGCAGTGAAAGTTCCAAGTCCTAACCACTGGACCACCAGGGAATTCCCAAGAATCACTCTTTTGATGAAGCTTAATCAGCCATCAGGATCAGGCCTGCAGTTTAACAAATTTACACTTACTGATTTGCAGCACGTGACATATTTGAAGAGGAAATGTGGAATGCCACTCTGGAAGGGGAGGGAGGGAAGCTTCTTTTTAAAGGCCTGGTTATTGTTGGAGTGCTCTGAGGGAGGTAATGAGTGAGGCAGGCTGTTTCTGAGGAGAGTGTAGGAGGAACAGATTAATTAGGGATTGGTGCTATCCTAAGGCAATGGCAGTTTAACAACTGGGTATTCTCACTAATGCATGAAAATAGCCAAGTAGATTTGGGGCTTCATTGGTAAGAAAGCAGCAATCATTCAAAAAAAGGACCATTAAGGCATTTTACAATTGCTTCATGACTTTGGGAAAAACAATGTTCACTCTTAACTTTGAACATGGTTTTATCTGTTTGTCCTCCAAGCCTGATTAATGGCAGGACTGCTTTTTTTAGTCCAAGCTGATTTTTACTCTTCCTATCTTAGATAAGTCTGTACTACTTCACTTTTACATCTTGAAATTTTACATTTAAAAAAAAATGCTGAAAAAATGTTTTTAATGTAAAAGTAATTTTAAAATTCTACTTATTTATTCTCATAATACTTAACGGAAATTAATAGAGAAAAGCACTGGTTACATAAAACTGTTGTCTGATAAACCACACAAGTTATTTATTAAGTTATTTTATTTTTTAAATTGTATTTTATTTTCCAGTTTTATTGAGATATAATTGACATATAACATTATATTAGTTTCAGGTATACACAGTAGTTATTTGATATATGTATATATTGTGAAAAGATTACCAAAATAAGTTTAACATCCATCATCTCATACTTATAATTTTTTTTCTTGTGATGAAAACTTTCAAGATCTACTCTCTTAGCAACTTTCAAATATACATTATTGTTAACTACCTATTGTAGTTAACTAACTATTGTCACCATGCTGTACATTACATCCCTAGAACTTTAATTAATTTAACTTTAAATTCATAAACAATTCAACAAACATATTTTGAGCATCAACTAGGTTATGTCTAAAGGTTTTCAATTAACATAATGTTGATGACAGAAGTAAAATGTATATCTCTTTATTTCAGTCCAATTATTTTCTCAATTAGCTAAACTGCTTACTCTAACTGTATGATTACTTAAAGTACAATAGGTCGAATTGTGCGTACCCATTTAGAAAATCCTTAAAACTCAAAAAAATTTGGTAGAATTACTTCCAAACATGCCTAGCAGATGTGATGTAAATATGGATGTAATCATTCTCAAGTACTAGAACATTTTTCACAGTCTTTGACTACAAAGTAGAAAATTATCACACACCATCTGCCCTGTGCTATATCTATATGGCAGTTTCTCTAATGTAATTGTTCAGGGTCAATCTTTCTGTAAGATCTCTAATGTGAAAACTCTAATATAGGCTTAACATTACCATATAAAGGCAATTAGCATTGTTTATATCAGACAACTGCAAAATAAAGTTCTAAATTTCAAGCATGATTTCCAAAGTGCATTTATCATTAATATGAAAATAAATGTTTTACTAAAAATTTAAAATTTGGAGAACAATAGAGTTTTATTTAATCAGAATCAGTTTCTGAATGCACTATACTGATAGTTTTACTTTCTTCTACATCTTGGTTTCATATTTGAAACAAAATTTCACTTCTCTTCTCTCTCCAAAATATTTATTCTGTAGTAAAATTGTGGTTAAGCAATCCTCCTATGTGTTTTGGAGATAAGCTTTATATGAAGGAACGTCTTATGCATCAAGCTTTACCAGATGTGTTTCATTTCTGATTTAGAATCTGTAAGTATATATTTTTTATTCAGGGATGATTTTAATTTAATATGACTGAAAATGTTTAAAGTTTAACTTTTTAAATTTTCCCTGAATTGTTGGCCACCTCTTTTATATTAAATCTGTGTCTCTGGTACAGTAAACAACTGTTAAATTCTATGGAATTATTGGCAATATAGTAGTTAACTCTAAATAAACAAGTTAGCAATCTGGCTAATATCATGATAAAATGACATATTTACTTAAATGTTCATTTTCAAGTAAATGATTTGTCATATTACAGAAACACCTAAATATTATGTTATTAAAATTAAAGCTTCAAAGAAAATGACTTAAATTGTTCTTTGAAAAAACAACAATAGTGGTAGGATAAGAATCAGACTTCTCATCAGCAACTGTGGATGTTAACAGATAATAAAATAATGCTTTAAATTTCTGATGGAAAGGATTTTTAAGCTAGTATTAATATTTAACTGCTTATCAACTTTGTTCATTCAAAAACTCACAAACTCCACTCCTTACAAATATTTTAGTAAGTTTCTAAGAACTTACTTTATCAAAATGAGATACAAAACTAAAGATGGAGAAGATATTGGATTCAAAATATGTAATATATCCCACATTGAAATAAAGATAGGAAGTCACATACTGACAGCTCTGCAGAAGAGCAGAAGAACATTTATTTCAGATTGGACTAGGAAGGGACCCCAACAGATACATAGCTCTGATGGGAAAAGGGTTGATATGAAATATTATCCTTAGAATTCAGGACAGCTTCATAAGGTAACAAAGTAAAAAGGAAAGCAATCAAGGTTAAAGAATATAGTTATTTCACCCAAAATTATTGAATTTTATAAAATCAGATCATCCAAGAGGTCAATCAAATTAAATAATTTAGGAATTTGTAAATTGTAGAAAAATCTCAATAAATAGTGTTTATAAAGACAATTTAGCATTAAGTTTGAAAGGAAGGGATTAATAGCTCTTTTCTCCAACCTCAAGGATGCTTGGGGACTTGACTTCTAATCCTCCTTTAAATCCTAACTCAAGGTATTTATACCAGTATCTCTGGAACTGCAAAGATTACTATGTATTAACCTAATGCCTGACCTCTTTGTCAACATTGCATTTTGCCTAATTTGTAACTAGTCAGTTACTGGTAATTGATGAGATATGACAGCACTGTATACTTTAGGGTCCTAGTTGAAAAGGAAATTTAAAAAGCTGAAGAGACTTTATAGCTGATAGTTTTGCTGCATTAAGTTAGTCATCACTCACCTAGCCTTGCCCGAGTGACAACATGCATCCCAAATGCTGTGCAATTCAGGAATGTCAGCAGCTACTCCTGGAATCCCTAAGGCTTTTGCTCTGCTATTGCTGTACAGACAGTGTCAATCTTTGTCTGTTATACTTTCTTAAAGTCAAGTAAACTTTGTTGGAGGAAGCCTGATGTATTAGTTCTGTTTTTCAAGAAGTGGATGGCAACCCAAATTACATGTGCAAAAGACCTACTGGGTGAATGAAAAGGGAGAGCAATCTGGAGTAGGCAAGGAATGTTCAAACTTCAAACTGACTGCTATGAAAGAGGGAGGGAAGTAAAAGGGATTAGGTAGTAAGATTCTCAGACAGCAACACTGTTTCCTAAGAAAGCTTCAGCCAGGCTGATGGACGGGGTGTCCTAGAGCCAAAATTGCCTGTTAAAAGAGTTCTAGATCTTTTAAAGAAGAGCTGCATGGTACCACTGTAATCAAGCAGGACCCTATGGGGCCTTCCCAGAACAGGACCCCCCCGTCCCCCACCCAATATCCTCTGCCTGCCTTTGTCTATAGAAAAACTTTAGTCAAAGAATAAAAATTTAATCAGAGAAGTGAGAAAATGCAGAAAGAAAGGAAAAGAGTGAGGAAATACAAAATAATAATAGTTTAGCCATTAAACAAAGTCAAGAACTTTTAGTTCCTCCTCAAGGATTATAGATAATATTCTGAGCCATGTCCTTTGAGCTGTTTTGCAGATACTGAAACCCCCACCAGGTGGAAGAAGTTAACTGTCTGCTTCCCACAAGCACGTAAACCCCAGACTGGTTGGAACCAGAAGGTTGATGATGTTGACTCCTGATTACCTCACCACCAACCAATCAGAAGAATGTCCATGAGCTGATCACATACCCCACACCACCCCTCCCTTATCCTGTCTTTAAAAACCTTGCCCTGAAAGCTTTCAGGGTGGTTGGGTCTTCTAAGCACTAGCTGCCTGGACTCCTTGCTTGGTGCCCTGCAACAAACACTGCACTTTCCTTCACCACAACCTGATGTCAGTAGATTGGCTTTATTGTGCACATGCAAGCAGACCCAAGCTTGGTTTGGTAATCCCACCACTTTGTTCAGTCATTGATTGGAAAATTTCCCTCAGGAATCATGGCCTTGGCACAAATATGGGGGTAGGATCCAGGAAAGCAGTATCTTGGCCATTGTTTCAATAGAAGATCTGAAAGTCTTATTTTAATGCTTACTTTAGTTGCCAGCACAGTCCACCACTTGTGACACATGGTTGTACTGAAGTTCACTACAGTTTCCATGAACAGCTCTTCCATGACATACTTGAGCCTCTCTTCCTGAGAAGAAACTTAGAAAAGCTATTAGTAAAACAAATTTTTTGTTGCATTTGGTGTCAGGCTCATAACTGGTACTCAGCCTCTTGCTCTATTATCCATCCTAAGTTCCCCTCACCTTCATCTATCTCCTTGCATGTCTTAATGTATTACCTGATGATGTGTCCCAAACCTAAATTCCTCTGGGATATTAGTCCTTGGAAATCACAACTTTTCCAGGTTGGGTTACCACAGATGATTCAGCAGTCATTGGGAAGAGAATACTAAGGAGGTGCCCAGTGGATAACTTGGGTTCCATTTATATATATATATATATATATATATATATATATATATATATATATATTGCTATGACATTGTTAGGCAGAGGTGGTTCTTCTTCCAGCTTATTGTAGTCGATTACACTTACTGTAAGGATGCCTCTTCTACTAGACTGATGCTCCTGATGCATCAGGTGTCCAAAGTGTTCAGGTGGTAGGTATGGTCAATGGGAAGTTTGCTGTGTCCTGTGGCAAGAAGGAGCCACATTTGGGAAAGAACACCCAACCCAGCAAAGCCCACGGTTGCAGGAATGGGAAGCACTAAATACCCTTGTGCATCATTATGAATAATATAAGTGGGGCCATTTCTACTTCTACCACTTGGTTTCCACACCCATTTGGGGACACACAGCTATACAGAAGCTTCTGACTTAAAGCATATTCTGTATCCTGAAGGATGGCAATCCATTATTTCAAAGGATTGCCTCTAAGCTGGTGCTTAACCTTTGCCCTTAGAAGGCTATTCCAGCATTCCATAAGACCAGTTGCTTCTAAGTAGTACACTGCTGGTACAAAAAGCAAATATCTTGGTTATGGGCCCACACTCACACCAATGTTGCTATGAAGCAAGTCACCCAGTTGCATGCAATGTTGTCAGGTCTCCTGTGGTAAGCAGCAATTTAAAATGATCCCCAAGATTCCCATCCCCTGATTTGTACACATTGTATAATGTAGCATACATCATTCTCATCTTATGACTGCCTGTAGGCCCTCCTGAATTCATAACCTAATAGGTCTGGAAGAACACAGCTTATAATGGAAAGTTCCAGATACCTGTCACTTGTCGCTCCATGGTCATACATTCCACCTCTACTAAGATTCAGTAACATGCCATGAGCTGTTTCTCAAAAGGCATATTAATCTTTTCTGGAGATTTTATGTTCTTTCTGGGGAAAGGGGATGGTTTCAGAGTTTCATCTGGCTTTCCCCACTATGAGAGCTCTGAATCCACAAGAATCAATGTATCGGTTACCCCAACTGGCAAGTATATACTCCCCTGTGTGTGGTAGGCCTTACCTAATCTGGTGAGCCTTTTTAAAAGAGGGTTTAGACATAAGGGTTGGAATAAATCAGATTTGAAGCTGCAGAAGATGCTCTTCTGTTGGCCTTGAAAAAGAAAATAGCATGGCATTAAGATAGATGTGACAGGAAATAGCAGGCAGCCTGTAGGAGCTGAGAGCCTCCCCTTTTGACAGCCACAGGGACATCCATCCTACAGCTGCAAGGAATTAAATTCTGCTAACAACCACATAAGTTCGGAGAAGGCCCTGAGCTTCAGGAAGGAATACAACCAACACCTTAATTTTTAAGACCCTGAGCAGAGAATCCAGCTAACCTGTAACTGGCCTTCTGATCTATAGAAACTGTGAGATAATAAACAGATGTTGTTTTAATACACTGTTTGTAATAATTTGCAATGAAGTAATATAAAACTTAATACAGATTCCCTGCCTATGGAATAGGTATCCTTAAGCCCTCATGCAGTATTGTTGGCCAAGGCTCCGCAGGCAGGAAAGCCAAGCCCATACCTGGAATACAGTTCAATACCTATGAGGATAAATTTCTGGCTCTTCTGGAAAAGTGAGGGCCCGATGTTGTCGATTTGCCACCAAGTAGCTTATAGTTGAGGAATGGTGTCATATCATGGGCTCAGAATAGGTCCGTGTCTGGCAGGTTGGGCATTCCAAAGAGATGGCAGATAGACTGGTCTTAGTAAGTGCAAGTCCATGTTGTTGAGCCAATTCATAGCGTTCGCTTCTGCCACCCACTGCACTGACAGTAGGTGTTAAACAGGGTTTGATTGTTAAAGAAGACTCACAAGATTCAAGATGAAATACTTACAAATCTATAGTTTATTACAATTAAAAGATATAGTATGTTAGCAACAGCATTAAAGTAAGTATATTCATTACTGCCAAAGGCTGTCTCATAGCCAGGGATCCAGAGACATCAGATGTAGGATCCTATTGAAACCCATCTCTAAGGGCCATGGATGGATGCAATTTTTTTCTTGGATCAAGAACCACCAATGTGTTCATGGAACACCTTGGAATTAGGGAAATCAAAATGGAATCTTGGCTGGAGATTTTTATTTTGTGCTGGCCATGTAACATATTTCTGCTACATAACCAGCTTTAACAGCAGAGTTCTCCAGGGTCTCAGAGAGACCAGGTGGGAATCACCAGTCTTATTGTTATCAATAAACAATGCTGATAAGCTAGAACAAATGAGCCGGAAACTCTTCAGATCCATGGTTATAAAGAACACTATTAATTAGAATGTTTCAAGCCTTGGCTAAGGGTCATTGCCGCACACAAACTTTAGCGAGACAATTCAAGCTAATTCCAAGCCTGTAGTAATTAACCTTCACGACAGCCATTATTCCATTTGTGTGCCTATCAGGCCAGTCCCAAAATGGCATATGAAATTTGGCTAACTTCAAGTGACTGAGGCATTCTGTCTACTTGGTTATACAGTGTTGCTTTTATGGTGGTTGTTTTATGATGGACATCAGAATGTGATACAAATATCTTCACAGTTGATGTCCGCTTCCACATGCCATGCATTCCTGTGCCACTTATGCTACCACACAAAGTAGGAGTCCTACTTCACTGTTAGCACTTCCACCCAATGGGAACATTTTCTTTCCACTGTCATCCATAGCTACGCTGAATGTGGCTGTAATGCTGATGCCACTCATTTTCAGTCTGAACTCACATACTAAGTCAACCCATTCATATATTAAGCCTGGGAATTATTCCTTCTGCTTCAGTTGAACCTACAGGAACATCCATATGAACAAAGATGAGCTGTGAAGGATTTATTTGTGTAACTTTAGTGGTGACATGAGGGTCCAGGCTACCCACTCATGCAAAGCTTATCTCTGCCTTTTGAGACTGTTCAAGTTCAATCCAGGATATAGCATTCTCAAATTATGACTGCTGATTGGACTTTTGAATTTTTAACTTGGTGAGTCTAGCAGAACATAGCTCATAATAAGAAGTTCCAGATGCACTGTCACTTGTTGCTCCATGGTCAGGTGTTCTGTCTCTACTAGGGTTCAGTGACATGCCAGGAGCTATTTCTCAAAAGTTATAAAAATCTCTGTTGCAAATGTTCTGTTCTTTTGTGGGGGAATAGGAAGTTTCAGAGTTTCATTTGGCTTTACCTGATATGATAGCTCTTACTCTACAAGCCAAGGAATCAATTTAGGGGTTACTTCAACTGGCAGGTGTAGCAGTACCAATTACATACTTGGCAACTAAGGAAATGGCTACTAGGTGGGGCTGTGGGCTCAGCAGGGCTAAAGCTAGCCTTAGCCAAGGCCTCATTTACTATCTGTTCTCCCTAAGTTCCCATTCTAACAAAGGAGCTATAATGACAGATTGTGTCTCTGAGTGTTCGATCAACCAGATCTACCAGATCTTATGTAGAAGAGTCCTCATAATATCTGGAAATGATGTTTTGCCTAGTATAGAATCCCCAGAGTAAATGGCTGTGGGTTTCTTTGATGAGACTGGGGAAAGCATTACAGTATAGAATTGCTGTGGTGTTAGGGTACTTCTTTTTAGGGAGATGACCAGTTCTTATGCCAATGAGTTCTGTATTCAAAACAAGCTCAGATATGAGTTCTCAGTAAGGAACTGAATCTTCAGCTCTTGCTTTCTTATCTTTTACGGTTGGGTGTGTTATGTAGCACTCTTTTTGCTTCTGTCGATATTGTTTATAAGAACCATGCTCTATTTAACATCTTCCCAACTTTTTGCCATTCAATCCCTGTCAGCACTGGTGGTGAGAGCTGAACACAAAGTGGGCACCGAATGTGAAGTTTAATGATTTCAGTCTTATATATATATATATATTTTTTCATATAAAAATAGATGGCTGGACCACAAAGAGCTACAAATTGATGGAGATGATTAAATATAACTCATAGATTTTGGGCTGAGATAAGTGTTGTTTTAAGACAAGACTTGAATTGAACCTGCATAAGAGATGGTGAATTTCTTCTTTTGTGTGAAGAAGTATTCAGGGTTTGGTGCCCAGAGGGAATGACTGACAGTATTTGCACTCCTTTTTCCAGAGAACACAATTACTGTCTCGAAGTGTCTTGTAAGGTAGACGTAGTTACTACCTCAGAGCCTTCCCTTACATCTCGCAATGAAACCTTTCTTGCCTACAGATTATGAATAGCAGTGTCAAGTATTATTTCAGGGCCTGGATGTAAGGAGTGGTTGTTCTTTCTCTACATTTTCCTTCCACCTCCCCCAGCTGTGTGCAGACACAGACAATATGCTAGGACAGGTTTTCAAAGTGTGCAGCAGTATCAACAGCATTTGAGAACATTCTTGAAGCAAGTTTCCAGGCCTACTTCTGACTTTGTAAATAAGAAATACTTGGGTAGGTGTGAGGGGTAAAAGCAATCTTTGTTTTAACCTGCCCTCCAGGTAATCCTAGGGCAACAGTAAAATTTTATAATAGCCTTAGTGGAGCATACGTGAAAAGGATGCAAGGAGACTAGATCCCTGAATCTCCATGCATAGAATGAAGTCCTTGCTATCCAAAAGCACTTCTTTGAACTGTGAGTGAGAATAGATTCTCTTTGTAGATCTGCTATAAATTTAACTCTATTTTTTGCAATAGTTTAGCATTATCATAACTAATAAAATGCAAAATAAGGGAAGGGTGATAATGAATTTCAAGGGTACTGTGAAGAATACAACTCCTTAAGAATAAAAGAAGTGGGATGATAACCAAAGCTGGACAGAAGTGCAACAAAAGGATCACTTTACTTGAGAGATTTCATAAATTATATAATCTAATAGGAAGAAAATATGTGTATTTTTAGTTTGAAATTGATCTTGTGAAATAAAGATGGTTCTGAAAGTACCCATTTTCCATTACATAGATAGTGCTTGGTTATAGATCTAATTCTGTCTGTTACTTTTTTTACTCAGCAGTGTTTTTTAAATTTTTTTTAATTGAAGCATAGTTGACTTACAATAGCATGTAAGTTTCAGCTGTACAGCACAGTGATTCAGTTATATGTATTTTCTTTTTCCGATTCTTTTCCCCTATATGTTATTACATAAGTTCCCTTTGCTATACAGTAGGTGCTTGTTTGATATCTATTTTATACACAGTAGTGTGTATATGTTAATCTCAGCTTCCTAATTTATCCCTCTCCCCATTCCCCTTTTCCCTTTGGTAACCATAAATTTGTTTTCTGTGTCTGTGAGTCTCTTTCCATTTTGGAAATAAGTTCATTTCAGCAGTGTGTTTATAAGATTGTTTATGTGTACAACTAATTTGTTGCTTCTAACTGATGAGTGATATCTTAGAGTGCGTGTGCATCTTATTTTTCTTGTCTCCTTTCCAAGTGAAGGAATGCAGATGGGCTACAACATCCAAACATGGAAAATAAAGCAGAAATGAGAGGAAATATGACAATACATGAGAAAGGTGATAGTGATAGGAAGGAATGATTATAAGTTTAATTCTTTAAAATTACAGATTTTTTGATCTGCATAATTGATTGAACTGTATAATTTCATAAAACTATCATGTAGTACATAACATATAAACCACAAGCATGATTATTTCACTTTGTAACTAGAGACCACATTATTACTTTGTAAATGAAGGTTAATTACTACAGTTTGTACCAATTGAAGTCAAAAGCCAAAAATGTTTGTTCTGAATAACAGTTGATCAATTCAGAGTTTGCAAGCTACAAGGACCTAGAGAATCACCTTATTTGCCTGTAAAATATTTCTCTTTTCTTTTTCCAATTAACTAATACTTAAAATTTGGAAGTTTTTGTATGCAAATCAGGTAACATTTATTTTATTTAATGAAAACAATTTAAAACATTTTTACACCAATACACATATTATGTAGCAGAATGTGACATTTCTCATAAAAGGTTAGGTAAAATTGGAAATTCTGGAAAAAGTTGGTGCTTGTTGAAGACCCCTTCAGGCAATAGACCAGGAATGAAAGTTTACTTTTCTCCAGAGTTAGGGATACTACATTGGTGAAATTTGAGATGCACTGCCTCAGGGCATCCTGTCATGTCTTCCCCAGACCCTTCCTTCAAAGAAAACAGCTGAAAGGAGTCTAATACTTTTGGCAACAGATGGCGACGTAAAGTACTGTAAAGTATTCATTTTTATTAAAAAATGTAAATTCTAAATACTGTGAATAAGAAAACAAAGCAAAATATATTCTACATGGTATTTTTGATGAATTATTAATGTCAAGTATTGTTTTTGAAAACTCTGCAAGTGTGTTTAAAAATATGTCACAAGGAATTTATATTTCTGTTTGATGAAATTATTATCCAAGGTATACACTAATAAAAAATCATGCTTTCTTTTTTAGTTGTTTAACAATTAATATCTATATTCATTTTAGAGTTTCATGTGTATTAAACTTCAAGAGGAGCAGTTTTCAAAAATATCATTGCTTTTACTGTATGTTTAATCCTCTATTTGCAAACTGTCATGGTGTTTTACCAAATTTGAAATAAAATGTAACTTTGTTATTTTGCTTGATATTTCACTAAAATAATACACTTGTGTAGTGTTAACATTCAAGTTACACTAAGTAATTGCCTCTAATTTCATGGAAAATCTCTCATTTCTTTCTTTTATGAAATTGATAGATTTCACTGTGTGTTTTTTTTGTTTGTTTAATTTTAGAGTATGAGCATCTTACAATTATTTCCAAATTTATTTCTAAGCTTTGTATAATTACTCATTACTACACTTGAGGAAACAATTTCTTTACTTCTATATTTTTATTTTTATTTTTTGGTGAATATAGCATTCATATAAAAGATTGATCATGCTTATGTGTCAATTTTAGAGAATAGTAATTTATTCCCAAGTATTGTACAAACATCCAAGTTTATCAAATAGAATAATACTTTACATCATCTTATTTTTCTTCTATTTTAACTATGCATTTAAACAATTGGTTTTCTAATAATATCAAACACTTATCATTTTAGTTATGACATGATAGGTAGTTTTTTGTGAACACTGAATGCATCCTACTGCCCATTGATATTATGAATAATGTTAAAAGAGAGTGGAACAGATAAAAGACAGAGAAAAAAATCAAGAGAGATACAGAAACATTTGTGAAAACAGAGAATCTAAATGAGTTTTCAGCACATATGAAAATATAATATGTTCTTTTTTAATTTAACAAAGTGAAATATAGGAACACATATCTTAATGTTAACAATGCTACAAATCATGAATGAACCCAGTTCTTAATGGCATATTCATCATTCTTTTAACATACTATAAGCTTCTATGAGGTAAATCATCCTTAGAATTCTTGCATCAATATGTGTAAGTAAAATTAAAGTGTTTAATACCATTGTGTATTATCTCCATTTTTTTATTGTTTCAGATAATGCTAACTTTGTAAGTGCCACTGGTAGCTCTCCTTCTCCTTCTTACTTTAGTCAAGTTATAGTGATGTAGATACCACTTATCCCTGAAAGTATTTTTGGAATCTTTTCTAAAGTTTATAGTTATTAGTCTCTTTAGATATTTAAAGTTTTCCTTGAGTTATTTTTTCTATTTATATTTTTATATAACTAAGATAATTAATGAGAATGAAATCATCAAATTTATTGAGAGAAATTTGTGAAAATTATCTCTTTAAACTACTAAATTTTCTTTATAAATGATTATATGTCTTCCTCATTGTAAGTTTTGGTTATTTGGGAACATTTCCTTTATTAAACTTTATCTCTTTTATCTTTTATTTCAAACCAGTAAACCAAATCTATCATGATAACAGTTTTCTAGTTGTTTTTTGTGTTTATATTTAATAACGCCTTACTTCTATGACATTTGGTTTCTATTAAGGTTCTTTTTTACTACTGATATTTAAAGTTTAATTCATGTTTCACATTTATATTATTAATTAAAACAACAGATTATTATGCCTTTAGCTTATATTGAAAGCAAATCTGAATTCATCCAAATTTTGATATGCATTGCTTTCACTCTATTGTTTTATAATGTAGAGTAATCAAGGTTTTTGCCTACCTGTCACAGCTTACACAGGCAAATTGTATTTATTATTTTTTACTTATGGGTGTAATTCTTTATTAAATTTCTTTCATAATCAGATATTATGGACAGATAATAAGTACTTGTTTAACTTATTTGTGAAAGACATATGATTTTAAACAGTCAAACATTTCTGGAATATTGTGGGAGGTTTTATTTTGCAAAGGTGGACACAATGGCATCCCCTATCCCGCATGCTCTTTTGCATTTCAAGAAGTTAAGTCTACTTCTTTCAAGTCTCTTAAGTATGAATTGGACTTAGTAACTCACTTGTAACTAATAGAATGGGGCAGAAGACTTGATAGGTAAATTCTGAACCTAAGTCAGGAAGGGTCATGCATCATTATATTAGAACAAATGCTCTTTGGTTCCTGCCTCTTGGAATACTCCCACTGGAATCCAGGTATCACTTGTGAAGCCAGACCAACTATGAAACCTGAATATAGAATTCCATTTGAGAGTACCATTTGATCCCAGACTTGGAGTCATCACAATCCAGGTAACATACATGTGAGTAAAGATGCCTCTAGACAATTCAACCCCCTAGCTTCTTAAAGTACCTCCACTCATTCAAGTCTTATCAGCTGAAGTCTCATATATTATGGAAGAAGGAAAAGATATCCTCAGTGTACCTTATAGAAATTTTTGATGCACAAAATCTGGGAGCATAATACAACACTTACTTTCTTATGCCACCAAATTTCAGGTGGTTGGTTACACAGCAATATTGGTATTTAATACTTGTATTTTAATAGAAGAAGTTTCTTCTTGACAATTATCTTTGCCTCTAACTAGTCAACAAAAATCCAACTGTGAAAACTTTTAAAATATAAAGGCACATATGTTTTCCTTTGTGTTGTTTGTGATGAGTATTGTGGAGTGTTTCTTTCTGAAAACATTCACAATCAAACATCCTGGATAACTAGGAGTAAGACCATTGTGTTAATGTCAAAGGATGCATATTAACCTCAGCAGCATAGCAGTATAGGAGATATTTTCAGGACACTGTTCTACCAAAAGCATATTTTTGGCTTTTTTATAAGACTACTAGTGAAAAGTAATTACTGTCAATCAATCGGTTTATGTTTCCTAGAATTCTAATGCTATTGATACTATTGGGTCTATTGAAACACATGTAAATAATGATAAAATCCTTGGTAGAATTTGGAAGTAGATGCTGTTTCTCTTTGTTACTTAATTATCCCTTTATGTAATCCTTCTGGTTTATGCAAATTTCAACTTTATTTCTTGAGATAGTAAATACCTTTCTTTTACCTATTTTAGAGTTAAGCATTTAAAATTGCTTCTACCTTAATCTGTATATTTTTAACTCTTGTTTTTTGAGAGTTCTTATAATTGCCTGGAAAGGAAGATAAAAGTGCTATAAACTTACCTTTTTCTTGTTTTAATGACTCAATCCTTCATTATGGAGTAGGAGCCTACAATAAAATTTATAAAACTGATATAGTCGAGGGAAGAACCAAGATGGCAGAGTAGAAGGACGTGCTCTCACTCCCTCTTATGAGAACACCAGAATCACAACTAACTGCTGGACAATCATCGACAGGAAGACACTGGAACTCACCAAAAAAGATACCCCACATCCAAAGACAAAGGAGAAGCCACAATGAGACGGTAGGAGGGATGCAATCAGAGTAAAATCAAATCCCATAACTGGTGGGTGGGTGACTCACAGACTGGCGAACACTTATACCACAGAAGTCCACCCACTGGAGTGAAGGTTCTGAGACCCACGTCAGGCTTCCCAACCTGGGGGTCCAGAAACGGGAGGAGGAATTCATAGAGAATCAGACTTTGAAGCCTAGTGGGAATTGATTGCAGGACGTCAACAGGACTGGGGGAAACAAAGACCCCACCCTTGGAGGGTGCACAAAAAATAATGTGTGCATTGGGACCCAGGGGAAGGAGCAGTGACCCCGGGGGAGACTGAACCAGACCAACCTGCTAGTGTTGGAAGGTCTCCTGCAGAGGTGAGGGATGGCTCTGTTTCACTGTGGGGACAAGGACTGGCAGCAGAAGTTCTGGGAAGTACTCCTTGGCGTGAGCCCTCCCACAGTCTGTCATTAGCCCCACCAAAGAGCCCAGGTAGGCTCCAGTGTTGGGTTGCCTCAGGCAAAACAACCAACAGGGAGGGAACACAGCCCCACCCATCAACAGTCAAGTGGATTAAAGTTTTACTGAGCTCTGACCACCACAGAAACAGTCAGCTCTACCCACCACCAGAGCCTCCCATCAAACCTCTTAGATACCCTCAACCACCAGAGGGCAGACAGCAGAAGCAAGAAAAACTATAATCCTGCAGCCTGTGGAACAAAAACCACATTCACAGAAAGATAGACAAGATGAAAAGGCAGAGGGCTATATACCAGATGAAGGAACAAGATAAAAACTCAGAAAAACAACTAAATGAAGTGGAGATAGGCAACCTTCCAGAAAAAGAATTCAGAATAATGATAGTGAAGATGATCCAGGACATCGGAATAAGAATGGAGGCAAAGACCAAGAAGATGCAAGAAATGTTTAAATAACTGAGGCAGAAGAACGGATAAGTGACCTGGAAGACAGAATGGTGGAATTCACTGCTGCGGAACAGACTAAAGAAAAAAGAATGAAAAGAAATGAAGACAGCCTAAGAGACCTCAGAGACAACATTAAACACAACAACATTCGCATTATAGGGGTCCCAGAAGGAGAAGAGAGAGAGAAAGGACCAGAGAAAACATTTGAAGAGATTATAGTCGAAAACTTCCCTAACATGGGAAAGGAAATACCCACCCAAGTCCAGGAAGTGCAGCAAGTCCCATACAGGATAAACCCAAGGAGAAACATGCCGAGACACATAGTAATCAAATTGGCAAAAATTAAAGACAAAGAAAAATTATTGAAAGCAGCAAGGGAAAAACGACAAATAACATACAAGGGAACTCCCATAAGGTTAACAGCTGATTTCTCAGCAGAAACTCTACAAACCAGAAGGGAGTGGCATGATATACTTAAAGTGATGAAAGGGAAGAACCTACAGCCAAGATTACTCTACCCGGCAAGGATCTCATTCAGATTTGATGCAGAAATCAAAAGCTTTACAGACAAGCAAAAGCTAAGAGAATTCAGCACCACCCAACCAGCTCTACAACAAATGCTAAAGGAACTTCTCTAAGTGGGAAACACAAGAGAAGAAAAGGACTTACAAAAACAAACCCAAAACAATTAAGAAAATGGTCGTAGGAACATACATATCGATAATTACCTTAAATGCGAATGGATTAAATGCTCCAACCAAAAGACACAGGCTTGCTGAATGGATACAAAAACAAGACCATATATATGCTGTCTACAAGAGACCCACTTCAGACCTAGGGACACATACAGACTAAAAGTGAGGGGATGGAAAAAGATATTCCATGCAAATGGAAATCAAAAGAAAGCTGGAGTAGCTATACTCATATCAGATAAAATAGACTTTAAAATAAAGAATGTTACAAGAGACAAGGAAGGACACTACATAATGATCAAGAGATCGATCCAAGAAGAAGATATAACAATTATAAATATATATGCATCCAACATAGGAGCACCTCAATACATAAGGCAACTGCTAACAGCTATAAACGAGGAAATCAACAGTAACACAATAATAGTGGGGGACTTTAACACCTCACTTACACCAATGGGCAGATCATCTGAAATGAAAATAAATAAGGAAACAGAAGCTTTAAATGACACAATAGACCAGACAGATTTAATTGATATTTATAGGACATTCCATCCAAAAACAGCAGATTACACTTTCTTCTCAAGTGCTCACGGAACATTCTCCAGGATAGATCACATCTTGGGTCACAAATCAAGCCTCAGTAAATTTAAGAAAATTGAAATCATATCAAGCATCTTTTCTGACCACAATGCTATGAGATTAGAAATCAATTACAGGGAGAAACATGTAAAAAACACAAACACATGGAGGCTAAACAATACGTTACTAAATAACCAAGAGATCACTGAAGAAATCAAAAAGGAAATCAAAAAATACCTAGAGACAAATGACAATGAAAACCCGATGATCCAAAACCTATGGGATGCAGCAAAAGCAATTCTATGAGGGAAGTTTATAGCTATACAAGCCTACCTAAAGAAACAAGAAAAATCTCAAGTAAACAATCTAACTTTACACCTAAAGGAACTAGAAAAAGAAGAACAAACAAAACCCAAAGTTAGCAGAAGGAAAGAAATCATAAAGATCAGAGTGGAAATAAATGAAATAGAAACAAAGAAAACAATAGCAAAGATCAATAAAACTAAAAGCTGGTTCTTTGAGAAGATAAACAAAATTGATAAGCCATTAGCCAGACTCATCAAGAAAAAGAGGGAGAGGACTCAAATCAATAAAATTAGACATGAAAAAGAAGAAGTTACAACAGACACTGCAGAAATACAAAGCATCCTAAGAGACTACTACAAGCAACTCTATGCCAATAAAATGGACAACCTGGAAGAAATGGACAAATTCTTAGAAAGGTATAACCTTCCAAGGCTGAACCAGGAAGAAACAGAGAATATGAATAGAACAGTCACAAGTAATGAAATTGAAACTGTGATTAAAAATCTTCCAACAAACAAAAGTCCAGGACCAGATGGCTTCACAAGTGAATTCTATCACACATTTAGAGAAGAGCTAACACCCATCCTTCTTAAACTCTTCCAAAAAACTTCAGAGGAAGGAACACTCCCAAACTCATTCTATGAGACCACCATCACCCTGATACCAAAACCAGACAAAGATACTACAAAAAAAGAAAATTACAGACCAATATTACTGATGAACATAGATGCAAAAATCCTCAACAAAATACTAGCAGACAGAATCCAACAACACATTAAATGGATCATACACCACGATCAAGTAGGATTTATCCCAGGGATGCAAGGATTCTTCAATATACGCAAATCAATCAATGTGATACACCATATTAACAAATTGAAGAATAAAAACCGTATGATCATCTCAATAGATGCAGAAGAAGCTTTTGACAAAATTCAACACCCATTTATGATAAAAACTCTCCAGAAAGTGGGCATAAAGGGAAACTACCTCAACATAATAAAGGCCATATACGACAAACCCACAGCAAACATCATTCTAAACGGTCAAAAACTGGAAGCATTTCCTCTAATATTAGGAACGGGACAAGGATGTCCACTCTCACCACTATTATTAAACATAGTTTTGGAAGTCCTAGCCATGGCAATCAGAGAAGAAAAAGAAATAAAAGGAATACAAATTGGAAAAGAAGAAGTAAAACTGTCACTGTTTGCAGATGACATGATACTATACATAAAGAATCCTAAAAATACAACCAGAAAACTACTAGAGCTAATCAATGAATTTGGTAAAGTTGCAAGATACAAAATTAATGCACAGAAATCTCTTGCATTCCTATATACTAATGTTGAAAAATCTGAAAGAGGAATTATGGAAACACTCCCATTTACCATTGCAACAAAAAGAATAAAATACCTAGGAATAAACCTACCTAGGGAAACAAAAGACCTGTATGCAGAAAACTGTAAGATGCTGTTGAAAGAAATTAAAGATGATGCCAACAGATGGAGAGATATACCATGTTCTTGGATTGGAAGAATGAATATTGTGAAAATGACTATATTACCCAAAGCAATCTACAGATTCAATGCAATCCCTATCAAATTACCAATGGTATTTTTTATGGAACTAGAACAAATCATCTTAAAATTTGTATGGAGACACAAAAGACCCCGAATAGCCCAAGCAGTCTTGAGGGAAAAAAACGGAGGTGGAGGAATCAGACTCCCTGACATCAGACTATACTACAAAGCTACAGGAATCAAGACAATAAGGTACTGGCACAAAAACAGAAACATAGATCAATGGAACAAGATAGAAAGCCCAGAGATAAAGCCATGCACCTATGGTCAACTAATCTATGACAAAGGAGACAAAGATATACAATGGAGAAAAGAGAGTCTCTTCAATAAGTGGTGCTGGGAAAACTGGACAGCTACATGTAAAAGAAGGAAATTACAACACTCCCTAGCACCATACACAAAAATAAACTCAAAATGGATTCGAGCCCTAAATGTAAGACCGGGCACTATAAAACTCTTAGAGGAAAACATAGGAAGAACACTCTTTGACATAAATCACAGCAAGATCTTTTTTGATCCACCTCCTAGAGTAATGGAAATAAAAACAAAAATAAACAAATGGGACCTAATGAAACTTCAAAGCTTTTGCACAGCAAAGGAAACCATAAACAAGACAAAAAGACAACCCTCAGAATGGGAGAAAATATTTGCAAATGAATCAATGGACAAAGGATTAATCTCCAAAATATATAAACAGCTCATTCAGCTCAATATTAAAGAAACAAACAGCCCAATCCAAAAATGGGCAGAAGACCTAAATAGACATTTCTCCAAAGAAGACATACAGATGGCCAAGAAGCACATGAAAAGATGCTCAACATCACTAATTATTAGAGAAATGCAAATCAAAACTACAATGAGGTATCACCTCACCCCAGTTAGAATGGGCATCATCAGAAAATCTACAAACAACAAATGCTGGAGAGGGTGTGGAGAAAAGGCAACCCTCTTGCACTGTTGGTGGGAATGTAAATTGATACAGCCACTATGGAGAACAGTATGGAGGTTCCTTAATAAACTAAAAATAGATCTACCATATGATCCAGCAATCCCGCTAATGGGCCTATACCCAGAGAAAACAATAATTCAAAAAGACACATGCACCCCAATGTTCATTGCAGCACTATTTACAACAGCCAGGTCATGGAAGCAACCTAAATGCCCATCGACAGATGAATGGATTAAGAAGTTGTGGTACATATATACAATGGAATATTACTCAGCCATAAAAAGGAACGAAATTGAGTCATTTGTTGAGACGTGGATGGATCTAGAGACTGTCATACAGAGTGAAGTAAGTCAGAAAGAGAAAAACAAATATCGTATATTAACGCATGTATGTGGAACCTAGAAAAATGGTACAGATGAGCCGGGTTGCAAGACAGAAGTTGAGACACTGATGTAGAGAACAGACATATGGACACCAAGGGGGAAAAACTGCAGTGGGGTGGGGATGGTGGTGTGCTGAATTGGGCGATTGAGATTGACATGTATACACTGATGTGTATAAAACTGATGACTAATAAGAACCTGTAGTATAAAAAAACAAACAAACAAAACAACTAATACTAAACTTTCATTGGGTTATTTGTATGGAAATATGTTAATATAAATGTTTCAGACATTACATGAAATTTCTAAAAATCTTATATGTTCTGGTATAATGTTATAAGTCATAATTCTAGTTATTACTTTAAAATGTATATCTCAGAAAGAACTAAATTTCCTTGTCAATTGCATTATTATGAACTTTCATCAAATCTTTAACCGTGGTCATTTTTAAGTCTTTTGTCATTTAGAGACAGTTCTGGGTGTACTCTGATGCTTTTGCAAATATGTTCCTATAAAAGGGTTTCATCTTCAAGGAATTCATGGAAAAGACTCTGACAAGTACAGGTTTCTGGTAACTGACTGTACTGCTGAACTGAATGAATAAGCATTTTCAGAACTCTAATGAAAAACTGATGAACTCATAAAAGTGCTAACAAAAGATCAAGATGAAAAAAAAATTAATTACATGGGACTGAGTGAACTGATGAGGATGATTATAATTTTTGTGACTTTCTGTTTGAATTAAAAAAAAAAAAAGACTTGGACAGGAATGACATGAACATATATGTATATGTATAGCTGATTCACTTTGTTATAAAGCGGAAACTAGCACACCATTGTAAAGCAATTATACTCCAATAAAGATGTTAAAAAAAAAAAACTGATATAGTCAAAAGAAATCAAGAGAATGATCAAAATAAACTAATAGAAAGTGAACACCAGATAAATGAAAGAATAAGTAAGTAGAATAATATTTGTAAGTAATAAATATACATATTTTTGGAATTTGAGAAGTTATGCTATCCCTTGAAAACACACAGACACTCATTAACTCACATAAGGGCCAGATGCTATAAAACAACACACCATCAGAGAAAAACAAAGTATTATTTGTAAGATAAAGCTTTCGTTACTAATATGGAAATAGGACAAATTAGTAAGACTAAAAAGTTAAACTGAGTCAATAGTCACCATAGAGAGGGAAGGAGAGAGAGAGGAGAAGGAAGAGAAAGAAAAGTGGGGGGAAGGAAGGAAGAAAGGAAGGGAAGAAGGAAGGGGAAAAAGGAAGAAAGGGAAAGAAGGAAAGAAAGGGAAAGAGAAAGGAAGATGGTACAATGACTCTGGAAAATTGTCAGTTTCTTAAAAAGTTAACTTATATCTACTTCACCTATCTACTAAAGAGAAAAGAAATCATATGGGTGTACAAGAACATGTGCATGAATATCCAGAGAAGCTTTATTTGTAATCATTAAAATTGGAAATGACCCAAATGGTCATTGACAGCTATATGTATAAACAACTTGTGAAATATCTATGCAGTGGGATGATATTTAGCAAAAAAATGAATGACTACTGATAAACAGAACAACATGAATGTAAGTAAAAATAATTATTCTGAGGAAAATCCAGACCATAAAAAAACACATACAATGTAATTCCAATTATATGAAAATATAGAAAAGGCAAACTAAAAATTGTGACAGAATGTAGAACTTTTGTGGATGGTTAATATATTCATAATATTGATTGTAGTCATGTTTCATTGACATACATACACAAATGTAGACATTCATAGCAAATTATACAACTAAAGTTCATTTTACTATGTCAATTGCACTTCAATAAAATATTAAAATTTAATGTCATATAGGTTTATTTTACCAGCAGTTTTAGGAGAAAATGACAAAAAATAGGAAAGGCAATTTTGATTGATAAAAGTAAATGACATCAAGGTGGAAGAATAGGAGGACATGGAGTTCACCTCTCCCCATAAGTACATCAAGAATATATCTACAAATGAAACAATTTTCTCTCATAAGCCTGGTGAACAGTAGCAGAGGACTTTGGACACCAAAAATGACAAGAAAAATCCCAACACAACTGGGTAGTGCAAAAGAAAGAAAAAAGGAAAAGAAGAAATGGGAGAGACCTGCACCCCTGGGGGGGAAGCTGAAGGAGAGGAGAGTGTCCCGCAACTAGGGAAGCACTCTCACCAGCAGGGAGATGAGCTGGGACAGAAGAGTGCAGCAACCGGTCTGTGGCAGGCAGGACAGAGTAAGACCTATATGGATGGTCCATGCTACAGCCTTGTGCACCCCAGTCTGAGACGTGTGTCTGCTGGTGTGGATGAGGGCTGGTTGCTGGATCGTGTGTGCTCCAGGGCAGCCTTGGGAGCAGATGCTGGTGGAGGCCCACATGTAGAGGTGGGGATGAAACCACAGCAGAGCCCCAGGGGCTGTGCAACTAAGGAAGAAAAGTTAAAATCTCTCCTCACAGCTGTGGGAACCTCGGATTTACACCACCACTGCTGGATTTGTAAACTCAGCGCCTGCAGGACATCCAAACTGAAGAGTGCTCCCTCAGCTGAGACAGGTCTGGCTTTAGCACCTGTGCACTTTGTGAGCACATACACATGGGGATTGGATGAGGCCAGAATCTGAGCTCCTCCCAAACCTCCCACAGTGGGTCCAGGTACATGATTGCTGAAGTCCTTGGACCTGACTTTGGTGGATCTGTGCTGGTGGCCTGGTGAAAACAATGCTTGAGAGACACCAGGGCCAATTGCCGGCATACCCACAGTTAAGGTGGAACTGAGAGAAGTTCCAACAACAGTGCAATTTGTTTTCTTGTTTTTTTTGGCCATGCCAAGTGGCATATGGGATCTTAGTTCCCTCACCAGGGAATGAACCCATGTCCTCTGCCTTGGAAGTGTGAAGTTTTAAACACTGGACCACTAAGGAAATCCCAACAGTGTAATTTGTGAGCCAGCATGATGGGTGAAAAGTGACACAACAGAGAACACTTACAGGTGAACAGCTCCAGAGGAGGAAAGCTCAGTGGCTTCTTTCCCAGGGGAAGTGCTCCAATCCTGCCTACTTCACACTGCAGATCAGAAACACAATTCAGAAACAGATCTGGGGGTCTTTACTCCAAAAACTAGGGAGCAGACCCCACCCCTGACAGGACAGTAACAACCACAGAACAAAGGGAAGACCTCACTCAAAATTCATTGCAGGCTCAGGTAACCACAACATCAGTCACACCTCCTATCAAGGGGATAAAGACCAGCATACACTGAAGAAAGAGGTGGCAGACATCCATACTAAAAGCAGCCCTTTCACCAAAAAAATATTAAACCCACATGGGCTACACAGGGACCTTCCCACATAAATATAGCCCTTGAAGACAGCCTGAGTGTCAGGCATTGGGAGGAAGAACCCCCAGAGCATTTGGCTTTGAAGGACAGCAGTACCTGAGTGCAGGAGCTCCACAGGGCTGGGGAAACATAGACACCACTCTTGGAGAGTGTACACAAGACCTCAATTGCACTGCAACACAGCACAAAGAAATACCTCTACAGGAAGCGGGACTAGATCTAACTAGGTGCCTTGGAGGGTCTACTGGAGAGGTGGGGGTTGGCTGTAGCTCAGTGTGGGGCAAGGACACTGATATTGGAGGCCCCAGAAAATATTGATCAGAGTGAGATCTCCTGGATGTCCACATTTTGGCACCCAGACCCAGCCCCACCCAGCAGCCTACAGGCTCCATAGCTGGAATGCCTCAGACCAAACAATCAGCAAGAAAGGAATACAGCCCAACCCATCAGAAAAGAGGCTGCCTAAAATTGTCCTGAGCTCACAGCTGCCTCAAAACACACTAGTTGACATGGCTCTGCCCACCAGAGGGACAAGACACAGCTGCACTTACCAGAGGGCAGGAACCAGGCCCTCCCACCAGGAAGCCAGTACAAGACTCCAAACAAAAACTCAGCCACCAGGGGGCAGACACCAGAAGTAAGAGATACTATGATCCTGTAGCCTGAAGAAAGGAGACCACAAACACAGAAAGTTAGACAAAATGAGACAGCAGACAAATATGATGCAAACCAAGAAACAAAATAAAAACCTACAAGAACAACTAAATGAAGAGGAGATAGGCAATCTACCTGAAAAATACTTCAGAGTAATAATAGTAAAGATGATCCAAAATCTCAGAAAAAGAATGGAGGCCCAGATGAAGACAATACAAGAAATGTTTACTAAGGAGCTAGAAGAGTTTAAGAGGAAACAAACAGAGGTGAACAATTCAATAACTAAAATGAAAAATACACTAGAAGGAATCAATAGCAGAATAACTGAGGCAGAAGAATTAATAAGTGAGCTGAAAGACAGAGTAGTGGAAATCACTGCCACAGTACAGAATAAAGAAAAAAGAATGAAAAGAAATGAGGACAGTCTCAGAGACATCTGGGACAACATTAAACACACCAACATTTGCATATAGGAGTCCCAGAAGGAAAAGAGAAAGAAAAAGGGCCTAAGAAAATATTTGAAGATATTGTAACCAAAAACTTACCTAACATGAAAAGAAAACCCTCACTCAAGTCCAGGAAGCACAGAGAGTCCCATATAGAATGAACCAAAGGTGGAACATGCTGAGACACATATTAATCAAACTGACAAAAATTAAAGACAAAGGTAAAAATATTAACAGCAACAGAGAAAAGCAACAAATAACATCCAAGGGAATCCCCATAAGATTATCAGCTGATTTTTCTGCAGAAATCCTGAGGGACAGAAGGGAGTGACACAATATATGTAAAGAGATGAAAGGGAAAAACCTACAACCAAGAATACTTTACCAGGCAAGGCTCTTGCTCAGATTCGACAGAGAAATCAAAAGCTTTACAGACAAGAAAAAGCTAAAAGAATTCAGCACCACCAAACCAGCTTTACAACAAATGTTAAAGGAACTTCTCTAGGTGGGGAAGAGGCAAGCAACTTAAAACAACCTTTACATATATAGACTGCTATATCAAAACCTCATGGGAACAGCAAATCAAAAAACTACAATAGAAACACACACACACACACAAAAGTAACCCAAACACAACAAGAATGATAGTTATCAAATCACAAAGAAGATAACAAAAGAGGAAGGGAAGAAAAAAATACCTGCAAAAACAAATCCAAGACAATTAAGAAGCTGTCAGTAGGAACATACATATTGATAATTACCTTAAATGTAAATGGATTAAATGCTTTAACCAAAATACATAGACTGGATGAATGGATACAAAAACAAGACTCATATAAATGTTGTCTACAAGAGACCTACTTCAGATCTAGGGACACATACAGACCGAAAGTGAGAGGATGAAAAAAGGTGTTCCGTGCAAATTCAAACCAAAGGAAAGCTGGAGTAGCAATACGCATATCAAACAAAATAGACTTTATTTATTTTTTTTAATTATTTTAAGATTATTTATTTATTTATTTTAAAACAGGTCACAACACTAAGCTTCTGGGCCATTCTGCTAATGCACAAAATACAAATGCTTGCTAAGCAGTTGAAGGGCATGCTTTAGTAGCATGTTTGAAAAGTGAATAAAAATCTATATAAAACAAATATTCAAATAGTTTCCATAGGAACACAGTTAAGTGTGACCCCATCACCTAGTCTTCCACACTGTTGCATCTGTGTCAACACTACTCACATAGACATCTCAAAATTAGCAGTAATTAAGTTAAATGGTCCCCCCCAAACCCTTAAACCAAGCTAAACTCACAGTTAACAGCTACAAGAATGGTATCTACACATTAATACAAGCTGAAGCACAGGCTGCTGAGTGCCATTTCATTCCACTCTCCCAAGCACAGGACACAGGCAGAGTGCCAACATCCAGCTCCTCTACTCTGAGTGGGAAGTCATGGTTCTGGATTTTCTGCATCAGTTTCCATGTTGGCCCTGACGTCACATAGTAGATGGTCGGTCTCTGGAATCTATTGAAAGTAGAAGCAGCAGTGACAGTGCAAACACCCATGTTTTCAAACAGCATCCAATTGCCCACATTCATCTCAAGTAAGTTACAGTGCTCAACAATGCGATCCAGGCCATCACAGGTCAGTCCCCGGATGCTGAATGAATAATACTTCTCATCTGGTTTGGATCTCTTCTGCAGAAGAGGCTTCACATGTTCATGGTCGTAGAGGATGCAGTTGAATGATCCCTATACTCCATCATTCCCATAATACATAAATGTCTGTTCACTTGACTCATCTTCATCATCAGAGCCTGTCTGTTCCTTTAAGATGAGTTTTTTGGCAATGATATTAACTGCTAGAGTGAAAACTGAGGCAACACAGTATCTTCCTGGCTCAGCTATGATTCTCACTCCAGAATCTGTTGGAAAATACTTGCACAACACTGGGTTGATTACACTGGTGATCTCTTCAAATTTAAGATTTACATCCTCAGATCCAGGAAAACCACAACCAATATCAAGCAGAAACATGTTGAAACCAACCTCAGCTCCCATGTCAAAGACACAGTGGGCATCAGAGATGGTCTGCACGAAGGTCTCTGGATCAGTACAACCATGTCCCACATGGTAGCTGACAACAGTGACATCAATATCTAGCTCTTTTGCCCATTCCAAAAGAAGCCTGCTGGTTTTGAGTGTGGCACCAAATTTGACACTGAGGTGACAGACTGCTTTGGAATCATCAGTAGCAATCTGAAAAACCAACTTGGCCTTTGGATGTGCCCTGGCAACTTTCACCAACTCGACTTCACTATCAAAAGTCATCATCTGGACTCCATTATTGGCAGCATATTTAATCAGAGACACTTATTTACAAGGATTTGCATAGATAATCCTCTCTGGAGGCACCCTGAGGCTCTGCACCAACTGGATTTCAGTCTTGCTGGCACAGTCAAATCCCTTCCAAATGGCAGGTATGGTCTTCACTATGGTTCTGCTATAATTGCATTTGACTGCATAAAAGGGGGTGACTCAAGGAAGAGCTTTAAACCATCTCAGATGTTTCTTTACAATGTCTCCCAGGTCTGCAACATAGAAGACATCCTTATCATCATCAGAAGAAACTTCATTAATTTTTTGGTCCAGAATGTCCTTGGCAGTAAAACCTTCATCCAAGAAATGGCAGTCAAACTTCATTACTAAAGTTATTCATGGTTTCTTGATATCTTTTTGAAACAACAAAATGGGAAACTAAGAGATGGAATTTAAAGAAATTATGCCAACTTTTCACAAAGGCAATTCTCCAGGAATTCCAAGTCCCACTGAAGATGTGTGTGCCCTCAGTGCAGCAGTGAAAATGTTCTGATAAATGTACAATCTGCTGTCCACCTTAGAGCACACGGGTGCCACAAGTAGACCGCATGGAGGCGAGATGCCGCCACCACCGAGCACTCAGGACCACTGGCCACCCTGCCTCTGTCCCCACCACCCCCGTCACCCACCCTCCCAGCTGCCCGCTGCCTTGCTCCCTCCAGCAGAGGATAACCAGCCCGAGGTGGCACTGAGTGCTGGCAGAGGGGCAGCAGCAGTGGAGGCTGAGGGAACTGATCAAAAATAGACTTTAAAATAAAGAGTGTTACAAGAGACAAGGAAAGACACTACATAATGATCAAAGGATCAATCCAAGAAGATATAAAAATTACAAATATATATGCACTCAACATAGGAGGACCCAATATATAAGCCAAATGCAAACAGCCATAAAAAGAGAAATAGACAGTAATACAATAATAATGGGGGACTTTAACACCTCACTTACACCAATGGACAGATCATCCAAACAGAAAATCAATAAGGAAACATAGGCTTTAAATAACACATTAGACAAGATGGACTTAACCAATATTTATACAATATTCCATCCGAGAGCACTAGAATACACTTTCTTCTTAAGTGTACATGAAACATTTTCCAAGATAGATCACGTCTTGGGCCACAAATCAAATCTCAATAAATTTAAGAAAATTGAAATCATATCAAGCATCTTTTCTGACCACAACGTAAGGAGATTAGAAATAACTGACAGGAAAAAAAAAAACCTGTAAAAATCATAAACACATGGAGAATAAATTAAACAACCAATGGATCACTGAAAAATATCAAAGAGGAAATAAAAAACTACCTAGAGATAAATGACAATGAAAACGCGATGATCAAAACCTATGGAATGCAGCAAAAGCAGTTCTAAGAAGGAGGTTTATACCAATACAAACGTACCTCAGGAAACAAGAAAAATATCAAATAAACAACCTAACCTTACACCTAAAGCAACTAGAGAAAGAAGAACAAACAAAACCTAAAGATAGTAGAAAGAAAGAAATCATAAAGATCTGAACAGAAATAAATGAAAGAGATGATGAAATCAATAGCAAAGATCAATGAAAGTAAAAGCTGGTTCTTTGAAAAGATAAACAAAATTGATAGACTTTTAACCAAACTCATCAAAAAAAAAAAATAAATAAATAAAAGAAGAAGGCTTAAATCAATAAAATTGGAAATGAAAAAGGAGAAGTTACAATGGACACCACGGAAATAAAAAGGATCATAAGTGACTACTACAAACAACTATATGCTAATAAAATGGACAATCTAGAAGCAATGGACAAATTCTTAGAAAGGTACAACCTTCCATGACCGAACGAGGAAGAAATAGAAAATATGAACAGACCAATCAAAAGTACTGAAATTAAAAGTGTGATTTAAAAAATTCAAACAAACAAAAATCCAGGACCAGATGACTTCCAGGTAAATTATCTCAAACATTTAGAGAACAGTTAACACCTATCCTTCTGAAACTCTTCCAAAAACGTTGCAGAAGAAGGAACACTCCCAAGCTCATTCTATGAGGCCACCATCACCCTGATACCAAAACCAAAGATACCATAAAAAAAGAAAATTATAGGCTGATATAACTGATGAACACAGACATAAAATTCCTCAAGAAAACACTAGGAACCCGAATCCACCAACACATGAAAAGGATCATACACCATGATCTAGTGGGATTTATCACAGGGATGCAAGGATTCTTCAATATACGCAAATCAATCAATGTGATACACCACATTAACAAACTGAAGAATAAAAACCATATGATCATCTCGCTCCAACCAAAAGACATGGACTGAATGAATGGATACAAAAACAAGACCCCTATATTTGCTGTCTACCCCTATATTTGCTGTCTTCAGACTTAGGGACACATACAGACTGAAAGTAAGGGTATGGTAAAAAGGATTCCATTCAAATGGAAATCAAAAGAAAGCTGGAGTAGCAGTACTCATATCCAACAAAATAGACTTTTAAATAAAAGCTTTTATAAGAAACAAAGAAAGACACTACATAATGGTCAAGGGATCAATCCAAGAAGAAGACAACAATTGTAAATATTTATGCACCTAAAATAGGAGCACCTCAATATATAAGGCAAATACTAACTGCTATAAAAGGAGAAATTGACAGTAACACAATAATAGTGGGGGACTTTAACACCCCACTTTCACCAATGGACAGATCATCCAGACAGAAACTCAATAGGAAATGACACATTAAACCAGAGGGACTTAACTGATATTTATAGAGCATTCCATCCCAAAGCAGCAGAATACACATACTTTTCATGTGGTACATGTGCAGGACCACAAAGTGAGCCTCGGTGAATTTAAGAAAATTGAAATCAGTATCAAGTATATTTTCCAACAACAACTGCTATATTTAAAATAGAAAACCAACAAGAACCTACTGTTCAGCACAGGGAACTCTGCTCAATATTTTGTAATAACCTAAATGGGAAAAGAATTTGAAAAATAATAGATACATGTATATGTATAACTGAATCACATTGCTGTACACCTGAAACTAACACGTTGTTATCTGACTATATTCCAATATAAAATAAAATTTGTTTTAAATATGATCATCTCAATAAATGCAGAAAAAGGTTTGGACAAAATTCAACACCAATTTATGATAAAAACTCTCCAGGTAGTGGGCATAGAGGGAACCTACCTGGACATAATAATGGACATATATGACAACCCCACAGCAAACATCATTCTCAATGGTGAAAAGCTGAAAGCATTCCCCCTAAGATCAGGAACAAGCCAAGGAAGTCCACTCTCACCACATTTTTTTCAACATATTTTGGGAGTCTTAGACATGACAATCAGAGAAGAAAAAAATAAAATCAAAATTGGAAAAGAAAAAGTAACACTTTCACTGTTTGCATATGACATGATACTATTCTTAGAAAATCCTAAAGACGCTACCAGAATACTACTAGTGCTCATGAATGAATTTGGTAAAGTTGCAGGATACAAAATCAATACACAAAAGTCTCTTGCATTCCTATACACTAACAACAAAAATCAGAAAGAGAAATTAAGGAACAATCCCATTTATCATCACATTAAAAGGAATAAAATATCTAGGAATAAACCTACCTAAGGAGGCAAAAGACCTGTACTCAGAAAATGATAAGATACTGTTCAAAGAAATGAAAGATGACACAGACAGATGGAGAGATATGCCATGTTCTTGAATTGGAAGAATCAATATTACCAAAATGACTATACTACCCAAAGCAATCTACAGATTCAATGCAATCCCTATCAAATTACCAATGGCATTTTTTACAGAACTAGAACAAAAAATCTTAAAATTTGTATGGAGACACAAAAGACCCTGAATAGCCAAAGCAATCTTGAGAAAGAAAACTGGAGCTTTAGGAATCAGGCTCCCTGACTTCAGACTATACTGCAAAGCTACAGTAATCTAAACAGTATTGTACTGGCTCAAACCAGAAATATAGATCAATGAAACAGGACAGAAAGTCCAGAGATAAACCCACACACCTATGGTCAACTAATCTATGACAAAGGGGGTAAGGACATACAATGGAGAAAAGACAGTCTCTTGAATAAGTGGTGCTGGGAAAACTGGACGACTACATGTAAAATAATGAAATTAGAACATTCTCTAACACCATACAGAAAAATAAACTGAAAATGGATTAAAGACCTAAATGTAAGGCTGGATACTGTAAAACTCTTAGAGGAAAACACAGGCAGAACATTCTCTGACATTTATCAAAGGAAGATCTTTTTTGATCCACCTGCTAGAGTAATAAAATAAAAACAAAAATAAACAAATCGGACCTAATTAAACTTAAAAGCTTTTGCACAGTAAAGGAAATCATAAACAAAACAAAAAGACAATCCACAGAATGGGAGAAAATATTTGCAAATGAAGTGGCTGACAAGGGACTCACTTCCAAAATATACAAACAGCACATGCAGCTCAATTCAAAAAAAAAAATCCAATCAGAAAATGGACAGAAGATCTAAATAGACATTTCTCCAAAGAAGACATACAGATGGCCAAAAAGCACATGGAAAGCTCCTACACCACTAATTATTAGAGAAATGCAAATCAAACTACAATGAGGTTTCACCTCAGACCAGTAAGACTGGCCATCATCAAAAAATCTACAAGCAGTAAATGCTGGAGAGAATGTAGAGAGAAAGGAATACTTTTACACTGTTGGTTGGAATGTAAATTGATACAGCCACTACGGAGAATGGTATGGAGGTTCCTTATAAAACTAAAAATAGAACTACTATATGATCCAGAAATCCCACTCTTGGGCATTTTCCCTGAGAAACTATACTTCAAAAAGATAAATGCACCCCAATATTCATTGCAGCACTATTTAAAATAGCCAGTACCTGGAAGCAACCTAAATGTCCATCAATAGAAGAATGAATAAAGGAGATGTGGTACATATATACAATGGAATATTACTCAGCCATATGAAAGAACAAAATAATGCCATTTACAGCAACATGGGTGGACCTAGAGATTGTCATACTGAGTGACGTAAGTCAGACAGAGAAGAATAAATATTATATGATATTGCTTATATGTGGAATCTAAAAAAATGGTACAAATGAACTTATTTACAAAACAGAAATAGAGTCACAAATGTAGAAAACAATCTTATGGTTACCGGGGGAAAGGTGGGGAGGGATAAATTGGGAGTTTGGTGTTGACATATACACACTAGTATATTTAAAATAGCTAACTAATAAAAACCTAATGTATAGCACAGGGAACTCTACTCAATAGTTTGTAATGACCTATATGGGAAAATAATCTAAAAAAGAGTGGATATATGTATATGTATAACTGATTCACTTTGCTGCACAGGAGAAACTAACACAACATTGTAAATCAACTATACTCCAATAAGAATTTTTTTTTTTTTTTAAAGCAAATGACATTCTAGCTTTGCAATTTAGCATAAGTGTTCAAATAGAAATAACCGATTGAATGTCAAGCTGTTTACATTTAAAAGGCCCACAGAAAATTATACTCTCATGTAAATTTCAAAATTATAAGAATAAAATTATAATCTTGAAAGATTTGAGGAAGAATGTATATAACAATCTGAAAATGAACATTAGATTATCTACAGTTTTCTATAACAAAATATAGAAAAGCCCCAACATTCTAACAGAAAATGATTAGAACTTTTAATTTAACACTGAAATAGTAATCAATTGTGAAGGCAAATAAATAATATGAAGAAAACCAAGAAAATTAAGAACATATGATACATATATAAATAAAATACTCATGTACAACTTAAGTGAAATGAAGTAAATTCCCAGGATTTAGTTATAATGCAATCCTAGAAAGCAACTGGAGCAGAGTGGAGCAGGAGGGTACAGGCCTCCAGAAATTATAGTATAGTATGTTAGAAGATTAATATTGATAAAATAAAGACATCTGTTCATTGTGTAAGCAAAAACAAAAAAAGAATATTAATAATATCAAGCAAAGAATATTTTAATGAAACAAAATGAGACATGATTTTCATAATAGATGAAATAAAGAATAATTTATTTAAAATTAGCATTTTAGATAATTTCCCTTGAACCATGAAAAAATGAAGGTAATGTAGCCAAGACAAAGATAATGTAAGTCTATCCCTCAATCTGAGTTATGTATTCAACAATGTTAGCATAGCCATAATGCTGTAAATATAATATATTCAAAGATTTTCCATTTTGATGGTCAATTTGTCTGCAAAGCATGGGGAATCTAATTATGCCTATGGAAAGAAATATTAAATTACTATACTTTGATAATTTAAGAATTTATTTTATACTTGAATGTAACTGTTCTAATTAATTTATATCCATTCTCTAACATATTCCTTATAACTTCTCCAACATGGGTAGTTGTCTTGACATTACAGATTAGAAAACCAAGAGACAGAAAAGTTATGTAATTTGCTCAAAATAACCATATTCTAAAATATGTATGTATGTATTTTGAGGGAGAATTTCACTTAGGATTTGAATCCAGGCAATCTAGAAACATACTAATTTAAACTAATAATAGAATTAGCTGAATATAGAAAGTGAGTGATAGTGAGATAAGCATAAGTGAAGTAAACTTTAATTCTCAGAGATAGAAAGACAATCAAAAACATGTGTATGAAGAAACAGATATAAATGCATATAACATATATTTATAGAACAGTCACTTAAAGAAGTGAATACTACAAAGAGTTTTCCTTTAGAAAGTGCGCTGGGAGTTGGGGAATGGTTTCAGAAATTTGTTTTTTATTGTGATATTATGCAATTTTGTTTTTTTTACATTTGTATATATTATTTTGGTAATGTATAAAAAGTATATACATTCTTATTATGCCCAAGCATTAGAAACATTTGCAAAGTTTCCTTGAAAATTTGTTTCTAATAACAGGTCTCTTTGCACATACTTAATAGACAAATATGTGCATACACTGAGCATCTAATTACCATGCAAACAAACCTTGGTATTTCATAACCTCTAGAATGTATATTATTCTATGCATATCAGAGTATATTCTAACAAATATTCTAGTCAGGAAATTTCTGAGTTGCTGAAATATTACAGAAAATGTAGATTTAGTACAATTGCCATGCTCACTTGCCTGGTTTCAGAAAGAGTACCTTCTTCATTTTTACTTTTCATACTTTTTATGGTACTTATTCATTCATGAGACTATCTGCAGAAATAGAGGCTGAGTTGTAAAGAAACAAAACGGTAAATATTCTAAGCTTGGGAATAGAAAGGAAAAGAGAAAACAAGGAGGAGATAAAAACTGTCTTTAGGTTGAAATGTTTTAAATGGCTCCACAAATTTGCCAGCATGAAGTCTTTTAAGATATGGAAATTTATTAACACTGTGGCTTTTGCCACAAATTACTTTTAGCAGCTTATACATATATACAAAACAGTTAATGGTGTGCAGAATTTCCACTGTAAATACAAGTCACTTTTGCACAAGATTTAGATTTGACACTATTATGGGAATTTGCTAAGTGACAGAAGTATGCCTATAATTTCATGCCTTTTCTTCATCAAAGCTATGGCAATACTTCATTGTATTTACTCTAAATTCAAAACACCTTTAAAAGGATATTAACAATGATTTCTTCTTTCCCATTTTTGCAAAGGTAAGATTTTAAAAAGAATGAAACTGTATTTGTTTCTGCAGGGACTGTCCACTTTCAAAGATGGGTACTTTATGTGCCCAAAATAATATTGTCATAATAAGTCCTCTACGCTTCCATCTATTAGGAACAAAGAATGGAATATATGAGTTTTCTAGATAGATATAACTAATTAGCTGGATTATATTTGTACAAATGAAGCATAAATATAAGGCAGATATTTGATTTCAAAATATAGGTCTTTATTTTAATGAGCAGGTCTCCAGCTTTTATAGTCTGTAAGAATGCTCTCTGAAAAGTTTTGCCTCTTCCAACTTCTCCCATCTGTGATGAATGAAAATAAAATCTCTCCAACATTCTCTTATCCATTGGGTTTCCCTTAAGTTTTACTCTTTTCTTCTGCCTGTCAGTCACTATTCTCTCATGTACGTTTTTATAACTGCAAAATTAGAAAGGGGAGGTCATTTAACAAAATATTTTAAGGATATTATGAATTAAGAGTAAATACAATGAAGTATTGGTATAGCATTGATGAAGGATAGGAGTGAAAGTATAATTTTTTCTCTGTCACTTAAATTCTCACAATAATGTTAAAAGACTATCAAAACATGGTTTACATCCTCATTGTCAAGACCTTATCACATCGACATTTCTAGCTTCAGTGGGAGAAAGCATGTCTCACCTAGCTTGGTAACCATATGCCTACCTAAAACTCAGAAGTGCTTTTGCTAAATAGAAAAGGGATATTGAACATGCCATGTCAATGACTAGACTTGCCTCTGCCACCAAATATCTATGAATACTTTAGTTGTTATCTACAGCAGTAATTTAATTCTTGCCAAAAAGAAGCAGTTCAAATCTGATAATGATCACATCCATGCCCAGGTCTAAGATTTCTAAGTGTTATGTAGACCTCTTCATCAGTTTGGATATAAGTATCTGTGGTCTGGTGACCTATAATCTAATGAAAATGTATCTTAACATCTTGCAGCCAGTATGCAATAATGCTGTATGAACAGGGTAGAAACATTTTCATTAAAGAAGACAAAAGAATGAAAACCTCCCAGAAGTCCCAGTTCATAGGAGTCATATAATATTTCTGGACAGGAATTATTTTGAAAAGTGCCTGCCTTGGCAGTGGAGCAAGTTACTTATGGAGAAACCAGTGTGCTCTGGGTTGACTCATGTTCTGTTGTGTTATAGACCCTGGCTCTGCTCACTGGGAAAGGTCTCCTTGCAGAGTCTGTTGTGTGGGCACGTGAGAAGTAAGATTGTACAGCTTTCACAGCAGCTTCCATCTGGTGCAGGTTTGGAGCCCAAGGTTTGCCTTAGAAATGAAACCAGCACTGTGCTTCTCAGGCCAGACTTGTGGTTTCTTTGACAATGTAAGTCCCTATTTGGCTTTGCATCTATTTTCATTCAGTCAGTTCTAAGGGCAAGTGAACACATGAAAAACCTTGTCTAGACAAAGCACTGAATCCTGCTTTGTCTAGTATCAATGCCTTTGTGCTGAGCCCTTTCCTGTCTCTTAATGTTGGCAAATGTGAGGACATCTAAAATTACAGGCTTTGGTGGGATGGTGACATCTAATATTTGATATATGGCTTTGGGCTGCCTCCTATTGTCTGGCAGGTTTATACTGAGACTGCTAGAAAATTCTTGCAGTCTTATCTCCCTCTAAGGCTGCTTCTTCACAGCCACCTGTTTACAGTGAGCCTTAGTTAACCTATCTCTTATGTAATTTGGTAAAAGTCAAAAACAGCAGCCAACATACAGTTACATTTTGAGGTTTACAAAATAGTTCTACTAACACTCAGCCTCTTAGTAACAGGGGCAGCCATTGAGAATAACACATAGTTTCATAAAATATTTTACTACAGGCCAACAAATAACTAGGGTCCTTTGCATTCTGCCATGCATATCTCATCAAGATCATATATTTTAACTCACTTTAAAAAAAATAAATTTATTTATTTATTTTTGGCTGCATTGGGTCTTCGTTGCTGCACATGGGCTTTCTCTAGTTGTGGCGAGCAGGGACTACTCTTCATTGTGGTGCACAGGCTTCTCATTGCAGTGGCTTCTCTTGTTGTGGAGAACGGTCTCTAGGCACGTGGCTTCAGTAGTTGTGGCTCACGGGCTTAGTTGCTCTGCGGCATGTGGGATCTTCCCAGACCAGGGTTCGAACCCTAGTCCCCTGCATTGGCAGGCGGATTCTTAACCACTGCGCCACCAGGGAAGTTCCAAATGACTTTTGATATCACCTTCTGTATCAGTTCTGAATTCAGAACAATAAATGTAATCAATTTTAATTATTGTAAGTTAGAATATATTTAGTTGTAAAATATAGTGTATTTACAATATTGTTGAAAGGGATAGAGGAGCAAGATCTAGGCAGGCACTCCACAAATGAATTGTGCTAGACACAATTATCCATCAGGTAATGTACCACCTACCAGGCCAACACAAGACCTATTGATTTAAGAACTCTTTAACCATTGCAGCTATATAAGGATGGAAAAGTAAAAATAAGAAGCTGACATATCTACCATTAGGATTGAAATGAAAGAGGGATAATGGACACTGTAACAGTGATACAGAGTAAAATGTTCTCCAAAATCTTGCCTAGCAAGCCAAAAATTTGCAAAAAGAAGTAGGAAAATAACCTCTGCATTAATTGTGTCTTCCATATTTTATGTAAGGGCATCTAGTCAGTAAAAGCCCAATTTGCATGTAGAACTCTAGCTACAAAAGTGTTCAGGAAATATAGCTTTCAAACTAAGTCTTTGTGGTACAGGAAGGCATCCTAAAAGCTATGTGGAAAAGAATATCACAATAATTGCTACATTATATCTCTTTGGCAGCTCAGAATCCATGCACATCTTTCTATTTAAACATCAAAAGAGAAATAATAGTAATAAAAATTTCTTTTGCCTAAAATGAATAATTATGTAATATAGACCCAATCTTTTATCAATGGGACAGATCCATCTCTAAGTAATAGTCAATATTCTTCTAGGTAGCCTACATTATTATTTTATAATATGAAGATAAAATGGTAATTTAACCATTATGAAAATAACCTAGATTATTATTAAATAGGAGGAAAAAGTAAGAGGGAAAAATAGTAATTAATATTTATAGATATATACATAAAAGAGAAAGATAATTCATATAGCTACTATAGTCAGGTCCACATGTAAAGTTGTTTAGTGTTAGGTATACCATACCACCTAGCTGATGTCATTAGTATCATATGCATGATATATATATATATAAATATATACAATATATTATTAGGTTGGCCAAAAGTTTCATTCCGTTTTTTTCCGTAAGATGGCTCTAGGAGCACTTAGTTGTCTTTAACTTCATTCGAAACAATTTTTTTAGATTGTATGTGCAGTGTATGGAGAAGGTGCTGTGACTGGTCGAACGTGTCAAAACTGGTTTGCCAAGTTTTGTGCTGGAGATTTCTCATTGGACAATGCTCCATGGTCGTGTATTTCATACATGGTCATGGTTAATAGCGATCAAATTGAGACATTAACTGAGAACAATCAACATTATACCACTCAGGAGATAGCCGACATACTCAAAATATCCAAATCATGTGTTGAAATCATTTGCACCAGCTTGGTTATGTTCATTGCTTCGATATTTGGGTTCCACATAAGTTAAGTGAAAAAAAACCTTCTTGACCGTATTTCCACATGAGATTCTCTACTTAAACATAATGAAAACGTTCCATTTTTAAAACAAATTGTAATGGGCAATGAAAAGTGGATACTGTACAATAATGTGGAATGGAAGAGATCGTGGGGCAAGTGAAATGAACCACCATCAACCACACCAAAGGCCAGTCTTCATCCAAAGAAGGTGATGTGTATATGGTGGGATTGAAAGGGAGTCCTCTCTTATGAGCTCCTTCCAGAAAACCAAATGATTAATTCCAATAAGTACTGCTCCCATTTAGACCAACTGAAAACAGCACTCGATGAAAAGCATCCAGAATTAGTTAACAGAAAACGCACAATCTTCCATCAGGGTAACGCAAGATGGCATGTTTCTTTGATGGCCAGGTGAAAACTGTTACAGCTTGTCTGGGAAGTTCTGATTCATCTGTCGTATTCACCAGACATTGCACCTTCAGATTTCCATCTATTTTGGTCTTTACAAAATTATCTTACTGGAAAAAAATTCAATTCCCTGGAAGACTGTAAAATGCACCTGGAACAGATCTTTGCTCAAAAATATAAAAAGTTTTGGGAAGATGGAATTATGAAGTTGCCTGAAAAATGGCAGAAGGTAGTGGAACAAAAGGGTGAATACGTTGTTCAACAAAGTTCTTGGTGAAAATGAAAAATGTGTCTTTTATTTTCATTTAAAAACTTAAGACACTTTTTGGCCAACCCAATAATTTATGTATACAGCAATTTTCTATCAGATGTAAGTAAACGATTGAAAATCTTGAAGAAAGCAGCACCCTTTTCTAGCTCAGGGAAAGGCACTCTATGTACTAGGTTACCTCTGATATAAAGTTGTGTCCCAGGGGTATAACCAAACACCTCTAAGCAGGCTAATTACATTAGATTCCTTTGATTATAGACAGAGCAGTGATTTGTCCTCACTATAGACATTAATTCTGATTATAGATTTGTCTTCTCAGTCCAAAACACTTCTTCCAAAATTGCCACCTGTGAACTTACTAAAGGCATTCTTTACAATAATTGTATCCTACACAGTGTTACTTCTAACTAAGGAATTTAATTTAGAGCTGTAGAAATATAAAAATGGTCACTAGAAATAAAACAACTGTCTGTTTCTACCACTGCTAGCAAGACCATGGTTGGTACATAAAATCTGCCTGAATGTGATATGTGGGGTTGAAATAAAAAATTTCTTAAAATCATGATCATGTTATTTTCTGGTGAGCGAAATAACCCCCTAAAGATATAATAAAATGGTTTTTATTTTAAACTACTAAGTTTTGGGGTAGTTTGTTACACAACAATAAATAACCATGAAGGTATGTTGGCCCCAAGCTTAGCAGTAGTTGTGACATCTTACTTCATCTGGATAGAGTTGATTAAAGTTAAGAGTGCACTTTTTAATCCCTTTCTCTCTGTATCTGTCTTCTTTCCTTCTCTCCTTCTTCCCTCCCTTCCTTCCTTTCTTTGTTCATTTCTTCCTTCCTTCCTTCCCTTCCTCCCTCCTTCCCTCCTTCCTTCCTTCCTTCTTTTCTCCCTTATTTCCTTTCTTCTCTTACTTTCTTCCTTCTTTATTCTTTCCTTACTCTCATCTTTCCTCCCTTGCCCTTTCTTTCCTACTTCCCTATATTCTTTCTGTCTAATATTTCTCAGTCCTGTACTCAGAAGGAGATACATGAAGACTATCAGAGCCACCAATCTTGTTTGCTTGTACTCATTATTAGTTTTATGCTATGTCTTGTTTGACTAGAGCATAGGTAACCTGTACTTAACCCTCTTAAACCTTATTCAATATTTCCCACAGTCTTATTTTAATTAATTAATTAATTAATTAATTAATTTTTGGCTGCATTGGGTCTTCATTGCTGTGCGCGGGCTTTCTCTAGTTGTGGCAAGCGGGGCCTACTCTTTGTTGAGGTGTGCGGGCTTCTCATTGCAGAGGCGTTTTTGCTGAGCATGGGTTCTAGGCATGCAGGCTTCAGTAGCTGTGGCACGCAGGCTCAGTAGTTGTGGCTCAGGAGCTCTAGAGCTCAGGCTCAGTGGTTGTGGCACACGGGCTTAGTTGCTCCACGGCATGTGGGATCTTCCTGGGCCAGGGCTCGAACCCGTGTCCCCTGCATTGGCATGGTGGATTCTTAACCACTGTGCCAGCAAGAAAGTCCTTTCCCACAGTTTCAAAAGTGTCAGTCTTCACTCTGACATCATTGGACTAGTCTGGGGCCATGAATGAGTAAAAGAAAGGACCTAAGGTCAGCAGCAGAGGTGTACCCTTTTCCTAGTTTACCATATCTACAATGAGTTGCCTTTCTGTGTTACTAATCTGTATTTTACATTCTCTAACACATTCACATAAATAGTTTACTCCTCCTATAGCTTTTGCCAAAGCAGGAATTAGGAGCCCAGTCTTAGACTAATTGTGTCATGATCAAGTTGCAGGGTTGTGGGGTAGCCTAGAGTTTAACGTATTTGAGTATGCTGCTTTAGCCAATTTATTGGGTCACTTATAGTGCCAACTTTGAGTGGAGGTCAGAATAATGGAAATATTTCTATCTGGTGTAGGCTATAGTTAGAACAAGACTCTTCTTCTCTGCCATTATGGGTGGAAATAATGGGAACAGGTAATAAAGAGTTTTGGGATAGAAAAACATTGATATCTCATGGACTAATAATCTTGGGTCTAGCATCTTAGCATATATTTATGGTCAATGAAAGCACTAGGAAAAGAGAGGTGAGGAAATTCTTCTTAATAAAGATTATGGATTAGAAAATTTATTCTGTGGATGTCAATTAATGAATTTATGAACAAGCCATTATAGTTGTAGAATGGAGGGAATGCTATTGTTGAACAGCAGAGCTGCATAAAACAGCATCTGATAGTGTCACTGCTGATAGGTTCCCATTACTGGAAGCATCTTCCACCCCACCTCCCACCCCACATTAAGACACTCATTGACAACAATTTTATATGAAAACATATAAAATTATATACTCTCAGAAATCATAGATCTTACATATCATGAAATTTACTAATAGAAACAGATATGAGCAAAAATCAGGCATCAGGCATAGGAATAACATTTTCCTCTCTTGCAATGCCCTGAACTTTCAAATTATTTCTTTTAAGCATTGGTATGTATTTTGGTTTCAGAGATGCAGACTAACATTGATTATATGTGGTAGATGTGAACTCAAAGGAAGCTGTTTAAATTTGGGACTTAGTTTTAATACTCTATTAATCATGTAAGCTGGAGAGTGTACATGCATAACCTCTACTTTATAGCCAGATTTGTTTCAGAGAAGCAGTCTAGATGAACCAAGTAGACTCTGCTAAAGTCATATTATATAATTTCATTAGTTATTTTCCTTATAGTAAATTATTTTAGCATTTTTACAGGGAGGTTTACAAGGACAATACAGACATAGGTGTCTTCAAGGAGAAAGTGAATATATTACATACATGCTATGGATTTTTCCCCTTCCAGGTTCTGTACCTTGGGAGTAAGAAGAACAGACAGAAACTAATTAATTATATTGGAATTTTTCCATAATGGTGGGGGCAGTGGATTTAGACATATTCTGCCTTGTACACGTTATCCTGCCCATCATGTTTCTGTATTCATATATTCACTGGATGTGTTAAAACTTATTAAACCATACAAGTTTGCTTTTAAAGAAAAAAAACCCACTTTTCCAGTGAAAGAAACACAGAAAAGAGCTGATGCCATGTGACTTACGTGTCTTATCATATGCTATGTTAACCAGAAAATATAGTGTTATATTTTATTGAAATGTTAGAAGACTATAGCATATGAGATTAAAGGTGCTGTTTCTCAGGATACTGTATATTTTTTGACGTAATTAAAAAAAAGTGTTCAGTTCTTCCTATTTTCAGATTTCATGGATTTTAAAATCCATGTGTTGGAAGTGGGAATGAGTTCCCTCACAAATACACCTTACTAATCACTAGTAAATTTTTACCATTCTTCCCAAGTGAAAATGTTAGAACTTTCATTATGGATCACCACAATGGTCCCATCATTGTTACAAGTTAAGCCTGCCACCTGTCTCTTTGGGGACCCTCATGACTGAGTCAATAGGTAAACTGTGCAGTTGTATCACCCTCTGGGATGACTAATCTTGATGAGCAGAGGAACAAAGATTTCTATCATATGGGAGGATATGGAGATATGAGAATGGAATATAGGGATTCCTGAGGTTATGCATCATATCACAACATCAAGTGATAAAAGAGCAACTCCTGGTATTTGGTTAATTTTCTAAATTTCATAATGTCAGTGCAATGCTTTTCTTCTTGCTGCATCACACCTGGAGGATCATAACAAGGGATTTTCCTTCTCATCAGCCACTAACAGTTAAAGTATAATCATCAAAAGTAGCATCAGTCAGTAACATTGTTCATCCTAGGGTACTTAAGCTGAAGCCAGTGAGACAGAGAGAAGAGAGAGAGGGGAGAGAGAGATGAAAGAGAAGTTGGAGCTCCCTTTTCATATCTGTCTGTGGCAAGGGCAGCACCCAGCAATGGTACTGGGAGTTTCCTGACCAAATTGTCTCTGCAGTGTAGTCTGTGAAATATCTTTATTTTTTTCTAATTTCTAAATATCTATACTGGTATTGATTATCATTATAATCATTAATTATATGATCCACTTATATCACACCAATAAAACCCCTATTTGTTTAAGAGAACAAGAATTACCTTCTATTGTTTACAAAAGATAATGTGGATTTATCTTGTCTTTTTGTGTTCAGGGTTGTTTTTGCAAATTTTGTTGACAGATTCTTATTCCTTTTTAAGTAACTATTTTTTCCTTCCTGGAAACATCTCTACACTTGTTGCTTTTTAACTTTTATATTTTTTTCTCCTGCTTTGAAACAATTTTTTTACAGGTTTACTTGTTTTAATAACAACTCATTTACCTCATTTTTCTCCCTATGCAATCCCGTTAGAAGAATAAGTGAAATTTTGGATCATCTGGTATGTTACATTTTCATTCACAATTTCCATATTTTTGTTCATATCACTTGCATTTTAGAAGAAAAATCAAGTTCTGCCTTCAAAATCAGATTTTCATTGTCATCTATGTTCATAGTGCAATTCAGTCCATAATTGAATTTTTTTTCCAACTTAGAAAAAATGTATTAAAATTTCAAAAATCTGGTTATTTCTACTACATAATAGCTTGTTTTTCTTACTTTTATGGATATTTGGTACATTATAATTATAACATTTAACATTTTAAATTTCTCACTTGAAAATATCCTTTTAGAGTTAAATTTTCTGTAATTTCGTTACTCACATTCATTTGGTTTTCCCAAAATGTTTAATTTCCTGTTCTATTTTTTTTTGGCAGTTGAAAATCAGTATTTGCTTGTTCTTAAATGTAGGATTTGATTATACTAGTATATTTAGTAGTATATTTATATACTAATTACAATATATAAATAAATAGTAGTATATAGTAACATATTTAATATCCCAATTTACAAATCCCTTTTAGGTTCTGGATCTCCAAATCAAATGCTACTATATATTGAGACTTTCTCTCTTTGGTCACAATATTAGTTGAAACTTGATGATCTTAAATTAAAAATAGGGTAGAGAAAGTTATTTCTAATGTGGTATATTTATAATCTGGGTATAAATGTTGTATTTGAAAAGTATGAGAGTGTTTGATTTAATTAAATTATTTTAAAGGAATTGGTACCATGTTTTACAATGGGTAACTTAGCTCTTAACTTCATACATGTTCTATACCAAGCTTCTCAAATTTTGATGTATTCACAAACTATCTTGCAATTTTGTCACTTATACCTCAATAAAACTGATAAAAAGAACAAGATGATACTGCTTTAAATAGAAAAAAAAAACAGTAACGAACATCACCATATATATTTCCAAAGTAATTTGAATTGGCATACAGGATTGCTTGTCAGTGAAGCTGCTGCTACACCTGCTGGAATCCCATGATAAAATTGTGATATTTTGTTGACTAGAAGACATCAACTCAAGTCCTTAGAGACCTCTGCAGGATCCATATCTGGCCTCAGTGCTCCACCACTCCCTGCTCAGCTCCTAGTCTGTAATGTTGAAAGGATCACCTTCATTTGCTCTTGATCTAATGGACATCTAGACTAAATAGTAAGACTAAATAGTAAGTAAGACTTACTAGTAGTAAGTAGTAAGTAGTAGTAAGTAAGACTTAATAGTAGTAAGACTTATAGTAGTAAGACTTAATAGTAAGACTAAATAGTCCTCCTCTGCTGACCTGCTTGGGAGATGTATAGCATTTGGACTATAAAGGTCTCTTAGTTTCTGGATCTTGGGGCCTTTGGATTCTAAGTGCCTTTTAGAAATTATTATTTAACTAGTGGCACTGTCATATATCTGACCCAGGTACACTATTATTCCTCTCTTGTATCTCCAATATCTGTGACCTATCATTAGGAACTCATCCTAAAACTTGCACTGGAGTTGTTGTTTCCCATGTACCTTTTTGTCTTTCTCTGGTCCCCTGGAATTATCTGGAAATACTTCAGGATCCATTCTGTAGCACCTGGATCCTAGCACCAAACAGATACTTAACTTACTTATTAAGCAGCTGTATATTTTTCTAATCTGTTGGGAGTTATCATTGCTATTGCCTATCAGCATAGGAAGAAGTCCAGGGGGAGCTAATTGTATTACATTAATAAATGTCCCTTTTGTCTTACTCCAGATTTTGCTATTGCTCTTTTTTATTAGTTTACTGTAAGTTTAAGGATTCCTGGCATTAATCTTATTCTGTATTTGTTTTCTCCAGAGCTTAATTTGAACTGTGATTCTTCGTTCTAATCTCTCTATCTGTTCTTTTAGTTATCTATCTATTTATATATTTATCTACTTTTAATTTATTTATCAACTATGAAGTATTAAAACGTACAATACCAAAGTAGAAAGAATGTTATGAATCTCTAAAGACTCATCACCCAAATTATTCAGCTCGCTATCAGAAGTTTGTTGCTTTAGCTTTACCTAACCTGTTTTGTGTTTGTTAGCTTTTCACTACTGAAATAGTTTAGAGCAAGTCCCCTTCTTTATGCCATTGCCTTTCTATATCAGTTTACATCTCTTAAAAAATGGTTATTTTATTACATAGCAGCAATGCTATTATGACACATGAAATTAAAAATAATTTCTTGGTATCATTTGATATCTACTTTACATTAAATTTCCCAATGGTTACAAAGTATACCTTCATATTTTGATTTGTTTGAATCAGGATTTCAATGTTTGACTCTTTTTGACTTTATTTAACTTATATTTCTATTTACCATATCCCTGTGGGTAAGAAGTAAAAGTTACTTCTAATGGTTTAATAAGATTTTAGTTCAAATGTTGTGGTTAGGAACGCTTTAGAAGTTGTGCTATGTACTCCATATTTGTCAAATCCCAAATAATAATTGATTGTCTCATTCTTAGTGATGTTAAGCTTGAATATTAGATTTATGAAGTTTTCTATCAACATTTTATAAAAATAGTTACACATTAAGAAGCTTTATTTGAATTAGTGTTTCAATAGGGTTTCTAAACTTTTGATTTTCTAGTTCTTTCTGCAATTCTTAGCTGGACATCTGTAGAGAATAATTTCTCTCATCAGCTAGGGCTATTTTGTTAACCAGAAATATAGTTATTTCAGAAAAGACTAATTATTTCTCTTTGCTTGACACTTTTATTACAATATTGGTGACCTAGTTGCTTCCCATAGTAAAACTGGAGTTTTATATATTCAATCTGAATCAACTATAGTCATTTTTTTAAATGTTCAAATCACTTCTTTGATCAAGTGAACCCCTTCAATCTATCTTTGAAAAGTTATTTGCTTTGTGGCACAAATATTCTGGTCTCATTTCATACATCTTGACAAGACCCAGGATTTGTCATTTCTTCAAGGAGTCTTGGCTCCTTTAAGTGGGGAATATATCTGGAGACCATATCTAGGCATTAGTCATGCTTGTTTCTACTGAGCTATTATTGCTTCTTGGTCCTTACATGGGTAGAACTAAACATTTATTTTTTAAAGACAAGTCCCTAATGATATTTCAAATTTAAATTTTAAGGGGTTTAGTAAATTATTTCATTTTTAGAGAATCTTTTTTTTTTAATTTTTTAAAATTTATTTTATTTTTGGCTGCATTGGGTCTTTCTTGCTGCACGTGGACTTTCTCTAGTTGCAGTGAGTGGGGGTTACTCTTCAGGGGCTACTCTTCATTGCCATGCGTGAGCTTTTCATTGCGGTGGCTTCTCTTGTTGCAGAGCACAGGCTCTAGGCAAGCGGGTTCAGTAGTTGTGGCATGTGAGTTCAGTATTTGTGGCTCACAGGCTCTAGAGTGCAGGTTGAGTATTGTGGCACACAGGCTTATTTGCTCCATGGCATGTGGGATCTTCCCAGATCAGGGCTCGAACCTGTGTCCCCTGTATTGGCAGGTGAATTCTTAACCACTGTGCCACCAGGGAAGTCCAAATTACTTCATTTTATACTTTCTTTTCTGTTACGCTCATGTCCTGGTTCTGAACAGCATTAATAAAGTCATTTATCTGCTTTATTCACATATATATATACAATATGTGAAGGGTATATACATTTCTAAATATGAATATAACTACTAACAATAAAACTATGGATTGAGGTGAACACTTTTGTCATCTTTTCTGTCTGTTAACTTTATATCTTACTATTTAACTGGGTTCTGTTATTGTTTGCAGTCATTTCTTCATATATTTTTTGTTTCCCCAAAATTCAATTTTTTCATTGTCACAGAACTTTATAACTTTTTCATTACAATCAATATCTCTCCAATTGCCTTTGTCTAGTTGCACTGGCTAAAACTCCCAACACCACTTCAAATATTAGTTGCAAAAGCATTTACTACAGTGCAGCAGCTGTTGTAAATTTCTATTCAGGAGTATTAGCAGCATCTGAATTTTTAAAATTTTTATTTTATATTGGAGTATAGTTGATTAATGATGTTCTGTTAGTTTCAAGTGCATAACAAAGTGATTCAGTTATACATTTACATGTATTTATTCTTTTTCAAATTCTTTTCCCATTTAGGTTATTACAGAATACTGGCAGAGTTCCCTGTGCTATACAGTAGGTCCTTGTTGGTTGTCTATTTTAAATATAGCATTGTGTACATGTCAATCCCAAACTCCCAGTTATCTCTCCCCCCACGCTTCCTTGTATTACCGCTTTTCTTTTTTATAAATTTTCCATCCTCATTTCCTTCTATTCTTTTTCTTCTATGCTTACCAAATTATTTGTACATAATTCCTTCTATGTCTGATGTCCACACTGTCTCTTCAAACTGTGTTTTTTGTCTTTTAGCATGCCTTGTAATTCTTTTGTTGCTGTTGAAAGTGGGACAGAGTGTACTGGGCTAAAGGCACTGAGGTAAAAAGGTTTTAGTATGAGGCTTCATGTTTATCTCTCTATGAGGTAAACTGTGTTTATTGTTTGCTGTAGTTTGGTGTAAGAAGCTAAATTTTCTTCTGGTGGATTTTGTCTCCCTTGTTATCTTTGGGTGTCCTAGAGGCTTCTTGATATTTTTGTGGTGAATTAATAAATATTTTATTTTTAAATAATTTTAGATCTAGAGAAGTGTCAGGAAGATAATAAGGAGAGTTCTTGTATAATCTTTACCTAGCTACCACTAATGTTAACATCTTATATAACCATGTACACTTATCAAAACTATGAAATCAACATTGGTATAATACTATTAAGTAAACTAAAGGCCTTACTTGTATTTTATAAGTTTCCCCACAGCAGGCTTTCTTTAAAGTTTTATTTTTTCCAGTTTTATTGAAATATAATGGACATATAACATTGTATAACATTAAGGTATATGATGTAATGATTTTTATACACATATATATTGCAAGATATTTATGACAATAAAGTTAGTTAACACATTCTTCAACTGACATAATTATAATTTTGTTGCTGTTGTTTTATGGTAAGAAAATTAAAGCTCTACTGTTATAGTAACTTTCAAGTATACAATACAGTATTGTTAGTAATACTCACCATGTTGTACTTTAGATCTGTGAAACTTATTTATCCTATGATCAATGTTTGTACCCTTTGACCAATATCTCCTCATTTCCTCCACCTATCAGCCCTTTGCAACCACCATTCTACTCTCTGTTTCTGTGAGTTTGATGTTTTCAGATTCCACATATAAGTGAGATCATACAGTATTTTTGTTTCCCAGTCTGACTTATTTCTCTTAGCATAATGTTTTCAAAATCTATCCACGTTGTCACAAATGGCAAGACTCCTCCATTTTTGTAGCTGAATAATATTCCATTATTGTGTGTCCACAGTGGCTGCAAGGTCTGTTGGAGTCTTCAGTGGCACCTTTAGGTCCAGGGGCTTGGGATCAGGGCAAGCAGTGGTGGTGGCTGGAGTCAATGGTGTGCATACATTCAGCTGTAGGGGGCCAGCTTCAGGTGCCTTATACTATTAGAGGCCGATTGCACACACATATGTAGTGGTGAGGGCTATGGCCAACAGCAAGGGCCAGGGACAACTGTGGGCACACTGGCAGATGCAGACCTCTGGTAGTTGTTGGGTACTCCTGTGGCTGCAGGGTTTCCCTGTTGGCACATGGCAGATGGCAGGGGGCATCTCCCCATGCCCATGGGTATGCATGTGACAGTGGAGGCCGGTGATGGGTGTTGGGCCAGTGGGTTGGAGGGGCCAACTGGCTGGCAAGCCCAGTGGTACAGGCAGTGACAAGGGATAGGGCTGTATCTAGGCCCAAAAGGAACTGTGGGATCCCTGTGTCAGTATGCACACCTATGGCAGCAAGGTCTTACTTAGGGCACACAGTGGTGGATGTCACTAACAGGGGTCTGACCAGGGACATGCAGATGCACAGCTGGGGTGAGCCCAGTGGTGCAGGCTGTGGGAGTCATGGCTGTAGGTGTGCACTTCTGTGGCTGCAGGGTCTCACATGGGCCTATGGCAGATGGCAGGGCCCATCTCCACATGGGGGCCACTGACAGGGGTCAGGCCGATGATGTGCAGGTACACAGCTGGAAGGGTTAGGCCCAAGTGCACGCATGGCAGTGGGCTCAGCCATGGAGGTTTAGGCCAGTACCTTGCATGAGAACAGTCACAGAGGCCTGGGTTGGCTGCCAGTGTAGGGGTCTTTTAATACTGGGATTTTCTAGAGATTTTAACACAAACTTGTCCATATTGAGCCTCAGGAATTCATCAATTAAAGTTTAGTTGTTCTTTCTCTGTTCCTGGTTCCCACAAAACAGAAAACTTCAGTAAGCTGTGATTCTTTATCTCCTTGTCTGTCTCTCCACTCTGGGAACAGAAGTTTGCCCTGACCTCAATTCTTTTATGGATCTAAGAAGAGATGTATATTTTTAGTTTGTTCACCCTTTTTCTTGTTGGGTGCATGGGAATGACAACTTTCAAGCTCCTTACATGCTGAACCAAAAACCAGAAGTGACCCTCCAATTCTGTATATTTAATTTCTTCTCTTTGAAATACCTAGAATGATCTCTGTTTTCCACACAGGACTAAATCATATATCACAAAAATTAATAGAGATTAATCATATTATTTAAAATTATGGTACTACCTACCTGACAAAGATTAATATCAATGGTTAAAAGTGAATCTCTGAGAAGAGGGACTTTAGGAGGAGAGACATTTAATATTTTTTAGCATTTTTGAATATTTTATTTTCACTCAGTGCAAGTATTATGTTTCCAAATTTTAAAGAAAGTTATTCAGGAAAGAAATAGATGGGGGGAGGGAAGAGAAGGAGATAATGAAGAGGAGGGAGGATAGGAGCCAAGAAAGGAAAGAGAATGATATGGACTTGAAAAATTATTCACAACCTAAAAGTTAAGAGTTATGTTTTATTCAGTGGGAATTTTTAGGACTTCAAGCCAGGGAGGCAGCATCTCAAGTAACCCTGAGAGAAGTGCTCCAAGGAGGTGAGTGGGTGGGAGCCAGGTTATATGGAAGTTTTGTAACAAACTGGCAGGTAGTCAGAATATCAAAAGATCATTGTAAATTAAAGAAAACCAGATATCCCAAGTTAAGGAATTTAGAGCTTTTCTATATATGGGAAGATTCAAGAGTCTGGGCTCACTGAAATCATTCCTTTGATATGTACCTCAGCTATCTGGGCCCGGTATCCTGTGTTTTCACAACCTGAGTTTCCTCAGGGCTCACCGTAGGGAGTGGCTGTAGTCTGACAGCTGCTAGATGGCAGGTATTCTTTCCTTTCTGAGTTTCCTCAGGGCTCACTGGCTCGTGCTGGAGGGCTGCAACTGCTGATGAATGTGACATCCTTTGTTTACTGATATGACAGGAAATATTCCATTTCTCAACGGAAAGAAGAAAAGGGAAAAAAAATCATAGAAACAGTTGATACTGGTTATTAATAGGTTACTAGTAGCCTCCAACAGATAGAGGACCATTTCAATACAGGAAGATGTCAAGAAGTAAGAGATTGATAAACATATATACTGTATATTATTTATTTATTTATTTATTTTTGAGTATGAAAGCATTTTATTTTAATTAATTTATTTATTTTTATAAACAGATTCTTATTAATTATCTATTTTATACATATTAGTGTATATATGTCAACCCCAGTCTCCCAATATTTAAACTGCATGTTCATTTCCTTTTTGGAAAGGTAGAGAGAAGTAATACAATATATAAAGTCTAACTGGATTAAAGGGAAATTTTAGTAGTTATTTTGTTTAAAATAGATCATTGTTTTGTTTAAAATGGGATCAAAGGCTGAGGGTCAGAAGAGTGATTGATAGCAGGCGAGAGAGATTAGACATTTCATAATGTATTCTCCTGGAGGATATGGAGACGGGTGTATCTGAAAGCACCGGTATTTTAAAAAGTGATGTTATTAAACTGTGTCCCCTCCTGGGAAAAGTTTAGTCGTCTGTTATAAAAGGACACCTTTTTCCTGGGCAAAATAACTAAAGCAAAACTGAGAGATAGGATTGCTTAACCAGGCATCTGACAATAGGGGGATGGTCCCTGCACCGTTTTTATACATATAACCTCGGAAAAATCCTTTAGTGCTCTCTGTGTTAGTTACCTCATCAGTAATATAAATATAATAAGGATTTGGGGAAGCTTGGTGAGATAATGTCTCTAACGTGTATTTAGAAATAAAGAAATTAGTTTCTTGCGTGTACAGCCACTGGCAAGAGTGATAAAGTGAACGTTTGTGGCAGGTGCTGTGTCAGAGGATCCTTCAGGAAAATATATTCACACCTTTAAACTTGTGAATAAGACAACATAAAACACTGGTTATGGCTTAAAAGAACTCTAAATTTGCTATTTAGACATTGTCAGCAAACTCAAAATCCCTACGTGGAAATAATCTGCATTATATTTATGAATACAAATCTCAAATTCTATCTTATAAACCAGGCCAAACAGTGAAAACTTTTCCAGTTTCTACACTTATCATTCCGCAGTTGCATTTAACTTAGGAATCATTAGTTAGAAAGGAGTTTTTTTTAAATTAAAGTATAGTTGATTTACGATGTGTTAATTTCTGCTGTACAACACAGTGACTCAGTTATACATATATACATTCTTTCTTATATTCTCTTCCATTATGGTTTATCCCAGGACATTGAATATAGTTCCCTATGCTATACAGTGAGCATATAATTCTTAAATTACCACTGAGCTATCTATATTGTATTCTGATATTATTATCATTTGGAAGTTTTAGGAAAGTTTATCTTTCTGTAGGAAACATGTAAGCTGTGTCCTGAATCTTTTTTTTTTCCCCCCTTAGTGTCAATATCCCAGAGAATGATTAAATCAGAAATCAGAATTTGCAAGGCAAGATTAAGACTGACAAGAGAGAAAAATTCTAATTCATTCTCTCCCTCTGTCTGTCTGTCTGTCTGCCTCTTTTTCAGCCAAGCTTCCCTGGTATGAAATAGAAAAAAAAAAAAAAAAATGCTCAAAGACATTAACAAATGCTTGAAGGTGAGAAAGATGGGCTTTGTAACATGGCTGCTAAGTAAGAAAATGAGGCAGAAATGTATCCATATAAGCTAAGTCAGCTCCTTAATTTGAATATGCAATTTAGTGTGTGAAGTATACCTAGTCTGTTTTTGTTCTTAGTCTGTTTTTCCTTTCTTGATTGCAACACAGGAAACCTCAAATGTATGCCAATGCCACAGGAAAGAAATTCCTTATAAGAGAAGAATGGTTATAATTTTGAAAAGGGGTCTACAAAGCCATTTATGCAAATTACCCAATAGAAAGGTTCTTAAACACCAAAGGTATGAGTAGACATTTGTGGGGTTAAAATGATACAAAAAATCATCCCATACCTCAGATGAGTTTTAAATATTTTAGTCTATATTAACAATATGTTTGAAATTATACAGTTTTCCTGTATTTGTACTTGATAATTAAAGAAGGAAAGATGTTCCTTGAGTCTGTGATGTTTGTGGCATTAAGAATGAACAGATTTCACAAGGCCAAGGTAACTCACAAAGACAAAAGTTAAGCTAGGCTGGTCTCAGGTCCAGCCACCTGATGATTTTACTATCTTGAAAAATTATTGCTTGTTTTACATTAAGAAATTATGATAATTTGTTTCATTTGTACAATGATGAGCAGTGGAATTAAATTTCTTGGTCAATATCATAAGTAATATTTTTCCAGAGAATAGAAACATATAATACTAATGAAACTGTCTCTGAGTATCCTATGATCAAGATTAAAGATGTTTAAGTATGGCTTCTGTGGGAGGTTGTGCCATGAAAGAAAAACTCAGCCAGTGAGATGTTTGCAAACAGGCAAAGAAACAAAATCGGTTTCTGTAACAGCTAACAAAAAAAAATTTTGGAAACATAGAAATAGACAGTCTGAAAAGGTAGGTAGTCCCAGGAATTGAGGTAGGAAATTGGCCAAATGAAACAGGAGAATTAAGGTAGAAAGCTTTATGAAAATTCAACCCTATAGAAATAATTGTGTAGAAATCGAGGGAAAACATTAAATGCCAAGATGACTATCAGGAAAATGAGTGAAGGAGTTGAAAAGTATTATGGAGGAATTCTCTGCAATTGTTAATACCTTAGGAGGAAAGAAAAAGAGATCTCCATAAAGGCAAAACACTTAGTATATTCATAGGAAAGTATTTGCAGAAATCACTAATAACCTGGCAGAGGATTGATAGAGAAGAAAAATAACCTTATGTGGCTCTCCCAGTCCCAAAGAAGAAAGGAGAATGTCTACTCTGGCTATGTTAGATATCTGCATGTTTCACACCAGTCCAGTTAGTTATAACTGACAAGGGAGAAAGAGTAGGTAAAGAGACAGAGAGGACTGGATAAGCCATAAACTCCTATCTGTAAACTTAAAAAAGCAAGGGACATATATGACTTAGAGTTTCATCTGGTTTACCCACCACCAAAAGTCTTCATGCCCATGTAGTTAAAGTCCACTCCATTTATTCATCACTGAGTTACAGTTCCAAATTGCTATAGCCTCGGTACCTGCACTCCAAATCTAATTCATTGGATTTTGGTGGCTAAGTATCCCCTGAGGGATAAAATCACCCCACTTGAGAACCACACTATAGAAGTTTAGCTAGTTTTAAATTAACTCTTGGAGGATGATAGGAGTTTTGGCCATGGGACAGTCTAAGGATTTGGGATAAACTATCCCTGAAGGATGTTACAGTCTGAAGATGAATAAATTGTTCTGTACACCTGTTAATTCAAATAAATATCTCTCTTTCTAATTATTTTCTTTTTACTATGGTTTTACATTTTTTGTTAAAATGTCCCAGATTTACCTTATATATAATCACAGAAAAGGAACAGGCACAAATTTAAATTTGAGAGGTAGGTTTTGGGGAAAGATTCTCTAAGTCTAGGTGGTGATGGCAGTGGCAAATACCATGGGATTTTTAAGACTAACTCTCACAAGATATAGGGCCCACTCAGTTCCTCTCAAAAAAATACTGCCTCTCATCTCAATCTCAGAACACCACAGTTTGACTTTATACATTTTTTAACATGGAATGCACTGCCCATTATTAATTGATAGGGCATGTCTAATAATAATATAGCATTTTGAAGACCAGAGAACAGAGTGTCTAGATCCCAGACAATACAGTCCTGGTGCTGTACTTATTTGTGTTATGGATGAAAGTGGACATTAAAATTCTCTAATTTTCAAATAATGCTAAAAAAAACACCTTTTTCTTTTTTTTTTAACTTGTAAGCAGTATGAGTGAAATTGCATGAGTGGGCAGATGAGTGGCAGGTATGTGTCAATGTAGAGATGTACAATATAGAGAACATATAATAACTCCAGTCTATACTTATCTAAGGGAGCTCATGTAAATTACATAGAAGTCTGTTTAAGGATTACTTCAAAACACAAAATTTAGTGTATGTAGAAACAAAAATTTAGATATTGAGGTGGACAAGTATAGAAGATATAATCACATGGAGTTGATGTGGTGTCAATGAAAAGTTAAAAAAAAAAGGTTTTTGAGGATATAAGTTTGAAAGCATTTTGTAGGGAAACTTTTCAGTTCAGATTGTAAATTCATTCCATTGTAATCATACCTTACCTTACAAGTTTTTTTTGATCTTCCACAGTACAGTACTCAAAGTCACTGGATGATTGATTAATTGCAAAATGTTCCCTGAAAACATTCCAATGGACTGCCAAGTGGAAAACAAAGACCTAAAAAGTTGTTAACATTGTCAAATGATTATTGAATGGAAAACCAAAAATATTATTATTAAAAGGTTTATCAGCATCTTGAAAAACTATTTGAATTTCTACTCAATACCAAGGGGAGATATAAAATTTGGAAATAGTCCAGAAAAAGAAAACTGAAATATTTAAAATGTTTTGAAGGACATTATTTCTTATATGAGCACAGTTAGTCAATTAAAACTTAGGAAAGGTGAAGTCTTAGAGAATGTGTGATATCAGGAGACTACATAATCTTATTAATATTTATAAAATCATAAAAGATATGTGTGAAAAATGTATTTCAACATATTCTCTTCTCATTTTCTTCACCTCTGTCAAGAGTCATAATGAGTAAAAGCCTTAGGAACTATAGCCTACCGTCTAACCCATTATCTCTTCATATCTGATATACAATTATTAAATACTTTATCAATGCCTCAGATAAGCACTTATTTTAAAGTTGAAGGGAAAGGAAATTAAGTGTGATAATAGAGCAGTAGATTTATTTCTCATTCACCTTCTAAAAAATCATTAGTAACATAATTCTTTTCTTTTTGGATTATTTCATACACTTGCTTCAGGTTATGATTTTAAGGTTCATAAAATGTTATAATAATTTATTATTTGCTTACTTTTTTCTGCTAAAATTAATCTATCTGGCAAATAGACTCTAATTTTATTTTTAATTTATAAGAAGCAGAAACAATCACAATATGGAACAAAATAAAGATTATTTTCAAAAATATATTGTAGAATGATACAATTAAATATATTCAAGTGTTTTATTGAATAATGCACAGTAAATTAGAAGGAAATTATGTCTTGTCTTATCTGTTGGTTTTAGCCAAGGTTGTATTTGTATGTACATATCTACTACCATTTTAAATATTTTTCAAATGTGTGTATGTATCTCTCTCTCTCTCTCTCTCTCTCTCTCTCTCTCTCTCTCTATATATATATATATATATATACCAAATTGGTAGCTTTGAAAAACACTACTGTTAGATTTAAAACAATCAGCAACTCTAATCAATATTGACTTGGTTGCTTGAACTTCCTTGAGAATGGCTGAAAATAATTCTTCATGTTTAAGCGTACGAAAAATAAGACATTTGAGCATTCTGAATCTTATTAATGTGTATTTGCTTTGTTCTCCTGAGACCTTCTTATGAGTGAGACTTTTTTTCTTGTTTAAAACTGTCAAGAAATGAAAGAACTTCAGTAAATAAGTTACTGTGAAGAAATCTTTACCTTCAGGATTTTTTCTATTTTTAAAATGACTTGGTCAATATGCCTTGCTGCCCAAAGGAGTGTTTATATTTATAGTTTTATATATGTATTATTCATATGTAAAATCTGAATGTGGATAGTTAATTATCAAATTTCTCTGGAATATTGTGTATTCTATCAATATGTAAACTTGAAATTTATGTTTTTTCAGGAAGGTATCAATTCTACTTTAAAACAATTCTATAACACTATTTGGTTATCTCCTCTATGGCCTTCAAATTTATAAGCATTGTGTATGTATATATAATTAGTTTCTAGAGCTAACACTCTGCTCCTACAATGATTATTTTTTTGTTTATGACATTCATTATTCCCTTTCTCTGTCTCTGTATAGATATAGATATAGATAGATATAGATATAGATACAGATATAGATACTATATATATATAAATTCAGTATACCTACAAATATAAATGTGTATATACATTATATAGCTATATAATATTATATATTCATATATATTGTATGTCCTTAATGTTCTTTCTTTACTGCTTACAGCATCAGTTTTCACTCAGAGTGAGGTCCTTGCCTTTTGGGGATGAGTATTTCCTGCTAATTTCTGGCTTCTGTCAGTCTGACTCCTAGATATTACTACATAAACCTTATAGAGTATTGTGTCTTTTCACACTAGTTCTGCTTGTTTTGGCTGTAAGTGTTTACACATAGTTACACATATATTTATAAATGTTTACAGATAGTTTGGAATAGCCGAATTTCTCAGTTTGATATTTTCATGTATTTCATTCAATAATGATGCTGTTTTTTTCCCTATATGATTTCCAAAAGGAATAGTAAAATGATTTAGACTAATTTCCTATCATACTTGTACTAAATTTTTCAGGAAGAATTTCTGACAGAGCACATATAGGGAATAATACATGGGAAAGATTAGGATCTGAAATACTCAAGTTCTTAAAGCTATCCTAGCCTAGTCATATCTATTATAATAGCTTTGCATAATCAAAAAGGATATATACACCTGTTTAAAGATAATTTTCTTAAAATAGAAGTATACCTGGTGAGTCTGTGAGAGCAGGTAGGTTTAATTTTGAAGAAAGCAAGTCATGAGAAAGTAGAATAAAGGAAAAGTAGAGGAAATCAAAGGTAGAAAAATGAGTCGTGATTATGATGGAAAGGCTAAATACAAATAGTTAATATGTATTTATCTTATTTTAAGCTCACTTCAGTTTGGTAGGTATCAATATCTTTTTTATGGATGAGAATAAAGAGAATTAGAAAGATTAAGTAAAATTCCCAAATTCATTAAGTTACAAAGTGACAGAGTTTAATTTAAATATAGTTGATTCAGGAGCTCAAGCTACGACTTACGTGTAAGAATATAACATAGAAAAGTAGAGGCTCTTGCTTGGTGGAACGTGGTCAGAAGCAGACTGCTGAAGCTTCTGTTGTAGGGTCTTCAAAGGAACTCTAAGGTAAATGGACCTACTAATATATATTGAACAATTTTCCAAATTGTTCTAAGTTTTGTTGTGCTACTGACTCTCTTTTTGTTCTAGATTTATATACACACACACACGTATATATATAACAAATAAATAAATATGTGTTCCTTAAAATAAAGCTCTATTAACGTAATAAATATGTTTCTATTTCCTATAACCTGAGATTATAATATATATATTAGTTAATATATTAGTATATTAATATATAGTTAATATATTAATATGTATAAATAGTCTTAAATATAGCATCCCTAAATGCAGGTACTTATGTTTGAAATAATACCTAATCCTTATGATAAAATCCAGTATTTCTCATTTTCTAAGACTAGTTATTTTTTTTTTATTTCACTCTGGAAGCCACACTTATGTGTAGTTTAAAATCCTAGTTAAATGAACCAAAACTTCATGGAGTGTAACAATTTAAAATAATTCCATTAACACTTTTTAGCTTTATTTGATTTTTTTCAGTTTTTCATTCTTCTTATTTTTAAAAATTTTAATGGATTTTATCTTTTACTTATTTTTATTTTCTACTGTCTCTATATGCTTATAAATATTTACTCTTATGGAGAACCAATATCACTTATAGGTGTCAGCATTAAAATATGAAAAAATAAGCATTCTCATTATTATAACCTGAATTTCAGATCATTTTTCTCTCTCTGGTTTCTTGCTTCATTCCAAATATGTGAAATATTTGAAATGTGTGTACAAAAAACACATCCCCCTCACTCTCTATCTTGTTGGGCATTAATGTGAAGTAGATGCTTAATGAGGGATTCTGCTTCTGGTTAGAATATAAAAGGTCTCTGCTCAATCTCTCAATATATCAATAACACAGATAATTGTATCAATATTTAAAGTGCCATCATAAGTTCTCCTCTGTTTAAGGAGATACATGCTTAAGATACTTGCCATTTTACAAACTGAATTAAACAAGACAATGTTAGAGATACAGCAAACTTACCCTCTCTTACTATGTAATGATCTCAAATAAATGTCCTCGAGTAATATATCTATAGTGTAGTTTTTCTACAAAAATTTTAGCCTATTGCATGCCTCATATTTAACATATTCTATACATGTCTTTTAACACTTGAGACTTTGTGAATATTGCTTACAGAAAGACTGAAAAAATTTCAAAACTGCATAGAGATATAAAAAAATCACTATTTATATTTAAAGTTAGACATGAAACCCAGTCTTTCTTTTGTGTATCCCTATTTTAAATCTAGCTGAGGATCTAGGTATTCAGTTTTTTCATCTCAGTAACATCCTCACATGGTCTACATGAAATACTTATATATCTGGACAAGAGTTGATAAAATTGGCATTTTTCTGGCATCTAAACTGAGGCAGCAGGAACTGAGATATCTTCATCCCCATAGGTTCTTCCTCAAGCTTAGGCCTGAGGCATTGTTTCAAAGTCGGGTAGGGAATGCTTCAGTTACCGTATATAAAAATAGAGGACTTGTCAACTTAGCTTGTCATCTTGGCATTTGCCATGAATGATGAATTCATTTTTAAAATAGGAAGAACTGTATAGGATAGACAGATAAATAGCTCTAGAATAGTATTTTCTATAAGCTCATGAAAGGCTTCGAAATTTTATTTTTCACATATTTTATGTGTAGTTACACAGTAAATGACCATTTACTCTCCTGATTAAGTGTGTGCTCAATCTATTTGTGTAGCTCCAAAAGATGCAAAAACAAGAAAGATTTGAGCTTAGTCAAAGGAAAAAACAAATAGGAAAGATGTTAAACGGATGATAGATCTCTAATTCCTAGCACTGGAGTTGGTCCGAGGCTAGAAGCAAATAAGAGCCAATTTAGGACAGCTGGATCAGAGAAGCCCCTCAAGATCCCTGCCTGCTGTGACATTCCATGGTCTAAGTCCTCTGATTCTGGAAAAATATTCTTGAAACACACTGTAGAAAAATGACCACTTGTCAAGGACTTTGCATCTCTGAAGTGCCCTATTTATTGTTTGGCATATTGGAATGAGTAGAGAATACCAATTGAAAATGGTATCTTTAGAAAACCACTGATAAATGTTACAAAAAAAAAAAAAAAAAAAAAAAACCGAATCTAAAACTTGCCATCCCAATTGCATCTGACCCTGCTAAACTCTTGGGATCACAGCCTTTGAGCAACAAGCTCAGAATCAGTGAAAAATCATGTTAGTTTCTGCTTCAACTCTGTTTTCAGCTAGCACCACTGTGCCATATGTTATGTTTACAGGTGTATTTTTATAGCCATTACTTAATATTCTGCATATAAGAAGCCAGTTTTCTAATTTGCTCTTTTTAAAAGTAAAATGTTGGTAGAGTATTTAACATTATTATGTTATTATTCCAACATTTATCAAAATAAATACTTCAATTGTAATAGAGAATGTAATAGAGAATTAATTAGCAAAATCTCATATTTGATTCATTTTTATGTGTTACACATTATTTAAACTGAGGATTTCAATAACAAGTGACACAAAGACTTTCATTAATTTATTAAACCTCCAGTATTTGCCAATTTTTATCAAAATGAGACTCAAAAATAGTTTATAGTGTAGAGGTTAAATTCTAACAGAGATGTGCTCAGTTTGTGGGTGAAAATAGTAATAAAAGAATGAGTGCTAAAGCATAATTGGGATATTCAAGAACCAAATGAAAATTTAATCAGTTTTGTATAGACTCTTCATAAAATAAAATCACTTTAATATTCTCTCTGAAATTGTGAAGGATACATTACATGCAGAGGTTGTTATGGGTATATTTTATTATTTTATGGAATGTGACCCATGTTTAAACAAAAGAATTCAGTATCTTAAGTGATCAGCATTAAGAGTGTTTATCCTGAATGTTTCTAGTCTTCTATAAACTCTGACCTTGCACTTTGATACAACAATTTTCTGGCTTTATGTTTCTCCACATGGCATTTATAGATAAAATTGAATCATTAATCACTCCAAGCACTTCCTTACAGGGTCTTTGCAACAAACTTACTTTGAATTTACACAACATAGCTTTTCAAATGCAAATAAAACTTCCCACTTTTCTAAAATGTCTTTTTTTCTCACTGAAAGGAATTAGCTGTTGATATTCTCAGCTGCAAACTCCTGACAAAGTGATTACTGCCCTGTACTTGTTACAGTCACAGCCTATTACAAGTAAGAGATTATATATTCTGACCACTCATTTTCCCATTTCACTGTCCATAGGAGCTAGTGAAAGATGGACCTCTGCATTTCTATCCTTTTATGTCAGTTAAAAATAATAACCAAATTCATTTTCCCCCCACAGAATGTAATTGAGATACAGGCAATGATTCCAAGAAACACTGAGCATTTTTGTACAAGTCAAATCAGTTTCTTTTTCTGCACTCCCACTGAAAAAAAGGCTCGATGATTTGCTACTTGTGTGAGAAATGTCAGAAAGCACACTTCTCTTTCCCACTAGTCCTCGGGTCACAATCCATCCATTTGCTGCCATGTCACCATGACATCATCCTTTATCATGCTTTTTTCAAGGACACAGAAACTGAATGAAAAAAGATCAAAAACATAGAAATATTTTTCTCAAAGATGTTTATTATTATATGTAAACAAAGGGCAAAATACATGTAAAATCAGAGCTTCCAATAAAAAATAAAGATAAAGATAAAAAATAAAGATAAAAAATAAATCAAGAGCCTTCAATTTTAGCGTTCCAGCCACTGAAGATGTTTGATTTATTCTTTATCTAAATAGAATACACTCCCCTAAATATTTGAGAGACATAATATAATTTTTTAACTGAACACAGCATTTTAATTAAAATATATGTAGTGAAGACAGTATGTACTTATAAAAAGTACAAATATCAGGAGATGATTTTGCTAAACACTTTATTTTTACTTTTAGTATCACTTTTAAAGTTTTAATGCTTTCTTATAAAGGATATGGTTTCTACCTCTTAGAGGAAAAAAAATAAGAAGGAGGGTTTCTGGGACAAAGAACATTTACTGGTTGTGTGTTGTTTAGAAACCATAAATAGCAAATAAGCAGAAAGCTACCCAAAAGTCAGATTTCACTAAAGGAAACACTTGGTATTCTTTACTATATACTCTTGGGTCCACAATGAACCTCTTACAATTAACACTTGCCAAAACTAATTTATTCAGAAAACTGAAGCTCCCAAGGAAACATTTGGTCATCAACAGATTACGCTGACTCTAATATGTTTAGGGAAAGAAAAATATAGCCTGGGGACAGCAGCATGAGCATTGGCTAAACCCACTGGGAGCAGATCTTGAAATACTTCACAGTGGTAGGTGTTTATAATTCTCAGTTAAGTATCTGAAGATTAAAAGGAATTCATAATTTTTTTTAGAATTTTTGATGCAAAAATTGTGACTTAATCAGATTACCTTAAGGTGTATCATATTTGAAAAAGTTGTTGAAAACTAATGAATAAAAATTAGCTAAATATTTTTAAGGAAAAATCATCCAATACATATCATTTTTGTATCTAAATGGCAAAATTCTTGGTATTATTTTTTAAATTTAAGATCTAGAATCCTATATAATAACTTCAGAGAAACTCAACAGGCATTTAACCTAACTTTATATCTGATTAGGAATCTCTTCTACAATATTTCTTATATTAAATCATATAAACTTTTACTTCAAACTTCTGGTAAAAGATAGCTAAATTATTTTAGAAGCTGCTACTTTTTATTAATTTGAAATCTGTCTTGCTGACTCACTATAATTATTTTCTCTGGATTTATATATAGACTAAGTTTCTTACTAAAAATTTTATAGTTTTAAATAATTGATATAACTTTATAATCTGGCCCCCAAATCTTCTCCTTTCAAATGAAATATCAATTACCCTTCTCATGGCACACTGATTTCAGTTACTTCATAATTCTCTCCAGCTCCCCTTAACATTTCTCTAGTTTGTACGTTTTACTCTTAAAGTGTTCTCCTAAAAAGGAACATAGAAGAACGCAGTAGAATGTTAATAGTTTTGCTCTAAAAATAATAGCTGAGTGTTTCTCAACATACTGTTCTACAAGGTTGTGTTCCACAAGTGATTTTTGGATGTGTTTCAGGGAAAAGTGTTCTATTATTAAATATACATGGGATGTACTGCATTAACAGGTTTCTATAAAACAGAACTTATAAAAAACTATTAATTACTTAGGGGTATCTAAGTAATCAAAGTCATAAAATCAATAGGTAGAATAGTGGTTACCAGGGACTGTGGGAGGAGGGGGAAAAAAGAGGTTGTTTAATGTGTATAGAGTTTCAGTTTGCAAGATGAAAAAATAGTGGAGATCTGTTTCACAACAGTATGAATATACTTAACATTACTGAACAGTACACTTAAAAATGGTAAAGACAGTAAATTTTGTATTGTGTGTTTTTTACCATAATAAAAAAAAATATTCTATAGCACAATGTTACTTACAAATCTTCATATATATATGGTTTGAATCATTGCCCAAACAAATTTGATCATATTTATTATTTTGTTTTCTTTGGTTTTTTTTTTTTTTTTTTTTTTTTGGAGGTACATATATTTATACCTTAGAGCAATATAACACACAAGATATTTTGATGAAATATTTCTGGGTCTTTATTGAAAATTAAGATTGTAAGATGTTAAATGTATCTTTGTGAGAGTCAAATTCCTGTCTTTCTAACTTATCATTCCTTCATGGAAAGATGATTTTTTTTTTTTTTAAACTTTAGTCTTTTTTTTTTTTTAATGTATTTTTTTAAACGCATTGTTTACTTTGTTTATTTATTTATTTATTTTTGGCTGTGTTGGGTCTTCGTCTCTGTGCGAGGGCTTTCTCTAGTTGTGGCAAGCAGGGGCCACTCTTCATCGCGGTGCGCGGGCCTCTCACTATCGCGGCCTCTCTTGCTGCGGAGCACAGGCTCCAGACGCGCAGGCTCAGTAGTTGTGGCTCACGGGCCTAGCTGCTCCGTGGCATGTGGGATCTTCCCAGACCAGGGCTCGAACCCGTGTGCTCTGCATTGGCAGGCAGACTCTCAACCACTGCGCCACCAGGGAAGCCCGGAAAGATGATTTTTAACTTAGTTCTTTACTTAAGAGCCCATTTAGGTTTGTGCTATCCGGAAGATATGAGAGCCTGCCTACTATAACTTCCTCCAAATATTTAGTAATACACATTTAATAGTATCTAGATAAAAAGAGAATTCTGTGCATCTTGCTCAAGACTTTTTCCTTGATGGGTTTTATTTTATAAAATAACATTATGTTGTTTCCCTTTTTCAAAATACTTAAATCCACTTTCATTCGGACTATATTAGTCCATATATACTAACAGGTTATAAGAATGACTATGTCAAATGCAGTGTTAAAGTCACAGCATGTCATAGTCAGACCATCTTTTGCTCTGTCTATTGGCCAATTATAAAATAAATATGATTCACTTTGCTGGTTTTCTTAATAATCACAATTAAATCCAAAATTGCCCAAATCTTATTGTCCATATCTTTGTAAATTCTTTAAAAGCTAATAAACAATTCCAGAATTCTTATTATAATATTTGTAAATAAAACCTCAATTTCTTGGGGAGAAAAACTATAAAAAACAAAAATAAAAACAAATGAATAGAAAATAAATGAATATATCCAATTGAATATCACAAAATAAGATTGACCTATTCAATAAACTTAATTCTACATAAAGCCATAGCACTAGTATGGCATAGCACTAGCACTTTTATATTGTCAATATGTGCTCAAAGTTTGTAATATCCCTAATACAGAAACATTTAAATTTGCAATGTTATTACAAACCTTCTTATATCTCAGGCATCACCTGACTCAAAATTGATTTAAATATATATTAACACAGTAAGATTAAAAATATTACACAGAGCCAATTTATTCAGAAGATATTATTGTGAAGTTTTATTTTTAATGTAAATGTTTTATCATTTATTTCACCTGCATAAATAATGAATTTACACTGTCTTTTTAGACATAAGTTCATAGAACCCACCTTGTATTTAAACAGACTTATGAAAACTAGGAAATATATAATATCAATTCATGTTCTTTCAAAAAAGTTATTAAAATGTGTAATGGGGTCTTATTTATGCATAAAATCTTATCCTTTCTTTTTTGCTTTTTGTGTATTGGAATAAAAATTAAATTTTATATTTGCCTTTTAATAGAGTTTTTAAAAACTCTATCAGAATCCATTACTATGGTGTTTTATTTTCTTGTACAGAGTTTTCCTTCTATAGTTCTTCCCTGGAATATTTGCAGCTTCTGCAATTTTGTTTTGGTTATTTCTAATTTTTAGTAAAAGGGAACAATTCTCTATCTATAAGGAAGATTGCATCTATCCTAATGAAAAATGCTCTTTCCCTCATTATATTAGCATCCAGGTCTGAACTGGGAAAATTATAAACTTAGGCTGATTTCTGATTATGGCTGCTAGTCCTTAAGTGTTGTGTTTACTCTTACCAACCTCAACAAACAGAGGACAATCACAATAAGTAAATAAGACTGTATCCACAATCTTGTGGTCCATTCAATTTATGAGAAACAGATATTTGAAAAGTGGAGAATTGTTGTTTTGCAAACGTCCATTTAAAAATGGGCCCAACTTGTGCAGGCAGGTGAATGTGGAAAACTCTGTTACAAAACAGCAACACAATCTCCCTCTTTCACTGATAAAAATTTGAAATGGAATAGTATAGAACATTCAATTTTATTATATTTTCTGTAAATATGAATTATATATTCAGATTCATGCAATTTAGTAGGAAGTAATAAATTTATAACATAATTATTAATCATTTTGACTTATAAGGGACAAGTTTTTCAGCTGTTGTGCTCTGCTGGTAGAGCTGATATAGTTTCCCTCTTGCTGTTCACCTATAATGGCAGCAATTTAATACACCAGGCTCCTCCCACCTCCACCCACAATGCTTAACATTATTCCTCAGTTTTCCTTAGTTACCTTTATTAAACAAGGCTGGATTTCTTTTCCATTTTTGCTCCACATGCTTGAAGCATTGCTGACCTTCACTTCTACTGCACAAGATACCTGTAAAATTAATCAATCTGTCAATCCATAAATATTCATTAAAAGATTGTTCTGTTTTTAGAACTCTGCTAAAAATATAATTTAAAGCACCCTGCTTTATCAATAATCATTAAGAATAATCATTATGTAAAAGACACAGCTGAAACAATTAGGTGTCATTTCGGGGGGCTCCTAGGAGCCGGATCCTTTATGTCTCAGCACAGAAAGAATTCAGCTAGAGGCAAAGTGATAGATAAGAAGTGATTTATTAAAATAGGATACTTGTGAGGCTTATAAGCAGGCAGGCAAGCATTGCACTGCCCCAAATACTTAGTGGGTTACGTTTTTATAATCAAAGGAAGAGAGGGAAGGGAGAGCAGACCTTCTTTGTCTTTCTTGAGTAGACGTCATGCTTTCATCATCTGTTCCTCCTCCAGGTTGCGTTTTTTGTCCCTAAATGGTCAGGCTGGGACTGTCATGCACTTTGGAAAAATTATCTCAGGTCTCAGTGCAATGAGGGTCTTTCACTTTGAAATGTCACCTTTCCATAAATGATTATTTTTATATGTGCACAGAGCATGCCCTGGAGGTCATTAACTTGATGACACCACTGCGCAGCTTGTAGGTCTTATTCTCCACTATTGTTTTATTGTTTTTAGCGCATTGTGCAAAGAACATGTCCTAGGGGTCAAAGAGCATGTTTTGGGGGTCATTAACTTATTGAGCTCATTGAGCAGGATGTAGGTCTCATGCCACCATTGTTTTATCGTTTTGGGCCATGTCTCGTGCTTCTGTTGCATGATTTTGTTGTTAATCAAGTTGGCTTGATTTTGTTGTTAAGCAAGCCAATCTGGCCTTGATGCTAAGCGACTTGTTCTGCTTTATGAGTCAAGCAAGCCTACGTTGTTTCAGGATTTTCCCATTAATTTCTTGAGTGATCATTAATCTTAGTGTGGTCTCCCAAACCCCCTAAAATTCCCTATCTACAGTCCCCTAATGGGGTTTCTAAGCTGACTATTTGATTATCCTACTCAATCCCTATCACAGCTAAGAACCTTTTGTTACCAGTGGGCATGTCCCAAAACATAACTGAGAAAATCACTGTTATTTGCATTTTTTGAGATCCCTGTTGAAAAAAGCCTAATTTTTCCTTTACCTAACAACTAAATTCAAATGAATATTTGTAGCAAGACATAGTGGAAGTGATTAATTGTTTAATTGAACAAGGTGAAATCAGAGTATAAATCAGAATTAAATGCAGGTAGCTTCTGTTTTATATATATATATATATGTATATACACTATTAGTAATTAAGCATAGAACATGGCAAGGAAAATGTCAGTTCCTTAAGGTCTGAACTCATAAATTGGCCTGGTGTCACCAATGCTTTATTCTACTGTTTACAAGGTCCAGATTCAAGGGGCAAGAGCATAGACCTCATTCTCCATGAGCTGGGCATGAAAAAAAAAGGGGGGCAGTCCATGTTTTAAAACTTCCACTTTAATTTTGTCATCAACAAATATCTCTTGACAACCACAATAAATTCTAATATAGTAGTGACTATCTTTATCCTCAAATATATTATAAAAGATACTGTTGAGACACTGTCCAATCAAATAGGGATAGATCCCCAATAATCAGGTAGGTGACACATGATTTTTCTTGCTTAGCCATATACTTTGTCAGTGGATGAATGCTAACCCAAAATAAATTAATCAGATTATCTTTTAGAAATTTGGGATTGGGTCTGAGAGACAGTCAATTATCCTTGAAAATGGATTGATTTCAGATTATGTAAACTCAGGGATTTTGCAGAAACTATTTCAGGCTATGTGCACACAGAAAAAGTGAGATTGACTTCAAAAGAAAGAAAGCAATGAATCAAATAGGATCTAAGAAAGAAAGAGTAAATGAGAAAGAGCTTTCCAAATACTTGATTGCTAATCATTTCCAGATTCTATTTCATGAATCATTTATGCATTAATTCATATTTACTTAATTTTTCCCCTGGGCCTGACCCTGGAGATACCATGGTAAACAAACAAGACAATGTCCCTGCCTCCAGGGAATCTGCATGACAATGAGGGAGATAGTAAACAAGCAGCAAGATTAATATATAAACAAGCATGATACTTTCTGATTGAGACAAGCCTTTGGGTTGAAGGTTTTTTTTTAGATAAGGTGTTTGGGAGTGGCCATTAATTTCATGGTTAGCAATATATTCTACATGATGTCCTGCTTACTAATCATAATTTTTATTATAACTTCTTGATAAAATTGGCCATAACTTTATGAAATGCAGATCAGAAGTAATTACACTGATTCAATTATAATTTTCAAACAAAAGGCTGATAAGATTAAAATGGGACTTATTCCCAAAGATCCCCTACTACATATGACATAGGAATATAATTTTTCTTTTTCTCTTTATTTCATTAAAAAGATACTGTAATAGGGAAGAACAAACCTGACTCCATATTGGATTTGTTTCTCTTACTTTAACCTTTGTAGTCCATTGCTTTTGCTATTAGTTAAGAATGTTGCCTATAGTCTAAAATATACAGGATAGCGCATTCTCAAGGCTCTGACCTTTAAAGGTATAACACCTTTTCATTCATATGGAGATAAAAAGTTGCAGAACAGAGAATAACATTTGCCTTATTGGAGGATTACAGGAACATCATAACCTGACCTACATGGACAGCTGCAAGAACAAAGGATTCTGATACCAAGAAGTTTGCAACAACCAACCATATCCTCTTCATTTTTAGTATAAAAGAAGGCTGAATTCTAACTCAGGTAAGATGGTTCTTTGGGACACTTGTTCACTATCCTCTTGGTTTGCTGGCTTTCCAAATAAAGTCACTATTCCTTGCCCCAATAACTTGTCTCCAGATTTATTCATCTGTCCTGTGGTGAGCAGTACCAGCTTGGACTCAGTAACAATACTGTCAAAACAAAAAATGTGTTTTTAAGAGCTAGGGTGTGCGGATCATAGGCCATCTGTGTTTGCTGATTGGCTTTACCCAAAGGAAAAGCAAACTGTCTAGTAACTTCATGACAGTTTCATGACTTCAAGTAGTTTCACAGTTTGGGGAAAGTTGTCTGTAGTTGGGCTCCTACACTTCCACAAAAATTGAGAGAAAAGAGTGCTGTCTTCCTTGACGGTTATATTTCAAAGGGATGGCTTCCAGGTCCCTGAAAAAGACAACCCTGCCTTGTAAAATGTGCAAGAAACTTTTAAAAATATTTATATCTCAAAGGGAAAAGAAATAATTTGCAATTTTCTAAAGTAAATTCTAGAAGCAGAGGGAAGTCAGAGGCCTTGGGGTTTAGGTCCTGTGGATTCTGTAAGGGTGGAGGCTAGGAGTGAGTTCAGAGGCTTAGAGATAGGAATAAGCTCGTCTAAAGCTTGATCAAGCAGAAGGAAATGTTAAGGTTACTTTGGTGAATACTGTATTATAAAATGAGAATGGTTAGGGCGTCATGAATTGGATAGATAGATCGATAGGTAGATATTAGAGTATTAGGGATATTTATAATAGATATTATACATACATAATATTTTATATACAGTACAAATAGTATCTGTGTAATCTAATATACATATATGAGTATAGTTGAATACACATGGATATACATATATAAGATTAAAATGAGGGTTTAGGGAATTCCCTGGCAGTCCAGTGGTTAGGATTGTGCTCTTTCACTGCTGTGGGCCCAGATTCGATCTCTGGGAATTAAAATTCCGCAAGCTGCACTGCGAGGCCAAAAAAAAAAAAAGGAGGCTTTAATCCCAAAGATCCACTAGTATATATGATATAGGAATATAACTTTATATTTATTTATTTATTTATAATACTAATCAAAGCCTCGCTTTTGAAGTGTTCACATGATTTATCAGTTCTTAAGTATTTTAAAGAGCTTAATTATTTTCATACTCACCACAATCTTACAAAATAAATATTACTACACTCATTTTAAACAGAGACAACTGGTTAAAAAGTGGTTAATGTAATACCCATAGATATGTAGCAAAGAAATGATAGAAATAGATTTTCATAACAGAATTATTTTACTCTGAAGTGGATAAACATAAATAGGCATCACAAAAATAAACTGTACTCACATTAAATTTAGAAACAGAAGAATAAATTTAGATATTTGAAAATAAAAATCTAAAAATTACATATATTTGAAAAATATATAATTCATTTTAAAAACAGCTGATAGAGATTTATTACAATACATATATAACTCATAATGTGAATTTGGTTTGCTGACTAAATCTAGATCCAAGTGTCTTAGGAATGAGGAGTCCATGCTCCTCTAAGGGATATGAATGAAAAAATGTTGTCTGCCATATCAGTAAACAAAGGATGTTGCAGCCATCAAAACACTACAGCCACCCTGGACCGTGAGCCCTGAGGGAACTCAGGATGGAGACAAATGGGCTGCCTGCTGCCAAGCCCTCAGCCAATACAGCTGCCTGAAACTATGCACCCTGAGGGGATTCAAGATGGAGAAAAGCAGGATGCTGGGCCTAGATAGTTAAGGTACACATCAAAGGAATGATTTCAACTGAGCCCACACCAAGAAAAGTGTTAAATCCATTAACTTGAGATATCTGGTTTTCTTTAATTAACAGTAATCTTTTGAAGTTCTGACTACGTTGTCTTTGTCGCAAAAACTCCTACATATCCTGGCTCCTCCTCTTGCCTCTTCGGAGCAGTCTCTCAGAGCTATCTGACAGTCCTGTGTACTGGGTTTAAGTCTCAGATTGTCCACCAAATAAAATATAATTCTCAACTTTCAGGTTGTGCATTTTTTCAGTCTACAGGAAAGTTAATCTATGTTAAAGGAAAAATAAATTACAAGAAAACCTTCATTTATAAAGCTGCTTAAATAAAAAGAGTAAAAATAAAAACTTTTAAAAAAGTTTATTTATAAAATTTCTTAAGTAAATAGTAAATAGCTAAAAAACATTAAAATTTGAAAGGATTATCATGTAGTTATCTGTCATAATTTTTCTTTGCTTTCATTTCATTAACTGAAGCTCTTCTACCCCATTAGAGAATCACTGATGGCAGTGTTCAGACTGAAAACTCTCCATGTGAAAAGAAGACAAGAAAAACTAGACATAATTTAACAAAATTTTATGGTTTTGAAAAATAATTTAAAATAGTATACATCAACTATTTAATGCAACAACAAAAACTCCGTTTTATACAGAAGCATTAATAAATGGCTAATTTACTTATCCAGAATGTTGCCACTTACTGCATCACTTGAAAATATCATTAAAACATAATGAACTGAATCAGTATTGTTTTTCAGCTTTATAATTCACAGTGCTGAGAATATGCATTATTTTATTATTATTATAACTAATAATTACTATTTACTGAATATATCTTCTATAGAGTAGTCACACTGCTAAGTGCTTCATATACATAACTTTATTTAATCCTTACAATAACTAATAAAGATTTCCATAGGAGAAACTGGTTCTCTAAAAATGGTAACAAAAGTAATGTGGTAAACTGGAATTTACAAGAAGGTCTAATTTTAAAATACATATTATATTTGGGACAATTCTAATAAGTTGTAAGTCCTTAAAAAAATCACACAACAACAAAACAAAACATATTTTGGAATGGTTATCATTAATTAACACAAATTAAGATTGAATATCTGAGTGTAATGAATATCGGATCATCCACCACTACCTTTGGATGTTGTAGCCCTTTTAATATTGTTGTACATATATTGACCAAATACATTACCACCTACGTGAAAATTTTTGTCCCGTTATTGCTGTATGACGAATTACCCCCAAATTTAGCATATTTAAATAATCATTTTATTTTGCTCCAGGTTTCATGAATGGCTCAAATGGCTCAATTCTAGCTTGAGGACATTTACATCATTGCAGTCAGATGTTGACTAGGACGGCAGACATCCAAAATGGCTCCCCCACTTGGCCGGGGCAGCTAAGAGCTCTTTTGGGGCTGTGAATCTGCGTGCCAAACCTTGGCCTCCCCAGCCTGAGGATCTCAAGGTGTTCAGACTTCTTACATAATAGCTGCTTCCTCCAGAGTAAGCATTCCAAGAGCATGTTGGGAAGTCACAGATTACAAGTTCTGCTGCTTTCTACTGGTTACAAACAAGTCAGTAAATTCAATAAGAAGGGACATAAACCTGATCTCTTAATGGGCATTATGCCAAGGAATTTGCAAATATGTTTTACAACTTCCACTATTATGTTAAGTGTATAGTATTTTAACTACTGTAAATGATTTTTTTCTTATATTTCATCTTAATTTTTTCCCTATTTGAATGTATTATATGCTTGTCTACTAACATTAGAAAACTACTTGAAAGAATAATGAATTTTTTAAAGGCATCTAAAGTGCCTAATCCAAAGATAACTACTATGTTCTTTTATGTTTCTTTCTAGTCTTACTAAGAGCAGAAAGAAGTCTAAGATTGAATTATATAAAATATTAATTACTGTGTTTCTCATTTAATGAGCATGCTGCTCAACTCGTCTTTTGGTCTCAATGGCCTGCAGGTATTAGAGTATGTCAGGTCCCCTCAGCACCCCAAGTCAGGCTACATGGAACTGGTTCCTCAGGCATTCCTCAAAAAGCCAAAACACTGGACACATGCTCCACTCTTTTCTTTCTCCCTCCTGGGAGCGGCCTCTGACCTGTCTCAGCCTTCCTCTGCTGTAGTGCAGGTGCTCTGCAGCAGCAGCATGTGGCCAGCTCTCTTTTGTTCTCAGTGGTCCCCAGGCATCTAGGGTATGGTGGGCCAATCAGTGCTCTGAGATGTGAGAGACAGAAACCAGTCCTTCAGGCAGCCCCCTCTATCAAAACTCAGCCTTGAACATTGCTCAATGTTCTCTTTTCCTCCCCAGAAAGCAGCTTGATCCTCTTGATCATATCACACTGTCCCAGAGGGAGGGAATATGGTGAGAGTGTACACAGATTTTCCTGCCAGTATAAGTGGTTTCAAACTCAACAGGGGTGCAGGAACCTTTTAACTGGAATCTAGATTGCTCACAAAGGAAATTGGTCTACATATTGTTGAATTAGTGCCCTCATGGTAGAAAGGAGGGTTTGTGGTTTCCTTTTCCACCATCTTGCTGACATCATCTCTTGTCCTTCACATTTTAAATTAACTATTCAAAATGTTTTTATTATTTTTTTGAATTTTTATTCATTTCTAATATTGGCCTGTGTAACACAGTTGGTTTTAATTTGGGTGTATTTATATTATAATGGATATATTTACACACAAACTCATTTACTCAATAGCTCTTGTTTATTGATCAATAATTCTTTATTTCATGTAATTCTTGAACATGATATGAACTATTATAGTCTTTTCAAGTCAGTTTCATCATTTGATCTTTTCTTATGCTAGTACCTCACTTTTCAAATTATTTTGTGGCGATATAATACATTTAATATTTGGCAGAGATAGTTCTAATCCTGTCTTACTTATTTTTCATTGTATTTTCTTATTTATCTACATTTCTACAGGAACTGACCTGAGATAACCTAATACTCACCTCTGTATTCTCTTTACATTTTTCACCTGATCTCAATGGTACTAACTCATAGACACAAAGCCTTCTCAGATTAGTATAGCTTTAGTTTATCTGAATTTGAAGTTATCTGTGTGAATCAACCAAGAATTCTTCTTACTTCTTTCCCAGTTAGATTATCTCTATTGAAGCAGAATATTTTCATTCATAGAAGATTTTTCTTTAACTAGATTTCTTTTCTTTTTTTTTTTTTTTTATGTACAGATAAAAATTTTATTCGTCCATACCAGGATTAAGTTACTTAACAGAGAGACAGAGGGTGGTGGGAGGTTGGCATACACAGCACCATTTACGTTGAGGGCTTCAGGAGGCAGAGCATCACTCCTACCACAGTACCATGGCCTTCATCCTCCTCCTCTTCCTCCCTCCTGAAGTGTCCCTTGCAGTCAGCAGGCCCCTGCCCCTCACTCACCAGCACTCGCGTGCTACTGGGCTTCTTTCCCGTGCTGTTCCAGTACAGAGCCCACTATGTCTGGAAACATCTGTCTTTACATTCATCTGTCCACTGGGCCCTCACACAGCTCCTGCGTGGTAGCTGGCATAGCCTCCCACTGGATAAGTGAGGGACCTGAGGTACAGAATGGTGAAGTGACCTGCCTGCAGACTGACAGGGGGTCACGGCTGGACCTAGAGCTCAGACAGGATTTCTGGGCCTGTTTCTCTACAGCCTCCCCTTATTATGACTTCCCTCCTCTTCACAAGATTTGGCTTGTTTTTTCTGTTTACTTTTTAAAGATTTTTCCCTTTAGTTTTATTCCCAACCTTAAAGTTGATCTTGCCCATTAGATCTGCACACTACTACCTCCAAAGTTCACCTTGACTTCTGCTCTTTAGCACTTCTCTTATCTCAAATAAATCCCTGCCTGTGTACTTTGCTACCATTAATAGATAAATATAGTACAGGGCTAACTCGTTCAAGTCCTTTCCTGTTTTCTGGAAAGTCTACCTATCTACAGTAGTGTTATCCAGTTGTAACTGACATGGACCCCTCCACGTAAGGTCCTAAAACAACTGAAAAAAAAATATATATATATATCTCCATTTCTGTGCCTTAAACATATGCTCCTTTAAAGCATGGAATCTGTGTCTGAGTGTGGTGCTTATAGAAGTTCATGAGTACATTCATAAATATTAATACCGTAGAATGCTTCCTTAAGACACAATTGTTACCAGTATTTCACATACATTAATACGCTGCTGTGACTGAAGATATTGCAATCAGCATTTCATTTTGCCTTTTGTTATGCTATTCATCTAATTTTTTAGAACTGGAAGGTACAAGAAAAGTTATCTAGTACAAACATCTCATTTTAGAGATAAAGAAACCGAGGCACAAAAAGGGCAAGTGATTTGCTCAATGTAACAAACTGTGGCAGCATTAGAATCTGAGGGTTCTGACTAGACTCCAGTGTGTTCTACCTCATGCTGCTTCAACATAATCGCCCATTCATCAGAGAAGCTTGCCATCTATTCCTGCTTCCAGTATGTTCCCACTGTGGTTTGGACCATTTCTCCAGCATTGGTATTTCCAGCATTTAGGTAAGCAATCAAGCTGGCAAAATATAAAATAAAACCTCTCCCAACATGCCTGCACATTTTTTCAGACTCTTGATTAGAGGAAAGCTTTTTAAATTCCAAGTTTCCTTTTTGTACTTTCTGAAAGTACTAAATAACCACTAAGAGCTTTAAGTTAGGTTAACGAAGGCTGGTAAATGGCTTCCCTTCTAGAGTAAATTGGAAGCATGGCTCAACACCATCATATCTCCTCTAGGAAGTGTATGTGTTTTGGAGGGAAAAGGGGATGGATTTGTGGAGGGTTGGTGCTTAAAAAGAGTTGCCTATTGCAGGCCATCCTTATCCACACCACCCAACTGTTCCCAAAGCCGTTCTATTCCATCATATGCCATTAACGAGGTGAACTTCTGTCTATATCTTGTGAGAAAAAGTGACTTTGGAAAACTCCCTAGAAGAAAAGTTTTCTAGGGCTTTCCTTCTGTAACATACTAGACAGAAAAAAGGCTAACAGAGAAGAGCAAAATTAGCTAAAAGCCTTTGGGAAACTGATATAATCCAAATTGTTTCAACGATGTCCAAATGGCAAACCAAAGCTAAAGATATATAATTATGCATAATCAAGGAACCTAAAAAATATGGAATGCAAAGAATTTACTTACATGTAATATTTTATAAGACAGCCAATTTCTTATTATATCAAAGATTGACATGAACCAAAACACACGACTGTGGCTCCCTGTCAGTTCTGAATTATATCCGTAGTGATAAGAGACTAAGGACTAGTAAAATGGAGGGAAAGATGGTTTGACTATTGAGTGTTTGCTAGTGGGCATGTCTCAGACACAGCAGTGAAGATATAAGAGATAAATGTACTAATACGTGTTGTGTCTATATTAGCCTAATGAGCTAAAGAGAGATTTAAAGAAATGAAGATTGTAAACTCCAGGAAGCAGTCAAGTTAAACTAGTAGATTCAAGCAATGAGGTCTTGGTATACAACCTTAATTCTATATCTTGTCAGCTCACCCTATATCTTGTGCCTCACCCTAGCATGACCTCGGCCAAGGTCATATGCTTTAATAACTTCCATGTGTATAGTGCTTGTAAACTTTTAAATCCTTTCACATCTATTTAAGCCATCTGATCCTCACAACAACCCTGTGAGGTAGACAGGTTGCCCCGTTTTAACAGCCGAGGAAACTGGTGTTGAGAGGTAAACTAAATTGTCGCACATCAGTGATGAAGCCAGGGCTAACTAGCTCTCTGGACTTGGCTACTTCCATTGTCTACCAGGCCACCACTCATGTTTCTGAAAGGTCTTTCAACTAGTGGAGACGCTTGGGAGAAGCAAGTATATTCCTACCCGTCTGCATCTTAATGGTCCATCCATTCTTTTTTTTTCTGAAGACACGGAAAAGGAGCCAGGATACCAGAAGGCAGCTGTTGGACCCAGGCCTCTGCCAGAGAAGGAAATACACCCTTGTGTGATCAGATAACTTTTGGTGTTTGAAATTAACCTCTGAAGCAACTTTTCAAGCCCTAGCTGAAAAGCACCGGTTGCCTCTTCTGCCGCTGTGGCCGAGCGTCTGACCGCGACCACAGCATCCCTGCGCAGCTCGTTGGCAGGGTCCTGCTGAGCGCTGGCCTCCTCGCCAATGGCAATCAGCCGGTCCAATTTTTCTTCCTCCCACTTTGAAAGTTCTCGTGCCAATCTCCTGTTTTCTGCCAACTTGGCTGCAATAGTCCTGGCCACTGACCACCTTCTTCACCTCGCCCACCTGGGAGGGGGCTCACTGGTCAAAGGCCCATCCCCACCAGAAACAAAAGGAACTCTGGAGGAGGAGACTGGAGGCCGCTGTGCCGAGGCCACCCCAGGAGTGTTTCGGCCGGAGCTGGTGCAGGGGCTGGGCTCACCAGACACTCCCAGTCTGGTCATGGGGCTGCTCTGACAGGGAGCAGCTGCACCTCTGAAAAGGTGGTGGGAGCTGCTGTAGCTAGGGGTTCCTTGAGAGCTCCCTGCACCCGAGGATTCGTCCCAGGAGTCCTCAAGGTCACTGGTTTCTCTCATCTGGTCACTGATCCTCAGTTGACAATCCTCCTCTGATTCCTTAACTGTTTTCAAGGTAGGCTGATGATCTGCTGCCTGAGTCCTTTTTGCTCCCAGAATGCTGGTTCCTTCTTCCCCTGGGATGTCAGGGGCTGCCAAGTTCTGATTACAGTGCTGGGTCCAAGCAGCCTCCTCCATTAAGTTGTCTGCGTCAGTCACTCTCTGATTTCGGAGAAGGTGATCCAACGTATCTATAAAAGGGACAGTGTGGTGGATCACCCATACTTGTGGCGTGGGCCACATAGGCCTTTAAATATAATGCCTTCAGGACTTTGAACTTGGAGCGGCACTGACTCTCGGTGCGGTAGAAGCCTTCCTGCTGCATCCGCTTAGACACAGCCTGTTAGACGTCTGCATTGTGATGTACGGTCTGGAGGGGCTGAATATACTGTGCCTCACCTAGTATGGAGAGAAGCGTCAGTGTCTCCTGTCCGGACCACCGGATGCCCGCACTGCTATTGGAAGTGGTCATAGCGGACTGCGAAGGAAGGCTAGCTGGAGGAGGCTCCTGGGCAGCAAGGTGCTGATCTGAAGGTGTGGGGAGGCTCTGTGTGCTCCGGTCTATCTCCAGGAGCCAGCCGATTCTTCCCTCTCAGGGCTAATTGCTGAGAAGCCAGGTCCAAGGGCCGCATTTCTGGCTTCTGCCAAGGATCTGCTTTACTTTCATTACTGTATTTGAAATATTCCTTATTCTACTTTGTTTTGCTGCCAATCCAACAACCTCTTCATTTTCTGAGTAAGCAAAAACAGCTGGAGTAACTCTGTCACCTGCACCATTGGCAACTACATCAGCCTGGCCGTCCTTATAGACGGCCACACAGGCTGATGTGCAGCCTAGGTGAACCCCGATGGCCGCCATGAGGTGGCAGAGACGGCGGTAGCAGTAACGAGTGGTCCCCGCGCCACAACAGCGCCCGGCCCTAGATTTCTTAATATTATATTTCAGAGAATAGTTCTTGGAAGTTCTAGTATGTGGTAGATTATTTTGTGCTTGCTTACTAGTGATTTATTTTCTTTTCCTCTTTGTTTGTATAGATATATGAAGTGTTTAGGATTTAAAAAAAAATTTTTTTTGAGTAAGTGTGAAAAATGACTAGATTTTGAAGCATGGAGCAGTTGAACTAAATGCAAATAAGATAATAATCTCTTTTCTCAAACAAATCATACTATATTGGGTCCTGACAGTACAAAGAAACAAACTATTATTGGTGGGTAGCATTAAACATACCAATTCTGTATAAAAGGCTAATCTTAAATAGTAATATTGACATTTTGGATTAAATCAGTTTCACCTCTGAGCCATCAACATTACTATTAGAACACACCGCAAAACGGGAAGCCAGGATAGCTGAGTACATGAAGATGCCTAGAAATCCTAGGCGTGTAGTAACTGCTGAAAATTCCTACCTACATATAGTGATATGACTGAATATTTACGTGTAAGCAATATGAAAGACAGTTTTGCAGTGACATAAAAGAATAACATTTTTTTAATGAATAAAATTTAGAAAACAAAATGGATAATTAAAAAATGTCATTATCGTATGCTAATAGAATTATAAACAAAATAATTTTTATTTGTTTTCACTTTTTAAAATATCTTTTATTGTTATAACATTATGTTTAAATGGTATTTTAAGTTATAAGATTTGTGACTTACTTAATTACTCTTGCCTTAAAAAATAAATCCTGAAAGTTATCCTACCACACAATAATTATCTATGAACAAGATACATTAGCTACAAACCAGATAGCCATCTCCAAGCACACTGGTTATAAGAAGAAAATTATTCTGATAAAGGAAAATTAAGATATCATATTTGAGGGAGAAAAACATGTAACATAGCTTTCTTTTGAGTATAATTTTAAATTGTGAGCCAAAAGTATTTTCTCAGTGTTGTCTGTAATTTAATTGAATGCACTTTAAGTACAGTTAAATAAACACAGTTATATGTATAAGCTGTTTGAAGGGTACCTATAGAGTGGTCATGGGGAAATAATACAGAGAGGTGAATTATTATGCATATGCTTTCTAAGCATATTAAATCAACACATTGTCATAGTGAAGAATGTAGTCTTTAGATCTAAAATACATAGGTTTAACATATAGTCTCTACTACTCTCTACCTATATGGTTCAGTTCCCTTATATTTAAAAAGAGGGAAATGGACAGCTAATTTATAGCCATTTTAAGTATTAAATTTTATAAATAAACTATTAATAATGTTAATTACAATTAATGTTAAATCAGACAATCTTTTTATAACCAGGCTATTAATTGCTTAATTATTTCTGTTTTTCATTTGAGTTTACTTAAAGAGAGCTGTGTACCATCTAAATGGAGTCCAGAATTCATGGAACATAGCACAACTAAGAGCTCATTTGTCATGGAGCTCTCCAAAAACAACATTCAGTTTTCACTGTCAAATGCAAAAATCTGAAAATTGTTTGATATATACACATGCATGTGTTCAAATTGTTTAATTAAAAAGTTTTATACTGAGTTTACCATAAAATATAAATGTATACACAAAAGATGTTTTCAGAACAAATATGATGCTAGATAGAATTTTAGTTTGGTAAGTCAGCTTATCAAAGGCAGAAATGTTTATATATTGTACATGGTCAAAATGGAGTGGAAAACCATGCTGAATAAATAATTCAAATATCAAACTATGTTTTGGGAATAAAAATCAGGGTTTTTTTTTTTTTTTTTTAGTTAGCTTTATCCTTTTCCTCATAGAAAGTTACCAGAGGTTCTATGGATTCCTCAAGTTTTTAGAAGAAAAGTAACCATCTAGATCACCATAGAGCTAAAAAAAAAAAGCTGTTGAAAAAGCAAATTAATTAAGGGCTTCACAAGTCTCTGGCCCTGGATATAAAAATGTTGAAATTGCATTCTTAAATGAGTTCAAGACCGAGAATTTTGTAAAATCCATTAACCACACCCTTCACTACATGCATTAGTTGATTTCTTGATTCTTCATTTCACCATGAGCATTATTTAAATAGTAGAACCCATACTATTAAACATATAATATATTTTTAAATTAAAACAAACTTTACTTACTGCTTTCTAATTTATAAATGTATGTTTCAATCAGTAACTTATTTTTTTAATGAACACATAAAACAGTAAAATTTGGTTTAGTTAATATTTTAACTAAAAGTATAACTTTTTAATTTTACTAAACAAGACAAATTTCAGGGATTAACAGACCATTCTACTTTCTAGTAATAAAATAAATATTTCACCTCCCTTCACGAAAATGGCAGAACAAAACAGGGCACAGAAAATGTCTGTAACCAACATAGTAGCAGAATAGTTGCTGCTTTTAAGGTCAGTGCATTGTATAACCAACTACTGAAATTCAGGAAACCTCATTGTTGGAAGAAATGGTGCTTTATCTCATCACCTGCTTTACCTCTTTTATTTTCTTGCTTGTTTCCAAAGCTCCTGCACTGCATGAACTATTGTAATGTCACCAACCAAACGTTCTTGATTTTCTTCAGACTGTTGTTTTATTGAAATGTCTCCCCAAATAGGGAGTGATTCCTACAAAGATAATTTATGTGGACAAGTTGCTATTCATTCTGAAAAATGTAGCACAGTAGCTGGTGAAGAATGTATGCTCAATTAGCATTTATATTACTTAAGTAGATGGGGACTAATATCATTAATTTATATTCAGATAGTAATAATGATATGCACAGCCAGATATAACCATGCATATTATATACTATATATGATGTATTACATTTCAGTAATTCAAAGATGGACTTACATTAAAACCTTTATTTTAATCTCACAGTTGATGTGATTAGATGTTAAGTGATATTTTAATTGACATTTTTTTTTAATTGACATATTTTTAATCAGAGGGCTCAATATAAAATAAGCGTTTACTTTACAATTTATGCCATTTTTCAATTTCTAGCAGAATTTCCTTTTTCTAGGTAATAAAACCTTGTTTATATTTCAAATGTGTGTTTATAAAAAATTAATAAACAGAAACCTCAATTAAATAGGTTCAGGAGACCAGAAGGGGGAACTCTTATGCCCTGCAAAGATAACATAACCCAACGGGAAGAAGAAGGACTCCTCTTTTTCCTGGCAACAACCCAGCCAATGAAAAGCTATAGACTCTTTTTATACAGTAGCCCCCCCTCCCCCAACTTCCTTTTCTCCACTATAAGAGAGTTTTCCTTCCCTTGCTCTGCTGGGAAGTTGCACATGGCTCATCATGGTTGCAGACCCTGAATTGCAATTCTCTACTGATCCTGAATAAACCCATTTTTGCTAGAGAAATAACAGGCAGTCTATTTGTTTTAGGTCAACAACTTTATAGTGGCAATAATGAACAGGAAAATGAATGGTTTGTAAGAGTAAAGCTTGGTAGACTTGCCCTGACTGAGAGCACAAGCAGAGTGACAGGTGGTTGACAGGATCACATTGTGTCTGCAAAGTCCATGTTGATGGCAATCATGGAATGTTTCATAGAAAATGGAGGAAGGAACTCTGGTCACCAATGACTTTAATTTTTGTCATTCTTTTGCAGTGATAGATGAAATTCTGTGTTTTTTTTTTTTTTTTTTTCAGAATTGTCCTGGAATGAATGATCAAAGTAAGAATTGCAGTTAATCAGGTAAGTAATTAAAATGTAACAACTATAATGATGAGATGATGATAATTACAATAATCTGCTTATCCATCTATCTAATATGTGATTAGAGGAAAGAAGAGGCTTATGCCTATTCATTTAAGAAGCTGTCTTGGTTTATCTAAGAAAGGAAATATTCATTCCCTATGCAGAGAACATTGGGAAGGGAGCTTTCTATCATCACCTTTATAAAGGAGTGGATGTTTCAGAGACTGACATCCACTGGGTCATGACTTATTAGAGGTATAGAGGGTTCACTTTATTAGACATCAAGTATCATTTAAAACACACTACATTCCTCTCCCTCATTCTTCTTGTTCTTCTTGCTTCATGGATTAATAGGAATCAGGACATTTCCTTTCCAAGATGGAGTCATATGCTCTCTGTTCATTCTTCTCTCAATCAAGACTGGTAAAGACTCTTACCCAAGTCACGAGCTGGGCAATCAAGGCTAGGTAAGAACTAAGCAGAAAGGACAGAGCATTTATCTCTCTCTCTACTGCCAAGGCTAAGTGAGAGAGTCAAGCCCACAGCCTCATCCTAGGACCATGTGAACGGATTTGAAATTTGTTCAAAGACTCCGTTATCTTGCTCTTTTGTTTCTGTAGACACAGCAGAGAGTGCAAATCTCACACCTAAGATTTGCATAATATCATGAAAATATAATTTAGCCTTTGTCATAAAACATATTCTCTAATATATTTAGCTACATACAGGTATATTTTTGTAAACTCAGAAGTCAAAGAAGAGAAGGGTTGAACACATCACAAAAATACGAGCAGGTATCATTACTAAGTAGTTATTATTTTATTCCCACACCATAATAGATCCGTTAGATACATTTTCTTTTCTTTTTTTTTTTTTAAACATCTTTATTGAAGTATAATTGCCTTACAATGGTGTGTTAGCTTCTGCTTTATAACAAAGTGAATCAGTTATACATATACAATATGTACCCATTTCTCTTCCCTCTTGCATCTCCCTCCCTCCCACCCTCCACATCCCACCCCTCTAGGTGGTCACAAAGCACCGAGCTGATCTCCCTGTGCTATGCGGCTGCTTCCCACTAGTTATCTATTTTACATTTGGTAGTGTATATATGTCCATGCCACTCTCTCACCCTGTCACATCTCACCCCACCCCCTCCCCATATCCTCAAGTCCATTCTCTACTAGGTCTGTGTCTTTATTCCCATCTTGCCACTAGGTTCTTCATGGCCTTTTTTTTTTTTTTTCCTTAGATTCCGTATATATGTGTTAGCATACTGTATTTGTTTTTCTCTTTCTGACTTACTTCACTCTGTATGACAGACTCTAACTCCATCCACCTCATTACAAATACCTCCATTTCATTTCTTTTTATGGCTGAGTAATATTCCATTGTATATATGTGCCACATCTTCTTTATCCATTCATCTGTCGATGGACATTTAGGTTGCTTCCATGTCCTGGCTATTGTAAATAGAGCTGCAGTGAACATTTTGGTACATGACTCTTTTTGAACTATGGTTTTCTCAGGGTATATGCCCAGTAGTGGGATTGCTGGGTCATATGGTAGTTCTATTTGTAGTTTTTTAAGGAACCTCCATACTGTTCTCCATAGTGGCTGTATCAATTTACATTTCCACCAACAGTGCAAGAGTGTTCCCTTTCCTCCACACCCTCTCCAGCATTTATTGTTTCTAGATTTTTTGATGATGGCCATTCTGACCGGTGTGAGATGATATCTCATGGTAGTTTTGATTTGCATTTCTCTAATGATTAATGATGTTGAGCATTCTTTCATGTGTCTGTAGGCCATCTGTATATCTTCTTTGGAGAAATGTCTATTTAGGTCTTCTGCCCATTTTTGGATTGGGTTGTTCGTTTTTTTGTTATTGAGCTGCATGAGCTGCTTGTAAATCTTGGAGATTAATCCTTTGTCAGTTGCTTCATTTGCAAATATTTTCTCCCATTCTGATGGTTGTCTTTTGGTCTTGTTTATGGTTTCCTTTGCTGTGCAAAAGCTTTTAAGTTTCATTAGGTCCCATTTGTTTATTTGTGTTCTTATTTCCATTTCTCTGGGAGCTGGGTCAAAAAGAATCTTGCTGTGATGTATGTCATAGAGTGTTCTGCCTATGTTTTCCTCTAAGAGTTTGATAGTGTCTGCCCTTACACTTAGATCTTTAATCCATTTTGAGTTTATTTTTGTGCATGGTGCCAGGGAGTGTTCTAATTTCATACTTTTACCTGTACCTGTCCAATTTTCCCAGCACCACTTATTGAAGAAGCTGTCTTTTCTCCACTGTATATGCTTGCCTCCTTTATCAAAGATAAGGTGACCATATGTGTGTGGGTTTATCTCTGGGCTTTCTATCCTGTTCCATTGATCTATATTTCTGTTTTTGTGCCAGTACCAAACTGTCTTGATTACTGAAGCTTTGTAATATAGTCTGAAGCCAGGGAGCCTGATTCCCCCAGCTCCATTTTTCGCTCCCAAGTTTGCTTTGGCTATTCGGGGTCTTTTGTGTTTCCATACAAATTGTGAAATTTTTTGTTCTAGTTCTGTGAAAAATGCCAGTGGTAGTTTGATAGGGATTGCATTGAATCTGTAGATTGCTTTGGGTAGTAGAGTCATTTTCACAATGTTGATTCTTCCAATCCAGGAACATGGTATATCTCTCCATCTATTTGTATCATCTTTAATTTCTTTCATCAGTGTCTTATAATTTTCTGCATACAGGTCTTTTGTCTCCTTAGGTAGGTTTATTCCTAGATATTTTATTCTTTTTGTTGCAATGGTAAACGGGAGTGTTTTCTTAATTTCACTTTCAGATTTTTCATCATTAGTGTATAGAAATGCAAGAGATTTGTGTGCATTAATTTTATATCCTGCTACTTTACCAAATTCATTGATTAGCTTTAGGAGTTTTCTGGTAGCATCTTTAGGATTCTCTATGTATAGTATCATGTCATCTGCAAATAGTGACAGCTTAACTTCTTCTTTTCCAATTTGGATTCCTTTTATTTCTTTGTCTTCTCTGACTGCTGTGGCTAACACTTCCAAAACTATGTTGAATAATAGTGGTGAGAGTGGGCAACCTTGTCTTGTTCCTGATCTTAGTGGAAATGGTTTCATTTTTTCACTATTGAGGACAATGTTGGCTGTGGGTTTGTCATATACGGCCTTTATTATGTTGAGGAAAGTTCCCTCTATGCCTACTTTCTGTAGGGCTTTTATCATAAATGGGTGTTGAATTTTGTTGAAAGCTTTCTCTGCATCTACTGAGATGATCATATGGTTTTTCTCCTTCAATTTGTTAATATGGTGTATCACATTGATTGATTTGCGTATGTTGAAGAATCCTTGCATTCCTGGGATAAACCCCACTTGATCATGGTGTATGATCCTTTTAATGTGCTGTTGGATTCTCTTTGCTAGTATTTTGTTGAGGATTTTTGCATCTATGTTCATTAGTGATATTGGCCTGGAGTTTTCTTTCTTTGTGACATCTTTGTCTGGTTTTGGTATCAGGATGATGGTGGCCTCGTAGAATGAGTTTGGGAGTGTTCCTCCCTCTGCAATATTTTGGAAGAGTTTGAGAACGATAGGTGTTAGCTCTTCTCTAAATGTTTGATAGAATTCTCCTGTGAAGCCATCTGGTCCTGGGCTTTTGTTTTTTGGAAAGTTTTTAATCACAATTTCAATTTCAGTGCTTGTGTTTGGTCTGTTCATATTTTCTATTTCTTCCTGGTTCAGTCTCGGCAGTTTTTGCATTCCTAAGAATCTGTCCATTTCTTCCAGGTTGTCCATTTTATTGGCATAGAGTTGCTTGTAGTAATCTCTTATGATCTTTTGTATTTCTGCAGTGTCAGTGGTTACTTCTCCTTTTTCATTTCTAATTCTATTGATTTGAGTCTTCTTCCTTTTTCTCTTGATGAGTCTGGCTAATGGTTTATCAATTTTGTTTATCTTCTCGAAGAACCAGCTTTTAATTTCATTGATTTTTGCTATTGTTTCCTTCATTTCTTTTTCATTTATTTCTGACCTAATCTTTATGATTTCTTTCCTTCTGCTGGCTTTGGGGGTTTTTTGTTCTTCTTTCTCTAATTGCTTTAGGTGCAAGGTTAGATTGTTTATTCGAGATGTTTCCTGTTTCTTGAGGTAGGCTTGTATTGCTATAAACTTCCCTCTTAGCACTGCTTTTGCTGCATCCCATAGGTTTTGGGTCGTCGTATCTCCATTGTCATTTGTTTCTAGGTATTTTTTGATTTCCCCTTTGATTTCTTCAGTGATCACTTCGTTATTAAGTAGTGTATTGTGTAGCCTCCATGTGTTTGTATTTTTTACAGATCTTTTCCTGTAATTGATATCTAGTCTCATAGCGTTGTGGTCGGAAAAGATACTTGATACGATTTCAATTTTCTTAAATTTACCAAGGCTTGATTTGTGACCCAAGATATGATCTATCCTGGAGAATGTTCCATGAGCACTTGAGAAAAATGTGTATTCTGTTGTTTTTGGGTGGAATGTCCTATAAATATCAATTAAGTCCATCTTGTTTAATGTATCATTTAAAGCTTGTGTTTCCTTATTTATTTTCATTTTGGATGATCTGTCCATTGGTGAAAGTGGGGTGTTCAAGTCCCCTACTATGATTGTGTTGCTGTCGATTTCCCCTTTTATGGCTGTTCGTATTTGCCTTATGTATTGAGGTGCTCCTATGTTGGGTCCATAAATATTTACAATTGTTATACCTTCCTCTTGGATCGATCCCTTGATCATTATATAGTGTCCTTCTTTGTCTCTTGTAATAGTCTTTATTTTAAAATCTATTTTGTCTGATATGAGAATTGCTACTCCAGCTTTCTTTTGATTTCCATTTGCATGGAATATCTTTTTCCATCCCCTCACTTTCAGTCTGTATGTGTCTCTAGGTCTGAAGTGGGTCTCTTGTAGACAGCATATATATGGGTCTTGTTTTTGTATCCATTCAGCCAGCCTGTGTCTTTTGGTGGGAGCATTTAATCCATTTACATTCAAGGTAATTATCGATATGTATGTTCCTATTCCCATTTTCTTAAATGTTTTGGGTTTGTTATTGTAGGTGTTTTCCTTCTCTTGTGTTTCTTGCCTAGAGAAGTTCCTTTAGCATTTGTTGTAAAGCTGGTTTGGTGGTGCTGAACTCTCTCAGCTTTTGCTTGTCTGTAAAGGTTTTAATTTCTCCATCACATCTGAATGAGATCCTTGCTGGGTAGAGTAATCTTGGTTGTAGGTTTTTCTCCTTCATCACTTTAAGTATATCCTGCCACTCCCTTCTGGCTTGCAGAGTTTCTGCTGAAAGATCAGGTGTTAACCTTATGGGGATTCCCTTGTGTGTTATTTGTTGTTTTTCCCTTGCTGCCTTTAATATGTTTTCCTTATATTTAATTTTTGACAGTTTGATTAATATGTGTCTTGGCTTGTTTCTCCCTGGGTTTATCCTGTATGGGACTCTCTGTGCTTCCAGGACTTGATTAACTATTTCCTTTCCCATATTAGGGAAGTTTTCAACTATAATCTCTTCAAATATTTTCTCAGTCCCTTTCTTTTTCTCTTCTTCTTCTGGGACCCCTATAATTCGAATGTTGGTGTGTTTAATGTTGTCCCAGAGGTCTCTGAGACTGTCCTCAGTTCTTTTCATTCTTTTTTCTTTATCCTGCTCTGCAGTAGTTATTTCCACCATTTTATCTTCCAGGTCACTTATCCTTTCTTCTGCCTCAGTTATTCTGCTATTGATCCCATCTAGAGTATTTTTAATTTCATTTATTGTGTTTTTCATCATTCCTTGGTTCCTCTTTAGTTCTTCTACGTCCTTGTTAAATGTTTCTTGCATTTTGTCTATTCTATTTCCAAGATTTTGGATCATCCTTACTATCATTATTCTGAATTCTTTTTCAGGTAGACTGCCTATTTCCTCTTCATTTGTTAAGTCTGGTGTGTTTTGACCCTGCTCCTTTATCTGCTGTGTGTTTTTCTGTCGTCTCATTTTGCTTATCTTACTGTGTTTGGGGTCTCCTTTTCACAGGCTGCAGGTTCGTAGTTCCCGTTGTTTTTGGTATCTGTCCCCAGTGGCTAAGGTTGGTTCAGTGGGTTGTGTAGGCTTCCTGGTGGAGGGAACTAGTGCCTGAGCTCTGGTGGATGAGGCTGGATCTTGTCTTTCTGGTGGGCACGTCCACGTCTGGTGGTGTATTTTAGGGTGTCTGTGGCCTTATTATGATTTTAGGCAGCCTCTCTGCTAATGGATGGGACTGTGTTCCTGTCTTGCTAGTTGTTTGGCATAGGGTGTTCAGCACTGTAGCTTGCTGGTCATTGAGTGATGCTGGGTCTTGATGTTGAGATGGAGATCTCTGAGAGATTTTTGCCGTTTGGTATTACGTGGAGCTGGGAGGTCTCTTGTGGACCAGTGTCCTGAAGTTGGCTCTCCCACCTCCGAGGTACGGCCCTGATGCCTGGCTGAAGCACCAAGAGCCTGTCCTCCACATGGCTCAGAGTAAAAGGGAGAAAAAATAGAAAGAAAGAAAGAGGCTATAATATAGTGAAGTAAAATAAAGCTATTATAAAGCAAAGCTATACAGACAAAATCTCACCCAGAAGGATATACATATACACTCACAAAAAAAGGAAAAGGGGAAAAATTAATATATCCTGCTCCCAAAGTCCACCTCCTGAATTTGGGATGATTCGTTGTCTATTCAGGTATTCAACAGATGCAGGCACATCAAGTTGTTTGTGGAGTTTTAATCCGCTGCTTCTGAGGCTGCTGGGAGAGATTTCCCCTTCTCTTCTCTGTTCGCACAGCTCCTGGGGATCAGCTTTGGATTTGGACCCGCCTCTGTGTGTAGGTCGCCTGAGGGCCTCTGTTCCCCGCCCAGACAGGACGGGGTTAAAGGAGCAGCTGCTTCAGGGGCTCTGGCTCACCCAGGCCGTGGGGAGGGAGGGGTACAGAGGAGGTGGGGCGAGCCTGCGGCGTCAGATGCCGGTGTGACGTTGCACCAGCCTGAGGTGCGCAGTGCGTTCTCCCGGGGAAGTTGTCCCTGGGTCACGGGACCCTGGCAGTGGCGGGCTGCACAGGCTCCTGGGAGGGGCGGTGTGGAGAGTGACCTGTGCTCGCACACAGGATTTTTGGAGGCGGCAGCAGCAGCCCCAGCGTCTGACGCCCATCTCTGGGGTCCGCGCTGATCGCCGTGGCTCGCGCCAGTCTCTGGAGTTCGTTTAGGCGGTGCTCTGAATCCCCTCTCCTTGCGCGCCGTGAAACAAAGAGGCAAGAAAAAGTCTCTTGCCTCTTTGACAGCTGCAGACTTTTTCCCGGTCTCCCTCCCAGCCAGCTGTGGTGCGCTAACCCCTTCAGGCTGTGTTCACACCGCCAACCCCAGTCCTCTTCCTGCGATCCGACCACAGCCCGAGCCTCAGCTCCCAGCCCCGCCTGCCCCGGCGGGTGAGCAGACAAGCCTCTCGGGCTGGTGAGCGCTGCTCGGCGCCGAGCCTCTGTACGGGAATCTCTCCGTTTTTTCCTCTGCGCCCCTGTTGCTGTGGGATCCACGCTGATAGCCGCGGCTCGCTCCCGTCTCTGAAGATCGTTTAGGCGGCGCTCTGAATCCCCTCTCCTCGCGCACCAGGAAACAAAGAGGGAAGAAAAAGTCTCTTGCCTCTTCGGCAGCTGCAGACTTTTTCTCGGACTCCCTCCCGGCTAGCTGTGGTGCACTAACCCCTTCAGGCTGTGTTCACGCCGCCAACCCCAGTCCTCTCCCTGCGATCCCTGAGCCCGAGCCTCAGCTCCCAGCCCCGCCCACCCCGGCGGGTGAGCAGACAAGCCTCTTGGGCTGGTGAGTGCTGGTCGGCACTGATCCTCCGTGCGGGAATCTCTCCACTTTGCCCTCCGCACCCCTGTGGCTGCGCTCTCCTCCGTGGCTCCGAAGCTTCCCCCCTCCGCCACCCGCAGTCTCCGCCCGCAAAGGGGCTTCCTAGTGCGTGGAAACCTTTCCTCCTTCACAGCTCCCTCCCACTGGTGCAGGTGCCGTCCCTATTCTTTTGTCTCTGTTATTTCTTTTTTCTTTTGCCCTACCGAAGTACGGGGGGAGTTTCTTGCCTTTTGGGAGGTCTGACGTTTTCTGCCAGCGTTCAGTGGGTGTTCTGTAGGAGCAGTTCCACGTGTAGATGTATTTCTACTGTATCTGTGGGAAGGAAGGTGATCTCCGTGTCTTACTCTTCCGCCATCTTCTCCAGTCTCCCCAGATACATTTTCTTATTTAATCCACCCAACATTTCTAAGTTAGCCTCTATATTTACCCTTATTTATTGGATAAGTTTACAGAGCCTCAACATGGTTAAGTAATTCATTAAGATCTTGACAGGTGACAAATGGCAAAGTCAAGATTTCAAACCATTCATTCTGATTCTGGAACTTAAATTCTCACACTATATTAAACACAGGCCAGTCTTTTTGGCTCAGTGACTCTGAGAAAGCAGCTGCTAAGTGAAGATCACAGAAGTTTCTCACTGTGATTCAAGAGATAACTGCTGTTCCTTCTGTAGTTTCCTTGCTGGCATGTGAAACCATGGACACCAGTACAGATCTGAAAAAGTTTGCTTTTGATTGTGACTGTCATCTCCATGGGTAGATTGTGGCTACAGACAGTAAGGTGGTAGATAACAAACATGACTAAGGACATAGGTGTGTTTCCAGATTGGTCAGGAGGCATCACAGACACAAAGAAGCCTTGACTAAAAGAGAAGGCTAGCAGGTTGCTTCCTTACATCCCAGATAGCAGGGCCCCTCCTGTCTTAACTTTAGGTCCTGGCCACCCAGACTGGTTTCCCTGGATACAGGAGCTTCCTTGCTTAGATAGATTGAATCATCAAGTGTGTCTGAATTTATTCAGACAAACTCAAAAGGACAAATGCTCTCTGAAAAATATGAAAGTTCCTATTTTTAAGAAAGTGAACACAAATAGATTAATTTTTAATATATTATATATGACGAGATTTTATCTAGTTTTAGTTATTTTATAGTGATCTTAAATTCAATTTTAGGAAGATTGTAGTAGAAGTACCCATGCTCTAGTAACACATTTTTTGGCTTTGAAAAAGAGTATTTGAAACAGATATTGTTTAACAAATCATTTTATAATCTTACTATATCAGAAATCACCTGAAAATATAAGCACAATCTATTAATTTCTCTTTCTAAAGAATGAATGCAAATATGGAACTCAAGGAGTGTTACAATTGTTATTTTCAGAGTATCAAAATAGAAATCATGTATTTTCATTTTTTCTATTATTCACAGAACATAGAACACTGTCTTGCATATAAATTTTTCAGTATTCTTTGAGATAAAGTTACTTTCTCCCACTTCTGAGTAGGCAATGTAAAGAGTGAATCAAATATCATTTTTACCATTCTAACTTAAATACCTATTCAGTAATTCTACAATCTTTTATTTGGTTAAATTGGCCCTTATATAAAAGTACTTTCAATTTTGGAAAGAGAAAGATAGTTGACTAAGACTGCACTAAGCTGGGAATTCCTAGTCAGGACAGGCTAAAAGGGGAGAAATCATAAAGGAAGTCTAAGGGCCAGAAAAATGATTGTGGTCATAAATCTGGACCCTAAGGCAAGAGATTGACACCCCAAAGCAATGTCCAAAATGTCATGGAGAGCATAAGCTTGACCTGGTTTGCTGCAATGACTTCTTAGGGAATCTAATCTGTTGAACCAGAACAGGGTGGGGGGAGGCAGGAGAGTAGTATCAACAGTAGCTTCTAGGAAAAGACAAAATTTGGGTGTTGTCTTTTGTTAGGAGCATTTCAACAGACCACAACTTGATGGAAACAGAGCTGAATAGAGCAGTTCATGTTATTATGATTCCAGGCACTAGATTGGTTCAGGAAGAGTTTGATTCTCAGTAAGGAAAATGGAAAACAATTTTGAAACTTGTGGGAATTGATGTTAGGATAGTGCAGCTGGATGGATACCTAAGGACTCCTACTCCTAACTCAGGCAAGCCAAATACAGGGTGTCTGTGATCCTCCTGCTGTGTGTGGACCTGAAAAGTGTCACAAAAGCTAGTTGACCATCTGGGGTATAACATGGAGGTGTTTCAAAAGTTAAATGATCCTCGCTGTATGAAATGACATGTCAACCTCACACAGAGAATGCATCTGTTACTTGGGGGCAGAAAGCATGTGTCCAATATGAGAAAAAAAAAAAAAAAAAGGTCCTAGGAAACTACATCACATATCTCAATACCTTGTGCTTTGCCTATACATTTCATTATATGTATATTTGTACTTATGAGTAAAGCTTGATACTCTAAAAAGATGTCTAATTTCTGAGATTCTGATTTGACAATTTGATGTTTCCTGCCAGCTCAATATAACATACTGCAACCAGCTGAAATAAGAGCTTGTAAGTCACTTCCACAATGAATCATGAACAGCTTTTTCATTTCCTTATAATCACTTCATGGCTTATTTTCACCTTTGTCTCCAGTTTCATTGGTGGGGCAGATATATTCCTATGTTCTATTTCTGTCATGATAAGAACGATGTATTATAGTAAATTTTACATATTATATTACCAAGCAATTTTGATTTGAAAATAGGTTATGTACTATGAAAATTGCAGTCACTTGCTTCTATTCTTTGAAAATAAATAGAGTGTACGTCTAAGTGACAAGTACAAACATAACAAAATATCTAACGATGTCTAGAAAATCCAAAATAGACTGTTTCCTACCTTCCATTTCATCATTTTCATGTTCACCCACTCCCTGTTCTGTGTTCTTGGGGTGCACTGGCCATGTTACAATTCTTATGGTCATGTTCTCTCCATCCACAGGGTTGTTGCACATGTAGAATAGACTTCTCCAACTGGAATGTCTCTCAACTCTTACCCTGCTTCATTTCTTAGACTTCAGTTCAAGCACCATTTCATACAGAAAATCTTCTTGAACTACCCATGTTAGTTTTGAACATAATTTATTCCTGTTATGTACTCTCACAGAATCCGATGACCTGATTTCATAACCCATATTGCAGTTTTATTTGCTAACTAGTTCATTCAACATTTATTGAGTATTTTCTATGTACCACATACTGTGCTAGGCAATAGGGGTAAACCAGTGAACAAATTAAACACAATAATTTTATGTGTATTTTCAGGATTATTTGTTTAATTCTTGACTTTCTCACTATATTGTTTCTTAAGTGTAAATGGATCTTTATTTAAGAGCAAAAGATTGGATCATGTTCGGTTACCCTTGTTCTTCTCCACTAAGTTCATATGTTTAACAAATTAATGTATTAATTTGATTAAATCTAATTATATTTAATGGACATTCTCAACTAGCCAACTTAATTATCTCTTTATTTAATTTTAATAAAACTGTCAGACTTTAAAATTTTTCTTTTGGACAACTGGAAGGTGACCATCTACCTTAGTATTTCTCAAATTTATTTGAACAAAATAGTTAGCTGAGGCAGGGAGATCACAAGAAAATCTACTCTCCCTCCTCTCAGACTGCAAAAACTATGACTAAAAGAAAATCAAATTCAATCTAAAGGATGTAGGATAAAATAATAATAATTAGAGGAGAAATCAGTGAAATTAAAAACAAGAAATCAATTAAAAAATCATAGAAAATAAGATGGCTCTGTAAAAAGAGCAATAAAATCGTAAGCCTCTATCCTGGGTACCCAAGACAAGAGAAGACATAACTACTAATATAAGAAATGAAAGGGGCCTATCAATACAGATCACATGGACAAAAAATAGTAAAGGAATATTATGAACAACAGTATGCTCACAAGTTTGAGATGGAACAATTTCTTGAAAGACACAATATACTAAAACTTACAGAAGAAATAGACAATCTAAACAGGACTATATATATTAAAGAAATTGTACTAATAATTGATAACATTACAAAAAAGAAAGCACCAGGCTTGGATGAGTTCACAGGTGAACTCTAACCAAACAAATAAGTAATTATACTAATTTCCAACAATCTCATCCAGAAGATAAAAGCAGAAGGAATACTTACTAACCCATTCTTTGAGATCAGCATTACCCTAAAACCAAAACCAAAGACAGTATATGAAAAGAAAGCTAAAGAACAATACCTTTCATAAACACAGATGCAAAACTCCTCAATAATATAGCAGAAAATTAAACCTGCAATACATAGAAAGAATTATACATTGTAATTATGTGGGATTTATTTCAGGTGTTCAAGCAGGTTCAATTTCTGAAAGTCAATTAATGTAATCCATCACATCAACAAGAATAGACAAATAAATCAATGGCCCAGAACAGAGAGCCCAGAAATAGATCCACAAAAATATTTTCAACTGATCTTTGACAAAGGAGAAAAGACAATGCAATGAAGAAAGGATAGTTTTTTCAATAAATGCTGTTTGATATCCACAGGCAAAAATGTAAATCTAAAAATAGACCTTCAGAAAAAATATGAAATGGATCAAAATACATATACTAAAGTCTAAAATATTGACAACAACAAATTCTGGTGAGGATATAACAGAAATTAACATTAATTGCTGGAGGGGTCGTAAAATGGTTCTTTGGAAGTCAGTTTGGCTATTTCTTACAAAACTAAACATGCTTTTATAATATGATCCACCAATCACGCTCTTTGGTATTTACCCAAATAAGTTGAAAATTTACCTCCATATAAAAATCTGCACAAATATGTGTATAGCCCTTTTATTCATAATTACCAAAACTTGGAAGAAACCAGGATATCATTCAGTATGCCAATTGATAAATATACTGCTGTGTATTCATAAAGAAATATTATTCAGTGCTAAAATGTATCTATCAAGACATGAAAAGACATGGAGAGACCTTAAAAGCATATCACTAAGTATAAGAAGCCAATCTGAAAAGGTTGCATACTGTATGATTCCGGTCATAGCTGGAAAAGACAAAACTATGGAAACAGTAAAAATATCAGTGATTGCCAGGAGTTTGTGGGGAAGAAGGGATAAATAGGTAGAGCTCAGGGAATTTTTAGGGCATTTAAACCATCGTGCATAAAACTATAATGGTGGACATATGTTGCCATATGTTTGTTAAAACCCATATATCATACAACACCAGAAGTAAACCCTAGTGTAAACTATGAAGTTTGGTGATAATTATGTATCAATGTTGGCCCATCAAATGTAAAAAGTGTACCTATCTCATGTGGGATGTTGACAGTAGGAAAGTCTAGAATTGTGTGGGGGAAGGTGACATATGTGAACTCAATTTTGCTATAAACCTAAAACTGCTGTAAAAAATAAATTCTATCTTAAAAATGGACTGATAGGGTTTCTCTGGTGGTGCAGTGGTTGAGAATCTGCCTGCCAATGCAGGGGACACAGGTTCGAGCCCTGGTCTGGGAAGATCCCACATGCCATGGAGCAACTAGGCCCGTGAGCCACAATTACTGAGCCTGTGCGTCTGGAGCCTGTGCTCCGCAACAAGAGAGGCCACGATAATGAGAGGCCCGTGCACCGCGATGAAGAGTGGCCCCCACTTGCCGGAACTAGAGAAAGCCCTTGCACAGAAACGAAGACACAACACAGCCATAAATAAATAAATAAATAAATAAATAAATAAACCCAAAGTTTAAAAAAAAAAAAAAGACTGATATATTTTAACTGGAACAATAAAAAATTTAATAGACTTAGGTTAGAAATGAGTAGTGTGAATTACCTGTATTTAAGCTATAATACACACATGCCTTAATAGCCACATATTAGATAATTTTAAAGACAAAACATTACTGATACAAACATGAACAATACAATAATTTTTACCATAAAGACTTCAGCAATCTAAAGTTATACTAATAAGGCAAAAGTCAATAATATTTACATGTTAAAAATAAAAAAAAATAACAACCAGCACAAAACACCAGTGGCAGAGATGTTAACAAAGCAAGATTCCTACAGTTATTGGAGTTTTCAAGTATCTTTATGTATAAATAACTAGCAAAGCTTTGCAATGTTGTCAAGCATTGAGCAGCCTTCCCACACCTTAGTGATGTATCAAAGTATAGACTTAAATTAACCCTAATCTTAGGCTTGCTTTAGTTTATGAGTATCAAATTTCAGTGACTCAGCATAATGTGCTTATTATTCAACTAATAAATACCAGTTTGTCATTTATGGAAGTGAGTATCATTATTTATAATCTGTATCATTCCCTTGTGAGAAGCAAGAGGAAAAGCTAACTTTGTTTTTTTTAATATAAATCACTGGAGTACACTTAGTAGTAAAGTTATAGATAGACTATTCTGACTCACTTATTCAGCCTAACCAAATCTTACTAAACAATTAGATTCTGGAATTAGGTTTTTGGAAATTATGATACTTTACACAGTAATCCATTAAACAAGCCAATTAAAACAAGGAGTAGCATGGTAGTGGTGTTTTGAACATACATGCAGTCGGTTTTGCTCGTTTTTTAAGTTCCAAAGTTTAGCTCTTGTCTCTTCCTTATAGTAGTAATGCCTCAGCGATTCTCAGTAATGTAAACAGGAACACCAGGAAGAGATTTATGTTAACATCTTTCTTTCATGCAGCTCAGCCCTCTCCTGGTTGGTTCCCAAAAAGAAATCTCATCAGTTTCAAAATGCTGCCAATATACACAACGTTATATAAGTTTGACTCCATCCTCCTTACTCAATTCTCAGTTTCCTATTTCAAAATTAACTTATTTTTAGCTTTACTTTAAAAATGTTTACAAACCCTTATTTTTAGTTCTGCTTGCTTTATTTTTGTTACAATTCCTTGTACTGAATTCATTGCAAATATTAATAGATTCATATGGACTTGCATTAGTCCCCAGCACCAATCTCCAGCAAATTGTTCAAATTATCAAGCTTTAGGTTTTTCATTTGTAAATTGGGCCTAATAAGGATTGTTGTGTTGATTAAATGGGGCTATATATGGAAAACATCAATCACAGTATCTGACACATATGTTCTCCATGTGCTGGGAATGTTCACAACTTCTGCTATTTGAATATTGTGGCACACTTATAGTTCATATATGGCTGTACAAACTGAAGTAACCCAGTATACTTTCTAAATAAATATGTGCACCCAGTACCTCCACAAGAAATATGTGTATAATATTTCTAGAATGTGGAATAAGCATATGTATTTTGGAAAAACAAAGCCAAACCTGGTATACAATTCTGGTATACAATTCTGAAGTGCATGACTTTTCATACACATGACATAGAAAATAGCAACTCAAAGCAAATTTATAAATTAAAACATTGACTTCATATAAAGAGATAGCAAAACATTTGATATTATATGACTAGACAAATTACAAAATATTAGATGTATTACAGTATGGTGTTTCTTTTGTTCACATGGAAGTGTTTTTAAAACTCCACAAGTTCCATCTCCCTAAATAAGTATATGTAATATATTTCTAATCACAAAATATATGACTGATAAATGAGAAAGTGTTATTTTTGTAGCCTTGAAGATGAATCAGTTGTTTATCAATTAGGATATAAAGAGTAATTCAAGAGAAGAAGGTCAAGATGGTGGAGTAGGAGGACATGGAGTTCATCTCTCTTCACAAATGCATCAATAATACATTTATGAATGGAACAATTCTCACAGAGCACCGGCAGAATACTAACAGAGGACCTTGGACACCTTGGACAAGAAATAACCCCATATAATTGGGTAGAATGAAAGAAAGAAGGGAAAAAGAAGAGGAAAAGGAGCAGGTTGGGACCAGTGCCCCTGGAGCACAGAGACGAAGGAGAGGAGAAGTTCTTGCATCTGGGGAAGCCCCCTCACAAGCAGGGAGATCAGTTGGGACAGAAAGGGAGCTTCAGGAGCTATTGGAGGAGAGTGCAGTAACTGGTCTATGGCAGGCAGGACAGAGTGAGACCTATACAGATGGTTCGTTCCACTGACCTGGACACCCCAGCCTGACACATGTGTGCACTGGTGTGGATGGGGGCTGGGTGCTGGAAAGTGGAGTTTGGAGAGCAAATCTGTAAAGGCAACTGCCTTTGGCTACAAGGAGATAGCCTGAGGGGATGGGAGTAAGGAAATCCGCAACCTGGAATGCTTGTGGAGGTAACACAGACTGCCATAGAAGCAAAGTGCCATTGGTAAGTGACATGCAAGGGGTGGGACCACCATTGCAGCCTTTCTCCTCACACTCTGGCCCCTGCCTCCCCAGGCACTAAGAAGGGCCCCCATCAGGGAAGACTCTCTCATGCCTGTGGCTGCTGGCTCCTCCACATGCCCATCACTGCTGGGGGTCCCATAACGATGGCCACTGCACGCCTCTGTGTGCTCTCTTCACCAGGGTAGCCTCATGTGCTCCAGGGCAGCCTTGGGGGCAGACGCCTGTGGGTGACCCACACACAGAGATGGGGCTGAAACCACAGCTGAGCCCCAGGGGCCATGCAACTAAGGAAGAAAAGCTGAAATCTCTCCTCACAGCTGTGCAAACTGCAAATTGACACCCCCTTGACCGGCTTTGTAAATTTAGCACATACAGAACATCTGAACAGACAACGAGTTCTCACACAGCTGAGACAGGCCGAGATTTAGCATTTGTAGACTATGTGGAAACATACACATGGGGAATGGCCCAGGCCAGAGTCTGAGCTGCCCCCATAGCACCCACAGTGGGTCCAGATCAATGATTACTGTAATCTTGGGACTTGACTTCAGTGTATCTATGCTGGTGGCCTGGTGAAACAATGTCTAAAAGACAACAGGGCCAATTGCCAGCATACCCACAGTTAAGGTAGGGCCAAGAGCAGTGCCAACAACAGGGTAATCTGAGAGCTCAATAGGTGAAAGGTGACACAACAGAGAACACCCACAGGTGAACAGCTCCAGAAGAGGAATACTCTGTGGCTTCCCTCTTGGCAGGAGTGCTCCAATCCCTTGAACTGCAAATCAGAAACACAGCTAAGAAACAGATCTGGGAGGCTCTACTCCAACAACTAGGGAGCAGACCCCACCTCTGACAGAGCAGTGACAACCACAAAAGAGAGGCCCTGCTCAATATCCAGTGCAGGCTCTGGTCACCACAACAAAAAATATTAAACCCATGCAGACTACACAGAGATGTTCCCACATAATATAGCACTCCAAGACAGTCTGAGGGTCAGGCATCAGGAAGAAACCCCCCCAGAGCATTTAGCCTTGAAGGCCAGCAGGGTTTGAGTGCAGGAGCTCCACAAGGCTGGGGGAAATGGAGACTACACTCTTGGAGGGCACACACAAGGTCACACTTGCATGGGACCCAGCAGAAAGCAGTACCTCCAAGGGAACCTGGGCTACACCTACCTAGGGGTTTTAGAGGGATCTCTGGGGAGTCAAAGGTCAATTGTCACTCACAGTGAGGGCAAGGACACAGATAGCAGAAGCCCCAGGGAATATTGATTGAACTGAGATCACCCAGAGGTCCACATTTTAGCACCAAGACCCAGACTCATGGAACAAGCTGCAGTCCCCAGAGCTGGAAAGACTCAGAGCAAACAACCACCAAGATAAGAACACAGCCCCAACCATCAGAAGACAGCTGCTGAAAGTTGTACTGAGCTCACAACCACCACAAAACACACTCCATGACAGGGCCATGACAATCAGAGGGACAAGGCCCAGCTCCACCCACCAGAGGGCAGACACCAGGATCTCCCACCAGGAAGCCTCCACAAACAGCAAACCAACCTCACCCACCAAGTGGCAGACACCAGAAGCAAGAGGAACTATGATCCTGCAGCCTGTGGAAAGGAGGTTACAAACACAGAAAGTCAGACAAATTGAGATGACAGAGAAATATTTTGCAAAGCAAGGAACAAGATAAAAACCCACAGGAACAACTAAGTGAAGAAGAGATAGGCAATCTATCTGAAAAAGAACTCAGAGTAATGATAGTAAAGATGATCTAAAATCTCGGAAAATGAGTGGAGGCACAGATCAAAAAGATACAAGAAATGTTTAACAAGGAGCTAGAAGATTTAAAGAACAAACAGAGATGAAAAATACAATAACTGAAATGAAATACTCTAAAAGGAATCAATAGCAGAATAACTGAAGCAGAAGAATGAATACGTGAGCTGGAAGACAGACTGGTGGAAATCACTGCCACAGAACAGAATAAAGAAAAAAGAATGAAAAGAAATGAGGACAGTCTCAGAGACCTCTGGGACAATATTAAGTGCACCAAAATTCATAATATAGGGGTCCCAGAAGGAGAAGAGAAAGAGAAAGAACCTGTAAAAATATTTGAAGATATTATAGCCCAAAACTTCCCTAACGTGAGAAAGGAAACATTCACTCAAGTCCAGGAAGCACAGAGAATCCCATAAAGGGTGAATCCAAGGAGGAACACACTGAGACACATATTAATCAAACTGACAAAAATAAAGACCAAAATAATAATAATAATAATTAAAAGTAACAAGGGAAGGGCAACAAATATATACAAGGGAATCCAGATAAGGTTCAGCTGATTTTTTAGCAGAAACTCTGCAGGCCAAAATAGAGTGGCACAATACATTTCAAGTGATGAAAGGGAAAAACCTACAACCAAGAATACTTTACCTAGCAAAGTTCTCATTCAGATTCGACAGAGAAATCAAAAGCTTTACAGACAAGCAAAAGCTAAGAGAATTCATCACCACCAAACCAGCTCTACAACAAATACTAAAGGAACTTCTCTAGGTGGAAAACAGAAGAGAAGAGACCAAAAGAGGAAGGGAAGAAAAAAGACCTACAAAAACAAACCCAAAACAATTAAGAAAATGGCAATAGGTACACACATATCGAAAATTACCTTAAATGTAAATGGATGAAATACTCTAACCAAAAGACATAGATTAGCTGAATGGATGCAAAGACAAGACACATATATATGTTGTCTAGAAGAGACCTACTTTAGACCTAGGGACACCTACAGACTGAAAGTGAGGGGATGGAAAGAGATATTCCATGCAAATGGAAATCAAAAGATAGCTGGAGTAGCAATACTCATATCAGACAAAATAGACAAATAGACTTTAAAATAAAAACTGTAGCAAGAGACAAGGAAGGACACTACATAATGATCAAGCGATCAATCTAAGAAGAATATATAACAATTGTAAATATATATGCATCCAATGTAGGAGCACCTCAATATATAAGGTAAATGTTAACAGCTGTAAAAGGGGAAATCAAAAATAACATGATAATAATGGGAACTTTAACACCCCATCAACTGACAGATCATCCAGACAGAAAATTAACAAAGAAACACAAGCCTTAAAAGACACATTAGACCAGATAGACTTAGTTGATATCTATAGGACATTCCATTCCAAAGAAGCAGAATATACTTTCTTCTCAACTGCACATGGAATATTCTCCAAGATAGATCACATCTTGGGTCACAGGTAAAGGCTTCATAAATTTAACACAATTGAAATTATACTGAGCACTTTTTCAACCACAATGTTATGAGATTAGAAATCAATTACAGGAAAATAAAACTGTAAAAAACACAAACACATGGAGACTAAACAATATGTTACTAAACAACCAGTGGATCACTGAACAAATCAAAGAGGAAATCAAAAAATACCTAGAGGCACACAAGAATGAAAACACAGTGATCCAAAACCTATGGGATGCAAGAAAACAGTTCTAAGAGGGAAGTTTATAGCAATACAATCTTACCTCAGGAAACAAGAAAAATCTCAAATAAACAACGTAGCCTTACACATAAAGCAACTAGAGAAAGAAGAACAAACAAAAGCTAAAGTTAGTAGAAGGAAAGAAACCATAAGGGTCAGAGTGGAAACAAATAAAATAGAAAGGAAAAAAAATAGCAAAAATCAATGAAACTAAAAGCTGTTCTTTGAGAAGATAAACAAAATGAATAAAACTTTAGCCAGACTCATCAAAAAAAAAAAATATATATATATATAGAACTCAAATCAATAAAATTTAGAAATGAAAAAAGAAGTTCCAACTGACACCACAGAAACACAAAGGATCATAAGAGACTACTACAAGCAAATCTATGCCAATAAAATGGACAACCTAGAAGAAATGGAAAAATACTTTGAAAGACACAACATTCTAAGACTGAAGCAGGAAGACATAGAAAATATGAACATACCAATCACAAGTACTGAAATTGAAATTGTGATTAAAAATCTTCCAACAAACAAAAGTCAAGAACCAGAGTTCACAGGTGAATTCTATCAAACATTTATAGAAGAGTTAACACCTATCCTTCTCAATCTATTCCAAAATATTACAGAGGAGGGAACTCTCTCAAGCTCATTCTATGAGGCCACCATCACCCTGACACAAAAGCCAGACAAAGATATCACAAAAAGAGAAAATTACAAGCCAATATCACTGATGAATATAGATGCAAAATCCTTAACAAAATACTAGCAAACTGAATCCAACAACACATTAAAAGATCACACACCCTGATCAAGTGAGATTTATCCCAGGGATGCAAAGATTTTTCAATATCTACAAATCAATCATTGTGATACACCACATCAACAAATTGAAGAATAAAAACCATATGATCATCTCAGTAGATGCAGAAAAGTCTTTTGACAAAAATCAACACCAATTTATGATAAAAACGCTCTAGAAAGTGGGCATAGAGGGAACCTACCTCAACATAATAAAGGCCATATTCAACAAAACAAACAGCAAACATCATTCTCAGTGGTGAAAAACTGAAAGCATTTCCTCTAAGATCAGGAACGAGACAAGGATGTCCACACTCACCACTTTTATTCAACATAGTTTTGGAAGTCCTACCCACAGTTATCAGAGATGAAAAAGAAATAAAAGGAATCCAAATTGGAAAAGAAGAAGTAAAATTGTCACTGTTTGCAGATGACCTCATATTATACATAGGAAATTCTAAAGAGGCTATGAACAAACTACTAGAACTCATCAATGAATTTGGTAAAGTTGCAGGATACAAAATTAATGCACCTAAATCACTTGCATTCCTACATACTAACAATAAAACATCAGAAAGAGAAATTAAGGAAACAATCCAATTTATCATCGCATCAAAAAGAATAAAATACCTAGAAATTAACCTACTTAAGGAGGCAAAAGACCTGTACTCAGAAAACTTAAAGATAATGATGGAAGAAATCAAAGATGATCCAAACAGAAGAAGAGATATACAACGTTTTTGTGTTAGAAGAATCAGTATTGTCAAAATGACTAAACTAACCAAAGTAATCTACAAGTTCAATGCTATCCTTATCAAATTACCAACGGTATTTTTCACAGAATTAGAACAAAATTTTTTACAATTTGTATGGAGAAACAAAAGACCCCAAATAGCCAAGGCAATCTTGAGAGAGAAAAACAGATGTGGAGAAATCAGACTCCCTGACCTCAGACTATACTACAAAGCTACAGTAGTATAGTACTGTATGGTACTGGCACAAAAACAGAAATATAGATCACTGGAACAGGATAGAAAGTCCAGAGAAAAAGCCATGCACCTATGGTCACCTGATCTATAACAAAGGAGACCAGAAGATTCAGTAGAGCAAATACAGCCTCTTCAATAAGTGGTGCTGGGAAAATTGGAGAGCTACATGTTAATGAATGAAATTAGAACACACCCTAACCCCATACACAAAAATAAACTCAAAATAATTAAAAACCTAAATGTAAGCCTGGATACTATATAACTCTTAAAGGGAAACATAGGCAGAACACTCTCTGACATAAATTGCAGCAAGCTCTTTTTCAATCCACCTCCTAGATTAGTGAACATGAAAATAAAACAAAAAAATGGGACCTAATTAAACTTAAACGCTTTTGCACAGCAAAGGAAACCAACCACAAAAAGAAAAAAAAAAAAAAAAACCCACAGACTGGGAAAAAATATTTACAAACGAAGTGACTGACAACAGATTAATCTACAAAATGTACAAATAGCTCATGCAGCTCAGTATCAAAAAAACAAACAACCCAATCAAAACAAAATGGGCAGAAGATCTAAATAGACAAACAGATGGCCAAGAGGAACATGAAAAGATGCTCAACATCACTAATTATTAGAGAAGTGCAAATCAAAACTACAATGAGTTATCACCTCACACCAGTTAGAATGGCCATCATCAAAAAATCTACAAATAATAAATGCTGGAGAGGGTATGGAGAAAGGGAACCCTCCTACACTGTTGGTGGGAATGTAAATTGGTACAGCCACTATGGAGAACAGTATGGAGATTCCCTAAAAAAAAACTGAAAATAAAGCTACCTTATAATCCAGTATTCCCACTCCTTAGCATATATCTGGAGAAAGACATACTTTGAAAGGATACATCACCTCAATGTTCATTGCAGCACTATTTACAATATCCAGGACATGGAAGCAACATAAATGTCCATCAACAGAGGAATGGATAAAGAAGATGTGGTACATATATACAATGCAATATTACTCAGCCATAAAAAGAATGAAATAATGCCATTTGCAGTGACAGGGATAGACTTTGAGATTGTCATACTGCATGAATGAAGTAAGTCAGACAAAGACAAATATCATATGATATATGTCAGATATCATATGTGGAATCTAAAAAAATGGTACAAATGAACCTATTTACAAAACAGAAATGTCACAGATGTAGAAAACAAACTTACGGTTACCAAAGAGGAAGGGGAGGATGGATAGATTGGAAAATTGGGATTGACATATACACACTACTATATATAAAATAGATAACTAATAAGAACCTACTGCATAGCACAGGGAACTCTATTCAATACTCTGTCATGACCCATACAGGGATAGAATCTAAAAAATAGCAGATATATGTATATGTATAACTGATTCACTTTGCTGTACAGCAGAAACTAACACAACATTGTAAATCACCAATTAAAAAAATTAATTTAAAGAAAGAGGAATTCAAAATTTAAGACATAAAAAGGTGACAAATGAGATTAACCAAATTTAAATTCAATTATACTGACATTTTACAGATATGATTTTGTGCTTAACACTGATTATTGCTGAAATAAGTACTGACCTTTCACCTTGTCAAATGCTTAACAATAAACGATATACTATATGTTATTTCACATTAAACCAATTTATGGGCAGCTCTCAGGGTGAGGATCATTGCATTGGCTTCATTGATGTAGAAATTGAGATTGGAAGCTTTCATTGTTTGAACGTAAAGATGTAGCTGAAACAGGACCTAACACCAAGTCTTGGAATTTTATTCCCAGAGTCTTCTACTACGTTAGAGAGAGATTGAAAAAATGCAACAACAACTTTTTAATTATCTTTTATCCCTCCCAATGAAATCAGGAAATATTTAATTAATTGAACCTACAATTAAATGTTAAAGCTTTGGATCTTATAAATATCCAAATACATATGCTGCATATAATTAAATATCATTTTTAAGTATTAGTCCTAACTCTTAAAAACAGATCTTTTCTAAATAAAATGTGTCTGTTAAATTGTTTTTACCAGCTTTCTTATATATAATTCATTGACTTGTTTGTGTTCTCATGTTATTCAATAGTTTTTGTATATATACTATGTGCTTATTTGAAAAGTGAATATACAAATCCATTTGTAATATAGTATAGAAGGAAATATGAGCCTAAGTTCTTCAGTTTTGTATTATCTATTTCAATATTTAATCTTGGGCAAAGTTTGATAAAATCATTTTGTAAAATTGTGATTTCTCTAAAACAATTCCCAAACTAAAAATATTATATTGAATATATACACATATATATGATTCTTGACCATGTTTTATCTACAAAAATGCAATTTATATGTGTGTATGTATTTATATACACATAAAATTTTAAAATGGAAATAAATTTTCAAGGATAGAAACAAAAATTATATAAGCAATTTTGTTAGTGTTGCCAAGTAAAGAATGTCACTCACCATCAGGTTCTACAGGAATGAAGTCACTAGCCAATGCAGTTGCTGGTCTTTAACATACTCTGAAAGGAGTTCAGGGATGAGATCAGGAATGAGGCACTCTGTGCTCTGGGAAAATCTGGCTGAACAGGCCTTCAGATAGTTAGGTATTTTCAGGAGAAAATTTTAGGAAACCAATTTCTTGCATCTTCTCATGCCTAGAAAAGCACTATAATCACTTAATGGAGACATCTGCTCTTGTGATTAGCAGCAACCTTCTACCGAGATGTATGCTTCATTGCATGTACCCCACTTACCAAAGTCGTATATATACACTGACCTCCTCCGCTAACTCTTTGGAGCAATTCCTCAGAGCTATCTGAGTGTCTGTCTCCCAGGCTACTGTCCTCAGTAAACCCCAAATAAAACTGAACTCACAGCTCTCATGTTATGCATTTTTTGTTTTTTCTTTTTTTCAGTCAACAGTGTCCATTTTCAAATGTAACAATATCTAGTTCATATTAGTTAAAAACTACTAACAAACTTAAAGATTGTGATGCAAAATGAATATAATATTTATGATAAACTCTAATGTAAATATCAGTCACATGTTTCAGAAATGCTGACCAAAATCTCATGATCATTTCATAATTTGTATTTGTGAGATGGCAGCTTCTGTCTGAATTTCTGCTACTATTAGGAAGTAAATAATTAATGATAAGATGTGTAGTTATGCTCAAGTTTTCTTCCAAATGACAGTATCAGCTTTTAAAGTGTACTCTCATCAGGAAGAAAACCCTGAGTTACATTGTTTGGGACACTTACATGGAAGTTGGGACTATTTGGAAAAGGAAAATTAAATTTCAATTATTTATGAGTAAACCTGCATAGATAACACTTGATTAAAAAAAGCATACTCTGAAAAAAAAAAAAAAAGCATACTCTGAAAATGTTCAGAATAAACTCCTTAAATTTTCATGCAAAGCTCTTAGCAGATGCTTTCCCATGAAACTCTTCTCTCTATGGTAAATTTTATATCTTTCATTATCTGGCACTTTTACACAACTTTTTCTTAAAACTTATAAAAAATTAGGACTTGAAAGTCTTCATTTAAAAACAGTATATTCTGTGGAGTCTCAAAATCCAAAAACATAAAATTTGTAACTATTATGGAGACATTTAACAAATAGCAGCAATGTATTATGATTTTTTTGAGGAAGTAAACTATAAAGAGGAAATCATGATCAGTCCCATAGCCGAACAAATAGCAAGTTGAATTTATCACAATTCTTCCTATAAATTCATTTCTTCTCATAATTGTCATTTGTGAATGCATTTATTAGCATATAAATTTAGATGATAATGATGATTATGATGACACTTTTTTAAAACATTTGTAAATAATACATGTTAAACTGTAAAAAATATAATAAAAGTAAAATGTAAATTCATTGTTGTCACCTGTGCTCATAACATTTTATTCAAAATTGGAAATTTATAGGTCATTCTAGTTCAAACTTTTTACATTTTGATGAAATAAAAAATGCAGCCTAGAGTGAGTAAGTGATATGTCTATGTTCTTACAGGTACTTATTATTTACATATCAGTTAGAGTAGCATTCAGTGCAGACATAGATTAAATGAGTTCCTAAACACAAGAAGTTATTTAAGTTCCTGTATCTCAAAGACATTGTAGACATTAAATACTTTTATAGGGTTCTACTCTTTCTTTCTAGTGCCTGTTGACAACTTAATAGAACTGAAAAAGAGCACATTCAGTTAGCCAATGATCCCTGATTTATTTCTAAGAGTCTAGCAGTGAATGAAATATATGTTGGTCATTAAGAATGTGGGCTCTGGAATCAGACTGCTTGTCTTCAAATCTCAGCTCTCTTACTTTCTAGCATGAGATAGTATATATATGGTTAGAATCTTGGATGTCAGAACTGTCTGGATGTGAATATCAGCTTCACAATTTATTAGCTGTGTAGCCTAGAGCAATTTACAAAATCCTCTGTACTTCAATTTTTCTCTTTTGACAAAATGGAAAATATAGTAGTACCCACTTCATATAGTTTGTTATTCACTTAAAATGAGTTAATGTGTATAAATCCCTTAGAACGGTACCTAACTCCACCCGTCCACCTCAATAACTATACGTTAGTTTCAGTAATAGCTATCAGACATGTAAGACACTTAGTACAATGCCTGACAAATATTTAGTGCTCATTAAACATCAGCTCTTGTTATTTCATTTACTTAAAAACAAATAAGTGCTTATCATCAGTCAGAAAACTTGTGGATCCTTGGGATACCTTAGTAAACCAAATATTTCCGCTTTTCTGCTAACATTTATTAATGAAAATAGAAATTACACAAAAAGCCTAATTTAGAAGCAAATAATAAGTTAGAGTGTGATAAGGGATACAGGTGTAAAACATGTAGAGAAGGGCAAGGGGGTTGAGAGAGTCAGGGAAATGGTACAGGTTGCAATATTAAATACACTGCTCAAAGGAGTCCCAGCGACATGGTAATATTTGTGCAAACTCAGATGTGAGCCTTGTAGATATTTGGGGGAAAAGCATTCAGGACAGAGGCTTTGTGGTAAAAAGTGCCTGCTACAAAGTGCCTGCTCACTCTACGTCAACAATGTGGAAAGAAGGCCAGTAGGGTTGAAGGAGAGTGAGCAGAATAGAAACTATCAGGACCGGATTAAAAGATGTAACTGGGGGAAATCAAGCAGGACCTTACAGGGTCTTGTAGGTTTTGCTTTTGTGAAGTGAGAATCACTGCACAGTTTTGAGCAGAATAGTGATATGATCTGAATTGCATTTTAAATGGACCCCTCTGACTGCTGTATTAAGGAGAGATTCTCAGATGTCAAGGATAGAAGTTGGGAGTTGTGCTAGGAGACAATTGAAGAAATCCAGCCTAGAGACATTGACTGTTCCAACCACAGACATGCTGGAATAGGGGAGTTGGAAAGAATTAGTCAGATTCTGGATATATTTTGAAAGTAGAGACCATAGGATTCTCAAACAGATTTGATATAGAAGAATAAGGGATGTCAAGAATGATTCTGTGATTTTTTGGTCTGACACCTCTATTGGTGCAGTTGTCATTGATTGAGAAAGGAAAGCTGTGAGAAGAGTAGGTTTGTGGGGGGGAGACCAGAAATTCAATTTTAGACCTGAAAAGATTTAAATGTCTATTAGTCATCCAAGTGGAGATGTCAAGCAGGCAATGTAATATACCTGCGAGTCTGGAGTTCACGAGAGCGTTCTGAGATGGAAATTTAACAGATAATAAAAATAAGGAAAGTAGACAAGATTGGAAAATGTTATAGTTATTGAAAAGAAAGGAGTCAAAGTCTGAGCCCTGGGACAATTTAAACTGAAGAGATTCTGGAGTAAAGGAAGAACCACCAGGAAAGATGGAGAATGAATGGCCAGTAAAATAGGACGGAAACTGTGGTTTTGGTGTCATGAAAGCCAAAGGAAGAACATGCAGTAAGAGGGATAAGGAATCAACTATGTCAAATCTTGGTGATGAAAGCACTAATTAAGTTGAGCACTGAAATTTGAAAGTATGTTTAGCAATATTGTGGACATAAGTGACTTTAACAAAAGCATTCAATGTTGTGCTTTTAACAAGAATATGGACAGTAAACAAAGACAACTCTTTTGAGATGGTTTGCTATAAAAGGGAGTAAAGAAGTGGAGTAGTAATTGATGGACAAAGAAGCAAAAAAGATGGACTGTAAGGGTGGGAGAAATAATGGGTTATTTCTATGCTGACAGGAATGTTAGAATAGAAAGTGTAAATGGCATGATGTAGAAAAGAGGGAAGGATTACAGACAGACATAATCAAGTAGGTGGTAGGATACAGGATCCCATGTATAAATAGACAATTGTCCTTAGATAGGAGAAGGTAGGAAGATAGAGCTCATGAATGTAGATGTGAGTAGGTGGGTGAATGCAGTTTGGTGGTTCTAGAAGATTTCTTCAAATTACTTTAATTTTCTTCAGTTAAGTAGGCAGTAATACCATCACCTGAGAATGCAGATCATCTGAGGCATATTGGAGGTTTCAGGACAAAGGAAAACATATAAAATAGTCATCTGAAGGAGTGAAAAAATGAGTAAGGGGTGTAGAATATGACTGCCTGACAGCAGCAAAGTCTTGTTGTTGCTCACTCAGCTGAATGAGTATGGTGGGTTACATCTAACCATCACTGTGGTTCTACAACAGAGTGAGAGATGGGCAAGGGAAGTCAAGGTTTTCAGGCAGGAGTGATTAACAATGAAATATAAAGTGAGTTAAGAGGGGAATCCAGACTTGAAGAGGTTTAGAAGATGAAAACATGGTAGTATCAATGGTCCAGGAGGTGTGGAAGGATTGCTGGATTCAGGGCACCTGAAATTGGAAACAGATAAAAAGTAATTGGTCAGAGAATGGAACACATGACATTGACATTATGGAGTGTGTGTTGAATTATTGGAAATATCAAGATCTTGGTAATGACCATGGAAGTCAGAGGCTGAGGTATGGTGGAAAACAAGATCATGAGAGAAAAGAATTTCAAGAACTGAAATAACAGGGAATTGGAAAAATAATTTATGTTTACTTGAAAACGCCATGACTTAAAAGAGAAGTAGTACTGAAGAGAACCAGGAAATCTTTTTAGCAATATTACTCTTTACTATCTCAAACTTCTATGAAATTTGAATCTGGAAGAAATGATGATACCTTGGGATTTATATTTATATTCTCAAACAATGATAATCAGACTTGAATAAAATAAAACTATTAAGACTGGGTATACTGAATACATATTATTGACATTTTGTTAGTTATCAGGAATACTGGGGAAAATCTGACCAGAGTGAAAAATCTCCCAAAGTAGATTCAGCACACTTGATGAAAAATAAATCTAAGAAATATATATTTTTATTTAAAGTTGCATTTATGAATATTAATAAAATCCTTTCAAGTAATAAAATTTCCTAAAAGAAGAGTTATTTCATTCTATATAAATGGGCAATTAATGAATAAAAGTAAATCAAGAAAGCTTGATAACTGTAGTTAAAATTCATTGCAAGCTACACTAAAGAATTGCATCAAACAGTAAAGTTGCATATGAACGTACTGTAGAATAAATGGCTTCATTTTGTATAAAATCTGTAAGAGATTTATACTGATTTGAGTACAGAACTAACCAAATTCTCCTTGGAGGTTTCAGCATCAAATAATAAAGATACTCTGAAGCATAAATTTCGAAACCTAGTTCAATTGGCACTTTTGCACTGCATTTTAGAGGCAAAAATATTTGTGGCTAGTGAAGTGAGAAACATGACAGTAATACTTGGGATATATATTTTTATTTCAGTAAACCTTTTGAACTCTGTAATGCTATTAATATTATGTAGAATCTTTTGACCAAAAGCAGCTTAAAATTTACTGTCTTTGAGTGTTTATAAAATGTTACATATAAATTCCATTTTATTGTTTTATTAACATCAATAACAACAGAAAATTTCAGTAATTAACTCATTTCAGATGTGTAGGTTTTAACGAAATGTCATTCCTTGCTGTCTCAATCCTGCCTCCTTTCCTGAAACTTAACAGGATTGAACTTGTATTTGCTGAACAATGAAAGAAGAGGGGCTACTGTCAGTAGTTATTTCTGATAGACTTTCCCCAAGACCTAGATTTACCATAAGCCTTACGGTGGCCTGCAAGTCCCATCAAAGATCTGGCTCCCACCACCTCTGATATCATCACCTACAGCTCTTTTCTCTCTCTGTTCTAGGCACACTCCCATGACTTTCCAAATATTTGTTCACATGTGACCTGTTAAGTGATATAATTGGCCACAATAATCTGACATTATAAAACCTGTCTCTAACATTTCTTAATCTTTCCCCCACTTTGTTTTTCTACTTAGTGCCTATTACTAGCAACTTACTACAAACTTAATTTCTCTTCTTTATTTTCATTCCTCTTCACTAGAATGTAGGTTCCTTGAGATATAAAGTGTTCAATGTGAACATCAATTACCCAAATTTTAGAACAGTGTCTATCATGTAATAATCAATAAGAAATATTGAATTATTGAATATCAAAATTCTATAATCATTCTGAAGTTGAGTTTTCAGAATCATATTCTTTGGAAGATCTTAGAAGTTATTTAATCTTACCTTTATACTTTTAAAAATAGAAAAAAAACTTTTGAACTTTTAAAATTTACCCTAGTCCAGGGAATTGAAAAACTTTCCCATGGTCAGCCAGAAAGTTAAAGACTCAATAAGTACTAGATAACAGCTCCCATTCCCTTCAGGTAAAACTGATTTCAGGCTCCTCTGTTGCTTCATTGCTTGATAACAATGCCTACCTACTTTGGTAGGCTTCTACAAAATAACATAATCCATTCCACTAGACACAGTTGTTTCCAGAGCAGTTACATGCCAATCAAGATGAATCTTAGGATGGCTGCTAGGAAAGCACAGACAACAGTATTTTCTCCTGCTGGATATGTATAAAGCAATGTATAGATTTGATTGCTACTGCTAGGTGCTAGGCCATCCGATCACCCTAAGAGTAATTTCTCTGACAAATTAGATGGCATAGCAGAAAGGCAAAGATACTGAGTCCCTTGAGATAACAATGAGCCAATGGATCACCAAATTCTGAATTCTGTCCTATACCTGGACTTCTACTTATATGAGCTAACAGGTTTTCTTTTTATTAAGGGAAAAGAAAAGAAGATTTTTCCTATATTCTTGACACTTTTCTGTCCTGCCTTCCCCAATTTAGATTCTGGAAACTTCAAAAACCATGAAAGATGGGGTGTATAACGACTCATCAGGAAACAGAAGAAGGCAAACCTATGCCATTCTTAACTCCTGACTGCTAGTGGCTCACCTACAGTAGACCAGATGGGAAAGGGGAGTTACTTCCAGTTCAGTGTGTGTGTGTGTGTGTGTGTATGTGCATGTGTGTGCTGTGATTTATTTCATTGGCCTGGACAAAATAATTATTGATGTGAGCTTCTTACACTACCTAAGACTAACTAGAGAATTTATAAAAACCTCTCTAAATTAGCAGCCAGGAACATTAGTAGGCATTAAAATCAGAAATGCAGAAATATAAAAGTGCTAAGAGATACAGGAACCAAAGACTCAGATTTATGAAGGTAATAGTCCCACCAAATAGATTTAAATTGACAGTAAATTTGCTGTGTGAATGTTTAATGTGTCATTATTTAGGTAAGTTTTCCAAGGAAAAAAGAAAAATAAATAATAAGTGGCAAAAATCAATTTTGTAAATACTCTATTTTCTTTAATCCCCCCCCCCACACACACACATCTTAGAAGCCCAACCCCTTCAGCAGAAAGCTTTATAAAACACATTGTCATCTGAAAGGCTCTGAGGATTCAATGAGTAAAGACACCTCATCTTTCTTTAATGGAATCTTTTCTAAAAGTTTGGACCAAAGTACATTTTTTTTTCCCATGGAATATTTACCATCTTTGAGGTCATCAGTAGACCACAGAACAGGATTTGAAAACGTTACAGGCAATTTCCTCAGCTGGCTGTTTGCACATGACTTAATGTTGTCATTTTACTCGATATTTGATTACAGACTCCATTCTCTGAAATCAGGTAGTTTATGACCTCATTGGATATAGAAATCTGAGCATATCACTTTTGACTTTTTACCTCTAAAGCTTTCTGAAGAAGTTAGTTACAATGTAAAGCCTGTTATTCATCCTATCAATGTCTAAATTCAGAAACATACAGAAAATTGATGACAATCTTAAATTAGTCTTAATATACATATTATGCTTTGGGGAATCAATGTAGATGTAAATTCCTATAATCTTCATATATAAACCTCAATATCATCAGGAAAAAAATGTACAGGTAATGTTGCAGTTTTAACTGTTTTCCACATAGCTTGGTCCCCTTTGACCTATTTTCAATTTTCTTACAAATTCTCTTATTTCTCATTTTTTCTTTGTTTTGCTAATGTTCCTTATTATTATCATAATAAAATCATTTTATATTTTCAGAAGAGTTGGAAAAATTGTATAATGAGTTCCTATTTACTCTTTACTTAGTTTCTCCTAAAGTTTACATCTTATGTAAACAATAGTACACTTATCACAACTCAGAAGTTGCTTAGAATTGGTATAATATTGTGAACTAAATAAAGCTTTAAATCAGAATTCACTAGTTTTTTCACTAATTTTCTTATATTTTCTGTTCCAACATTTACTATATACCATGTTCTATGTTGCTCTTTCATCTTAGTGTTCTCCAGCTTTAAGTTTTCAATGTTTATTTTTCATGGGCTCGACACGTTTGAAGTGTACTCATCAAATATTTTGTAGAATATTCCCCAGTTTGGGTTTGTCTGCTATTTTCTCATTATTAACTGGATTAATGGATTTTGAGGGAAGAATACCACAGAAGTGAAATATCCATCTCATCACATCATCCCCATTTCTTTCTTTAATCCTAGCTTCCCTCAGTACTACTCTCACAAGCTTGATTTCTGAACTTACGCTTATTACAAGAACATCAACATATTCCAACTTCAGTAGGTTTATTTTCCATGGATAAGGCTAGTATCTGGAATTAATACATTCTACCATTAACATCATGGTGCTTATTTGACTGGCATGACTTGAGACAATTTATAGTAAAACAATGTCATGATTTCTAACAGTATTTTGTAAGAATTCATGTTAGTCACTGATTTAATGTATCTAAGACCTACTTTCCCCTTTCCTATTACAGAAAACTGCAGATTTTATATAAAAATCTCAAAAAAGAATTGTGTTTAATTATGAACCCAAATGATTGACATAAATTTGTAAATTCCCTTGACAACCTAGACAACTCTTATTTAGTATAAAAGTTTCATAATAAAAAGTGGATTCAATGCCATATATTTTAATAATTGCTTCTCAACAATTTTGAGCTAAATTAGAAAATCTATAATCAAGTGGATAAAATGTAAAAGTTCTATGATTCCAGCTTTAAGTTTCCTCTAAAAGTTATTTTGAATATTATGCTATATTGAGACTGATTGAAAGATAAGAACTACTTCTCATTAAGTCAAATTAGATATAATGGGGAACCACATATCCTTCTATTACTTACACTTTTTCTTTCTTTTTTTTTTTTAGTTCTCACATATACATAGATACACACTTCTTTTCTGACTTGAAAGAAAGACATTTTGAAAATATAGTAATGTATTATATATGTTTACCACTTTAGTTAAATGATGAAATATTTAATCATGTAACCTTTTGTAATGTGGGAGATGGTTTATTTCAATACATAAGTACAGAAAAAAATATGAAAAGGTAGTTTATATAAAATTTGGATACAATTCTCCAACTTGTACATAAAAAGAATTATGAGCTGTTAAGACAAACCAATATTACTCTTTAAAAAGGGTGATTCATATGTATCTATTTTCTAAGATAAAATGTTAATTTTTATTTTGTAATTTACATATTTAATATAAATGCTATAGTTAGAGTTCTGTAATCTTGTTGGAGATCTCACTTTAGGCTTTTTTGCTAATAGTTTTATTAATGAGCTTCAGGTAGAATTAACTCATTCAATTTATTTTTTAAATTGAGATAGCATTGTTCACATGACATTTTAAATATTACCTCTCTTCTTACAGATAACTTGAAGCTTTAATTTAAATTGTTTGATTGTGATGATGTGTAATTATAATTTTTCTAAATAGAAGTTATTTCCTGTTCATTCATTAACATTTTTAACTTAGAGATTATGATTCTACTTATGATGGCAAAACTCCCCATGATGTGCTACCATTGCTGTGACAGTTGCAATAAAAAATGGAAAAGAAGGAAACAGTGGTAGAGGAAGGGGAAAAGGAGAGATGTAGAAGGAAGAGAAAGAGAAGGGCTATGTTTTAAAAAGATAGGGGGAAATGTGTGATTTGGTTAGACTATGAATCTCAATTCATAATACACGAAATGCACCTTTTTATTCATGTTATACCAGTATAGATTTCCAACCAGTCAGTTGTTACATGGAGTAAGACAGAAATACATAAAGGTAAATGACAGACTCTGTAAAGCAAATAATAATATTAGCAACAATATATTTGTCACCTATATTTTTAATTTTAGAAAGAAAAGCTATTCTTTTTTTATTGAGATATAATTAGTATATAACATTATATTAGTTTCAGGTATACAGCATAATGATTCAATATATGTATATGTTGCAAAAGATAACCACAATAAATCTAGTTAATGTTTATCAGCACACATAGCAATATATTTTTTTTTCTTGTGAAGAGAACTTTTAAAATCTACTCTCTTGGCAATTTTCAAATATATGATAAAGTATTATTAACTGTAGTCGCCATGCTCTACATTACATCTCCAGGACTTATTTTATAACTGGAAGTTTATACGTTTTGACCACCTTAGCCCATTTCACTATTCAAATAGAATAAAATAGAATACAATAGACTAGAAGAAAATAGGCTAATCTTTTTTTTTTTTTTTTTAGGCTAATCTTATTGTGGTTTGTTTTTCTTTTTTTTAATAGTGGTTGTTGCATATATATATATATATATGTATGTATCATCTTTCCTTAATTTCTTCATCTTCAACTTTTTGATATGCTCTAACTTTTAGAGTAAACAACACTAAATAAAAATAAGCAGTTATCTTGTCAACATAGTCAGTGTAGTTGCATAATTTATGTTCATGGGCATACCTTACTTATCTATTGCAAACTGAATGGTTGCCAAATGCTCCTAAATCATTACAATTTAATATATAACCCTTACTTCACTTTCCTCAGTAGAATATTAGCCATAATAGGAACAGTGAAAAGTGAACACTTAATAATCCAAGACTTTTTAGGTAAGACAAAATGGAAATAAAAATTTGAATGGCTTATTTGAATAATTCAAAATATAACTACAATATGCTTTAAGCAAGCATATTATTATACAGGCAGTCTATTCTGAATGTTTTTCACAGTTCATAGTAGATTTAAAATGAAAAAAGTATAAAAACAAAACAAAAACCTTAATAGATATATCCCTCTGTTTCTGTACACAGCCAATTTATTCTAGACATAAAACCAATAAACCCAAAGACATATATATATATATATATATATATATATATGTGTGTGTGTGTGTGTGTGTGTGTGTGTGTGTTCCACATCTTATAGCATATTCTACCATGTTTTGTAATGATATAAAAATTATCATTAACTAACATGCCTTAGCAAGAAATTTATGTCTTCTTTATCTTTCTTTTCGAAATATCACGGTAGGTCACTATCACTAAAACAATAGTGCTTTTATCAACCTAAAAATTATTACCAGCTTTGTTTTAAGTCCTTGGGTCAGTTTATTTGGATATTCTCAACATTTACTAAATTCACCTTAGAATCATTAGATTAGAAGACTCAATAATAAATGTAAGTACAATTCTCTGACAAAACAGCTCATTGTTTTTAAGTGCTTAATATATTCTGGTTTTGGGCTTCCTTGGTGGTGCAGTGGTTAAGAATCTGCCTGCCAACACAGGGGACAAGGGTTCGAGCCCTGGTCCAGGAAGATCTCACATGCTGCAGAGCAACTAAGCCCATGTCCCGCAGCTACTGAGCCTGCTTGCCATAACTACTGAAGCCCGCATACCTAGAGCCTGTGCTCTGCAACAAGAGAAGCCACCACAATGAGAAACCTGTGCACCGCAAGGAAGAGCAGCCCCTGCTTGCATTACTAGAGAAAGACGGTGCACAGCAATGAAGTCCCAATGAAGCCAAAAAATAAAAATAAATAAATTTATATATAAAAAATATTTATATATATTCTGTTTTTTCTGTCTTTTTTGGTAAAGTTCTCTGATTAATTGCTGAATTCCTGTTTTGCTTTCTCTTATAGATAGAGCATAACTATTGTCTGAAAGCAATTCTTTGTTACTGGTTAATTTTATATCTGAGCTCAACACAGAATTCTATTCTATCAAGTTTCTACTACAATACATTTTTTATTGATCAATGACTTTAACAGAAGTAAACCTGCCTCCTTACTACTAAAAAGAATAACAAAACAGTAAACGAGTAGAACTAAATAAAGAATTCAATCAGATGCCACATTAACAAAACTGTAATCACAGGTCCCTCTCCCATAAACAAGTACGTATAATACAAATTATATAAAATATAAAGTGTCAGGCTCTTGAATTTGCCATTGTTACTTTCTCTGAGTGTGATTAATAAGAAATACTTTTGACAAATATAATCAGTACATACCATGTTTGTTTCAACTCTGTTTACTTGTCAGTCTCCATAAGAAATTAGTAATTTGTTTTTACAATCATTAAATGTTGAAATAATTTAGCACAATGAGAGAAATAATGTATATGATTTAAATTAAATTCAATGAAAGCTCTTCTGCAGTCACAGATTGGAAAAAATTAAATGCTTCCTTTCAGTCCTAATCCAACCTGATACTTCTTAAACTAGAAAACCCAGACTCCTGAAGCTGAAGATAATGATTCTCTATGTCTGATGTGGAAAATAATAATTTTTTTTTCCTCTATATTGACTGTAGAAAACCTCTTATGAGCACAGTAAAAAGGGTCTCAAAGCATTTTAGGAGATTTCGATCATGAAAAAAATGGTAATCTTTAAAAAGCCTTCTCCCTATATTTATTTCCATAATTCACATTTCTCTACTGCTGCCCTTGCTAATTCTACTGCAAAATGTTCAGACAAATGTCTCTTTTTTTCTTGGTCAATATTAAAAGCTAGTAATAAACACAAGTGCTTTCCATTTTCAGAGTGCTTTTTAAGTATATATCAACCTCAGGAAACAGGAGAGGGAAATTAACATTATCTCCATTTTACAGACAGGAAAACTAAAGAACACAAAGGAAAATGTTGAATGCTGATGCCAAAGTATAAGGCACAGAAATATATTAGAAAAATAGTGTTTTTACAGGTTACTCAAAGAGCATTCAATTTCTTAAACATCAAAATGTCTGAGTGTCTATCCGGAAAGGCCACATAGAATACTCTTATGTACCATTACAAGGATACATATCATGTATCAACATGTGGCAATCATAGAATATATGCTCTTATATATACCTGTATATATACTCTTTCAGAGAACCTTCTCTAATTGAACTCTGAATATTTATTTAATCTGTATGTTTGGGTGCATAAGTGTTTTGTGACAAATTAACACATACCAACATGGATCGAGTACCACACAATGTATATTTTCTGTTTCTCATACTTTTCTATGTGACTACATATCTTTGTTTAGACTCCTTGACTTCTTGATGGAAGTAGCTGTCTTCCACTGTCTTATTCCAGTGCACCCCACACGGAGGAAAAGTCTTTAACTGTGGGCACTCAATGTAGTAGACAATGGCTGGAGATGTTAGTGGGCCACTAAGTTTTAATAAATAATTCAAAGGCTACTGAGTTTTAATAACTCAGTATTGAATGCAATGAAAAACAGGCTGTCAAATTGGGTCAAGGAATCTTTGCCTACTGTGTAGCTTATGCTGCCACTTATGTTCTTCAGGTACCAATCCAAAGGAAACAGAATAACACTGTAGTCTCAATGTATGAGACAATAAATGGCATTTACTTATAAGAAATGTGGTAACTAATACTTGAAATCTTTGCTGTATCTCCTAGCTCAACACAAATACTACCTGATCAGAAAGATTTTTAACTTTCTAAATCTCTGTAATTCTAGAAATTCCTAGAGTACTTACCTAGTAAAGCAAATCTATTCAATTCTAGGAGTCTAGAACATCCTGAATTTCATATACCTGTTGGATATTTGTATGTCTTCTTTGGAGAAATGTCTATTCAGGTTCTTTGCCCATTTTTAATAGGGTTATTTGTGGGTTTTCTGTTATTGAATAGTATGAGTTACTTACAGATTTTGGATATTAACTACTTATATTCAATATAGAAATATTTTTCCCATTCCATGCATTACTTTTCATTTTGTTGATGGTGTCCATTGCTGTGCATAAACTGTTTAGTTTGATGTCTATTTTTGCTTTTGTTGCCTGTGCTTTTTGTGTCAAATCCAAAAAATCTTTGCTAAGACCAAGGTCAACAAGCTTTTCCTCTGTTTACTTCCAGATGAAATTAACATTTGAATTGATTGATTGAGTAAAGCAGATTGCCCTCTTCAATAGGGTGGGCATGATTCAACCCATTGAAATGCTTATAGAACAAAAAGGCAGAGGAAGGGAGAATTCACCATCTCTCAACATGCCTGCTTGAGCTGAGATATCGATCTTCTCCTGTTCTCAGACTGGGATTTACATTGTTGGCCCTCCGGTCCTCAGGCCTTTGAATTTTGACTAGAATTCACCACCATTGGTTCTCCTGGTTCTTAGGCCTTTGAGATTGGACTGAAACTGCAACCACCCATTTTCCTGGGTCTACAGCTTGCAGACTGAAGATCCTGGGACTTCTCAACTTACATAATTGAGTGAACCAATTCCTATAATCCTCTCTCTCCTTTAAGATGATTTATTTGCACTCATTGATTGAAACTATATATATATAGAGAGAGAGAGAGAGATACTGATATGCAAGGAAAACATGGAACCTGAATTTCTATTTAGAAATTTCAAATACATATTAAATATACATTAGCTTTTAGAGTTGAGGATTCTTCCAGTAAAAAAAAAAAAAAAAAAAAAGTTCTACTTTATTTTCTCAGCATTTGTCACTCATTTAACCTATAAAGGAGTATTTTGGCACATAAATTTCTCAATGTTCTGGGAAAACAGATGTATGATATTACAACTTCCATGTTCTTACTGCATGATAAGTGAAGAGTAATTTTAAAAATTTTAGTCATGGGATAACATGATTGAATTTGTATTTTAGAAAGATCTATCTACTATAAGAAAATATGTTGTATTGAGACAGTCTAGATTCCCAAGCTAAAATAATGAAGATCTAGGCAGAGAAATAATCAGCATGCTGAAAAAGGATGGAACACATCTAAGGATTGTTAAGTCATTCAATATATCAAGAGTCTGACGTTAACTGGATGAAAGATGTGACGAAGGATTCTCAAATGATCAGGCTTTATATTGAGAATAGGTAAATAGTATAACTACCAAAAAAGGAAACAAAAAAATAGAGTTAAGGAAAAGATGTTTGCTTTAATATTAGACAGTAAAGAGTTTGGAAAAGAACTAGGAAGGAATTTTTTTTATCACAGAAATCAAGAAATTGGTGATTAGAAATGAATTTGCTGAAAACTTCAAATGCTACTTTGGAAAGAGATACAGCAATTGCTCAGAGTCAATTTGATTTTGCAATTAGCAGTATAGTTAGTGGAATAGTTTAGTTAAAGCCTTACTGAAATGATTTTAAACACCCTATCATGTATCAAAATCATTGTAAAGACAGAATGACATTGCAGTATCTATGAAAATGTTGTATGTGGACAGAATGTTTGTGTCCCCCTAAAATCCATATGTTGAAATCCTATCTCCTAATGTGATAGCATTAGGAGGTGGGGTCTTTAAGAGATGATTAGGTTATGTGGGTAGAACTCTCATGAATGAATGAATATAGTGGATACCCCAGAGAGCTCTCTCACTCCTTCCTCCATGTGAGGATACAGTGAGAAGAAGCTTATCTGTGAATCAAGAAGAGTTTTCTCAAGAAAAAGATATAACAAAGGTAAATATTTATGCACCCAACACAGGAGAACCACAATATATAAGGCAAATGCTAATAACCATAAAAGGGGAAATCAACAGTAACACAATAATAGTGGGAGACATTAACATCCCACTTACACAAATGGACATATCATCCAGACAGAAAATTAATAAGGAATCAGAAACCTTAAATGACACATTAGACCAGTTAGACTTAATTGATATTTATAGGACATTCCATCTGAAAACAGCAGAATACTTTCTTCTCAAATGCACATGGAACATTCTCCAGGATAGGTCACATCTTGTGTGATAAATCAAGCCTTGGTAAATTTGCAAAAATTGAAATCATATCAAGCATCTTTTCTGACCACAACACTATGAGATTGGAAATCAATTACATGAAAAAAAAAAAAAACCCAAAAAAAAAAAACTGTAAAATACACAAACTCATGCAGGCTAACCAATATGTTACAAATAATCAATGGATCACTGAAGAAATCAAAGGAGGAATCAAAAAATACCTAGTGAAAACTGACAACAAAAACACAACAATCCAAAACCTATGGGATGCAGCAAAAGCAGTTCTAAGGGGGAAGTTTATAGCAATAAATGTTACCTCAGGAAACAAGAACAATCTCAAATAAATAACCTGTCCTTACACCTAAAGCTGCAAGAGAAAGAAGAACAAGCAACACTGAAAGTTAGTAGAAGGAAAGAAATCATACAGATCAGAGCAGAAATAAATGAAATAGAGACAAAAAAAAAAAAAAAAAAAGCAAAGATCAATGAAACTAAAACCTGGTTCTTTGAGAACATAAACAAAACTGAAAAACCTTTAGCCAGACTCATCAAGAAAAAAGGGAGAGGGCTCAAATCAATAAACTTAGAAATAAAAAAGAAGTTACAATGGACACCACAGATATACAAAGGATCATAAGAGATTACTACAAGCAACTAAACACAAATAAAATGGGCAACCTAAAAGAAATGGACAACTTCTTAGAAAGATACAAACTTCCAAGACTGAATCAGGAAAAATAGAAAATACGAACAGACCAATGACGAGTACTGAAATTGAAACTGTGATTAAAAATCTTCCAATAAACAAAACTCCAGGACCAGATGGCTTCACAGATGAATTCTACCAAACATCTAATGAAGAGTTAACACCTACCCTTCTGAAAATCTTCCAAAAAATTACAGAGGAAGGAATACTCTCTAGCTCATTCTACAAGGGCACAAACACCCTGATACCAAAACAAGACAAAGATACCGGAAGGAAAGAAAATTACAGGCCAATATTACTGATGAATATAGATGCAAAAATCCTCAAAAAAATACAGCAAACTGAATCCAACAACACATTAAAAGATCACACACCCTGATCAAGTGAGATTTATCCCAGAGATGCAAGGATTTTTCAATATCTACAAATCAATCACTGTGATACAGCACATCAACAAATTGAAGAATAAAAACCATATGATCATCTCAATAGATGCAGAAAAAGCTTTTGATAAAATTCAACACTGATTTATTATAAAAACTCTCCAGAAAGTGGGCATAGAGTGAACCTACCTCAACATAATAAAGGCCATATATGACAAACCCACAGCAAATATCATTCTCAATGGTGAAAAACTGAAAGCATTTCCTCTAAGATCAGGAACATGACAAGGATGTCCACTCTCATCACTATTTTTCAACACACTTTTGGAAGTCCTAGCCACAGCCATCAGAGAAGAAAAAGAAATAAAATGAATCCACATGGGAAAAGAAGTAAAACTGTCACTCTTTGCAGATGGCATGATACTATACATAGAAAACCCTAAAGATGCTACCAGAAAACTACTAGAGCTCATCAATAAATTTGGAAAAGTTGCAGAATACAAAATTAATATACAGAAATCTCTTGCATTCATATATACTAACAATGAAATATCAGAAAGAGAAATCAAGGAAACAGTCCCATTTATCATTGCATTAAAAAGAATAAAATACCTAATAATAAACCTATCTAAAGAGGCAAAAGACCTAAACCAAAGATGACACAAACAGATGGAGAGGTATACCATATTCTTGGATTGGAAGACTCAATATTGTCAAAATGACTGTACTACTCATAGCCATCTACAGATTCAATGCAATCCCTATCAAATTACCAATGGTATTTTCACAGAATTAGAACCAAAAATTTTACGATGGAAACACAAATGACCACAAATAGCCAAGGTAAACCTGAGACAGAAAACGGAGCTGGAGAAATCAGGCTCCCTAACTTCAGAATATACTACAAAGATACAATCATCAAATCATTATCATACTGGCACAAAAACAGAAATATAGATTAATGCAACAGGATAGAAATTCCAGAGATAGACCCATGCACTTATGGTCAACTAATCTATGATAATGGAGGCAAGAATATACAGTGGAGAAAAGACAGTCTCTTCAATAAGTGGTGCTGGGAAGACTGGAGAGATACATGTAAAAGAATGAAATTAGGACACACCGTAACACTATATACACACAAAAAAACCCTCAAAATGGATAAAGACCAAAATGTAAGGCTGGATACTATAGAATTCTTACAGGAAAACATATGCAGAACACTCTCTGACATTAAAAAAAAAAAAAAAAATCTTTTTTGATCCACCTCCTAGAGTAATGAAAATAAAAACAAAATAGACAAATGGGACCTAATTAAACTTAAAATATATTGCACAGCAAAGGAAACCATAAACAAAAGACAACCCACAGAATGGGATAAAATATTTGCAAAGGAAGTGACTGACAAGGGATTAATCTCCAAAACATACAAACAGCTCGTGCAGCTCAATATCAAAAAGACAAGAACACAATCAGAAAATGGGTGGAAGATCTAAATAGACGTTTCTCCAAAGGAGACATACAGATGGCCAAGAGGAACATGAAAAGATGCTCAATATTACCAACTGTTAGAGAATGCAAATCAAACTACAATGAGGTATCACCTCACACCAGTCAGAATGGCCATCATCAAAATATCTACAAACAACAAATGCTGGAGAGGGTGTGGAGAAAAGGAACGCTCCTACACTGTTGGTGGGAATGCAAACTGGTACAGCCACTATGGAGAGCAGTATGGGGGTTCCTTATGAAACTAAAAGTAGAGCTACCTTATGATCCAGCAATCCCACTCCTGGGCATATATCTGGAGAAAACTATAATTTTAAAAGGTACATGCACCCCAATGTTCTTTGCTGCACTATTTAAAATAGCCAGGACATGGAAACAACTTAAATGTCCATCAACAGAGGAATAGATAAAGAAGATGTGGTACATATATACAATGGAATATTACTCAGCCATAAAAAAGATCAAAATAATGCCATTTGCAGCAACATGGATGGACCTAGAGATTCACCTCTTGTCATACTGAGTGAAGTAAGTCAGACAGAGAAAGACAAATATCATATGATATCACTTATATGTGGAATCTAAGTAAAGTCTACAAATGAACTTATCTACAAAACAGAAATAGAGTTTCATATGCAGAAATTAAACTTATGGTTACCTGGGGGTAAGGGGAGGCATAAATTGGAAGTTTGGGATTGACACATACACACTACTATATATAAAATAGATAACTAATAAGGACCTACTGTATAGCACAGGGAACTTTACTCAATACTTTGAAATGGCCTATATGGGAAAAAAATCTAAAAAATAGTGGATATATGTATAGCAGATTCACTTTGCTGTACACCTGAAACTAACACAACATTGTAAATCAACTATACCCCAATACAAATTTTTAAAAAATAAAAGTTTTTAAAAATAAAAAAATAATTATATGTATAAAGCTATAAACTAAAAACAAACAAAAAAAATATATGTCAAATGTTGAAATCAGTACTCAGCATGTACTAACATAAATTATTTTTTAAATGGACAAAGAAAGCGAAAAGGAGATTATTAATGAGTGTAGTTTATACACTTGAGGAAAAGAGAGATCAATCTGTAAGGAAACGGATACCCTAAAGTCTTAAAAATTAATCGTCCCAAGTCAATGTATATACAGGCATTAAGATAAGCGCAAGTAGTGAAATGATGAAAAAAATAGAGAACTTATTCTCAATAAACATACTTTTTTATAGGGTTTCTCAATATGGGGGTCCATGATGGGGATTCAGGGATCTTTGACTTCATATTATTGAATGCAATATAATTCTGTGGCATGTGGTATCACACGAAAATTTTCAGAATCTTCAAGGAGTCAGTGACCCAAAAGACTTGAGATACTTGGAAATAATTTTCACATATGTAAACAATTGTGCTGAAGTATGGTAGATACTAATATAAAAATAGTGTAGAGTGATAGTACAGAGAAGGTGACCATCTCCATTTTGTGAGTCTTAAAAGGAGTTAACAATGGAAATCGTACTGGTACTAAAATTTACAGTAGTTTCCCCATATAACACTAATTACAAAAACACTCAAGATGAAGGAATAGAATGAATTTAGAGAAATTCAACTGGTTTGCTAAGGTTGAAACATAATGCACAGGGAGGGACATTGGATAAAGAAGATTAGAATTGGGTTATGACATGCTGTAGATTGGTTGCTGTCAATATTCTTTCCAAAGCTTTTTAGATCTCTTGTAACCTGAGAATTTAAAGCAACTGGCCTGTGATCCATTCACTGGGGGAACACCACTGGGGTGAAGAAACAAAAGCAGGTGACCTAGTCTACTTTTCTAGTCAATTTCCTTCCAGGTAAATAGGCTGATGATATTTACAAGGAAGAAAAAAACGTATCTATGGAATGTCTGCAGATAAAGGGACATTTATGGTTAATTAACCTATAATTTATGAGGTTTGTCTTCCTGGTGATTCATGTAAGCTACTCCCCTCTCTAGAGTATAAGATTAGATGCTTTGTAATTTAAATGTTTCTCTCCCTATGTGAGGTAACTCCAGGAACCTCACTTAGAGACCTCATGCATTACTCTGTGCCAGAGGTGCATGCGTTGTAGAGGCCCATGATATCCTGTATCCTTAAAATTATTAGCAAATCTTGATACTGGGTAAGATCTTTGATTAGCACAATCTGATTTGACAGACTGATCCTTTGTGTCTCACATACTGATTCTAAACACCCACTCCACAAACAAGCACCCTCACCTTCGGGTAGGACATAGGCTGAAGTATACTTTCTGCCCCATCAGGCTGTAGTGAGGATTTTGGATTGAAACTGCACTTCGTTAGACTTCTTCCCTTTCCCCTGTTCTGATTCCTCCACTCCCTCATCAGTTTATCTTGGTAGAACTTCCTCAATAAATTACTTGCATCTGAACCTTTGTTTCAGCATCTGTTTTTCAAAAACCTGACCTTCTACAGACTGCATATAGTGAGATATTTAGACTTTAACATGACTTTAATGCACACAAAAAATGGAAACCACTGAAGGATTTGGAATAGAAAAATAATCCCCCAAATTATGAGAAAATGACAGAAGTGAGCTACGATACTTATCAAAGAAGAAAGCACTGTTTTTCGTTTTAGTACTGACTTCTGTCCTTTGTTTTTCATCAGTTCTTTGCTTTACTCTTTGCAGCGTTCCTGAAGCTCAATGAAATGAATACTGAATTTGAAGGACAATTCAGTTTTTATAAGGAGCAGCACTTTAAAACTATTGAAACCAAACAAAATAAAGTATGTTATAATCAGTAAATATTTTTCTATTTAACATTCTACAAGTGCCAATATATAAATTAAATTTTAACTCCTGTGAAGCACCAATTGAAAAAGCAATTTTGTGAAGAGTGTAGAACTAATAAAGTGTAATAAGGATTGTTGGAAAATCAGTTCATTGCTCCAAACACCTGAGAGACCTCTCAGGCTTAATTGAGTCAAAATAACTTCTCAGTTCAAGTTGACCCAATATTGTGTTCATTATTCCTGATTAGGTGACAGCAGTGGATATGAAGAACTAAAGAAATGGGGGGTGGGGGGTAGAAACAAATATTCTGAAATTAATTTTTTATTAAGAAATTTTAAAAATCTGATATTTATAACCAGTGAAATGAGACTAAAAATTGTATTTCAAAGTTGTAAAGACTGATGAATTTTCTCTGTATATAGAGACATAAGAACATTTTAAGTCTTAGATAATAAATGCCTGACTAGATAATAAATGCCTGACTAGAATCATCTAGGAAAAAGATAAAGAATTGTTATGTGTTAGTTGTTTAATGCCATAAATTAATGCGTTTAACTCAGGTATGTCTCTGATAAGAACTGACAAAGTAAATTTAGTTAAATTTTAACCAAAGACTGTCAGTAAGAAAGCTTATGAAAACATATGCCCTTATGGAATAACAAAGGTGGAATCAAGAAAAAAAAAAAATTGAACTACAATGACACTTACTATTTATGCAAAGGCAATATATCTTGTTGAACAGCAAGGAATATAAATTCATTCTGCCTGGGTTTAATTCTTAGATCTGATATTTATTAACAGTATGATTTTGGGTAAGGCACTTAACTATACGTCATGCTCCATTCTTTAAATTAGAGATAATAATAGTACCTACCTCACAGGATTATTAAGGATAATATATATAAAGCACTTAGAATATTGTAAGGATTATATGTAAAGCATTTAAAATGGGGCTATTACAGAGTAAGCACCATATAAATGCTATACTTTGTTATTATAATGATTATTAATTAATGTTTATACCTGAATAATGACTGAAGAATAAAACAAGGTGCAAAACAGTGTTTGTAAATGTTAAATTTAAAAAATGTTTAAATAGCACATAGGCAAAATATGCTAATACTTAAATAGAAAACTAAAGCTGTCAGACCTTTAATGTCGACTTCTTATTAAGCAAATAATGCACCTGTAAATATTGGAATTTTCTTCCTTGAATTTGTTCTCTCTTTAGTCACTGGCATTCTTAAATGCTTATGTAGGAATGTTGCTTCAAAATATTTTTATGGGATAATATGTCCACCTAAGCAAATGAATTCACTAATATGGATGAAAAATATAAAAATTATAGCATTTAATGTCAATTAATATATTAATTAAACTACTTATTATTGCACTTCTATTTTGTTTCTAACACTATGTTCAGTGATAATATGGAAATGAATATGACAAACTTCCTGCTGTGATACACGTTTACCATCTATTAGAGGAGACAGGCATTCCTAGTTCCTACATATTCTGATAGGGTTCGAGTAATGTTTTGTCCAGGGAAACAAAAAAATGAAGCCCTTCACCTTGCCAGTGGAACCAAATATGGCTTTCCAGAACTGAAAATTATTGCAATGAATTTGAATTAAGGTCTCCATATTAATTACTTCTACTGTAAAATGAGTATATAATATTTAAAAGCCTCATAAACAACACCCATCATGTATGTTTTAGGTGTCCTTATTTAAAAACACCAAGACAATTTTGAACCAAATACAAAATATCTGACAACAAATTGACCTTGATTTAATGCCAGAATTCATTCCACAGTACTTACAGAAGTGAAAGTTTAAGTACTCTACAGGTATTACTAAATGTAAACTTGTGAAAGTTACACAACCTCTTTGAGTTTACACATTTGTGAAATAGGGAGAGTAAAATAAACGTAACTTCTGAGATTTTAGTACAAAGTACAAGGCCTGGAATATAGTAGGTATTCAAGATGTGATGGCTAATATCTGTGTTGTTAAATTCTTGTTAGTGTTAGGAGAGAATTAAATTTAAGTTAATGACAATAACAATGCAAAAAGATAACTCTCTTCTTTATTATTATATTCTTTTCTAGAATTAATGATAACCCAGCACAAATCTATGTCCTTCAGAGTAGCTGCATATTACAAAAATGACCAAGGAATACAGATTTTTCTGGTTCTAGCCAGAAACTTTAAAAAACATGATATTTCTGCTTTGGGGTGTTGCTCATAAATTCCTTGGAGAATCTTGGGAATGTTACTGCCAATCAATTCAAATGAATAAATGCACATATATACAGTCTTTACATAAAATTCCATGGAGCTAAGTTCAAGAAACATAGACACACATAAACACATGCATACACATATGTATGTATGTATATATCTTCAGCTCACAGTACCCGAACTAAGGCATTCAATATCATGTCAGAATTGTTGATCTGAATCCTCTTTATATGTCTTACTTCAGCACTTAAAATTAGTTTTGTCTTTGTGTGACTTGCTTAGCTATAGGGAACATTATACAATCACCTTTGCACTTTCTGAAATGTCATGCTTTTTGGTAAATCTGTGAAAAACTATAGAGCATAAAGATCCCTTCTTTGAATTCACTTATTTGAAACTGAATGCTTTCTCTCTATGTTAGGAAATCACAGGGAGTATATTTTTGGTAATTTGTGGTTTTAAAATCTAGCATTAAAAAATAGTTAAAATATTGCAGTTGTATCCTTTTAATGCAATGGATATTAAACAAGAAGAATATCCGTGATAGGAAAACGGTAAAGTGTCTGTCAATGTTGATATTGGACTCTGAGCAATGTTGTCCTAAGCATGGCTCTCTTAGCTTGGAGAGAAAGATTTAAGAGCAATTAAAAAGTCAGTTTGACTCGGAGACATTGGAAGTTTGAATTGGTATGGCAAACTAAGATAAGCAAAAATTGGCAACAAAGTCCAATTCTTAAACTCAGAATTTTACTTTTTGGTTTCAACCCTCCTTATGATGCTTAATGTTCACAATTCTCTTGTCTCTATCTAAACCACCTTGTTTAGCTTTCATTTTCTAGTGAAGCATAAGTTTGATTTTGACAGATTTAATTGAGCATCAACTGTCTGCCTTATCCTGGTATTTCGAAGGTGGAGAGAGGTGTCCAGAGCGTGCTGAAAATTATCTAATTAGATTTTAATATCAAAATAGTATATCCTTTTTGTACATCAGAAAGATTCTAAAAAATATCCTTTCCATTTTCAAAATGTACATTATCAATGAAGAAAGTTGTATTTAGTTGTAATAAAAACTTTGTGATATGTGGAGTGAAGGAGAGTCTTCATACAGATTTTTTTCATCTGTTTCCTTACCCTCCAGATTTATGAGTATTCCAGGCAAGAAAAATGAAAAAGACAAAAAGAAAACAAAAAAAAAAACTAATATAAATACACATACTTTATTTAAAAAATAGGAACTCATTCAAACCCACTAGTAACAAAAATGCAAATTAAACAAGGCATGTTATTTTTCTTATAAAATTGAGAAAAAAAAACACAAAAGATGAAGAGATGGTGGTTCATTTCATTATTCATTAAATATGTATTGGGTACATACAGTGAAACACCTTTTGAAATTTTAGAGGTATATCTATAACAATGACAAAATACTTGCTCTCATAGATTTTTGTATTCCAGTGAGAGAATACAGAAAATAAGTACCTAAATAAACAATAAAAATACATTCAGGAATATATGAATTATGTGAAGAAAATTAAATAAGGCTACATGACAGAGAATGACTATGTTGGGAGGAGCTATTTTTGAGTGAGTATTCAGTGAAAGCTTCTCTGAGGAGGTAAATTTTTATCTATGGTGAATAACAAGAAGCCAGCCTTGAGGAAAATATATTTTGTTTTTTGTTTGTTCATTTGTTTGTTTTCCAAACACAGGAAACTGCTAGAGCTATACCATAGAATGTAAGCTAGTGTCAACTTAAGCATCCCTAGAAATAACACCAGCATGGTTAGCACTTAGCATTGAAAAGGAGGTCAGAAAGAGAGGCATTATGTAGGGACTGATAGCTTTTACTTAAATGTGATGCAGAGTTTTGAAAAAGAAAGTGAGATATTTATGTGTGTGTGTATGTATATATATATATATAGAGAGAGAGAGAGAGAGAGAAAAGAAGAAGAAGAAGGAGGAGGAGGAGGAAGAAGAGGAGGAGGAGGGAACGGGGTGGGGAAGGGGGAGGAGAAGAAGAAGAATGAGGAGGAGGAGGAGGAGAGAGAAGACCAGTGGTTAAAGATAAATGGAAATGGAGAAAAAGGGAACAGATTTGAGTGAAGGTAGAGCCAACAGGGATTGCTGAAATAACAAATGTGAGGGGTGAGGGAATAAAGGCAAGGAATTCTGGAGACATTAAGTTTTTGGAATAAGCCAATTGTGTGGAATATACTGAGTGCTACATGCTCAGACTGAGACAATTCAGAGAGAGAGCAAATTTGGTAGGGAATGAAGATTCCTGCTTTTAGATATGTTTGGAGTGAGCTGCTTAACACTTGATTGACAAAGGTCAAGAGAGGAGTAATAGCAAATAAAGAAGACTCAAAATATTGGGTAATGTGTAAGAGGCATCTCAGAGTTGTATGGGGTCATATGAAACAAGATAAGAAAGTATTTCAAAAAGGAAGGAATAATTAATTATGTCAAATGCTGCTAAGAGGTCAAGAAAAATAAGAACAGAAAGATAATCTTTGTACTTAGCAACCTGAACATCATTATTGACTTGAATAGAAGTTGCTGTTCCATTATAGACGTAGAACCAAAGTCTGATAAGTATTTTCCAGAAGAAGAGAAAAGGTGATGTAATAAAGCAATTACAAATATTTTATTATTCTCACTTTCAGAAAGAGAGGTAGAAAAAGACAGAGACAGAGACAGACAGAGACAGAGCAGATAAATGAGTTAATAGCCAATAAGATGAAAACACTAGAGAATTATGGTATTCTATAAGAAATTATTTTATAAAAATCAGAAACTGAAGATGAAAAGAGAGAAAAGGAGTGTTGGACAACTATGGTGGTAGTATAAATTTGTGTAAATTTTGCCAAACAATTAGTTTAAGTTCTTAAAATTGTATTTACTTTGAGAAGTTAATCTCATTTCTGGGAATCTATCCCAAAAGCTTGTCTAAAAGAATACTATTCATCACATTACTTAAAATTTCAAAATATGGAGAATATAAAAATATCCTACAATGTAGCTCATCTCTATAATAGTATATTATACAATTATTGAAAAATCATATTTTTGAACAATACTCAATAAGAGAAAAAATATGATATAATGTTACGTGATAAGGAAAGATTAAAAATTAATATTCAGATAATTCTAATTATAATATATATATTCATGGATGAGTTTGAATATATTTTGTCACTTACATATATAGATATTCACATGTATATTTTTTCTAGATATGTGAATTTTCAAATATGCATTCAGTTTACATTTATGATTGCTAAAATAAGATTTATTTTCTCCAGTTTTCACAGAAACAGCCATGCAAATTTTTATAATGAGGAAAATATGCATTTTAAATGATTCTAGATGTGTTATTTTGAGAGCAGAATGAAAGCCAGCAACTCTTGGGAGGTATTTAAAAGTAGAAGTTTGGAAAGAATTGTGAAGAACAGTCCTTGGGGAATGAACCGGATTGTATTCAACACAGAGGACATCTTTTTCTCCACTTACAGGTAGAAACTTCCATCAATAACCTCTAGTCACCCTCAAGTGGACATTTCTTTGTGGAGGGAAATAATAGAAAGCATTTTGCAGAAGCAGGGCTGGGAAAAATTGCATCTTCAGGAGTTGCAGTATCTATATAATTTCAGCAATCAAAAATTACTACAGAGTAAATATTAAGCAATAAAAATATAATTTTCTTAAAATGTTAATCAAGCTAGAAAGTCTATATAACTTAGACTTAAAACTTAAGTTTTAGAATAAGTATTGAGGAATTAAAATTATTTTTACAAAGCCTTAAATTCAAAGAAGTTTGGACTGATACAAGTAGATTACAGACACAGAAGGAAGAGGAAAAAAAATTAGAAACTAAAATAGATGTGTGGTTTTAAAATTGTATCCTTCTAAAACAACATTGTCAGTCTAATCATAAGAAAAACATCACAAAAACCGACACTGAAGAACATTCTACAAAACACCTGTCCAGTACTCCTCAAAACAGTCAAGTTTACCAAAAACAAAGTCTGAGAAACTGTCACAGCCAACAACAGCCTAAGGATTCACAATGGCTAAATGTAATGTGTTATCATGGATGACACCCTGCAACAGAAAATAGTAGGCAAAGCTAAAGAACTGAATAAATTTCAGACTTTAATTAATCAAAATGTACAAGTATTGATTTATTAATTATAAAAACATGTATCATACTAATGTAAGATGTTATAAAAAGGAAAAGTTGAGGGTGGAGCATATGGGAACTCTGTACTATCTTCACAATTTATCTGTAAGTCTAAAACTATTCTAAAAAATAAAGTTTTTTAAAAAATTGGGATCATAGTAATACCAAAGAAACATATTGTGGTACCAGAGATAAGTAAATGAATGGAATATCACTGCTAATGTATTCACAAAATAAATCTATGTAAGGCACGGTTCAAAACTATGAAGGCTTGATGCTGAGATTCTGAGTGTAGTTCCTGGGGAAGAAGCTCAGTTGTGCCGCTCTCCCCACTCAGGGTGCATGCTGCCTCTATAATAGCTTCCTGCAAAACTAACACCAGGGAGAGGAGAGAAGATGGTGGAAGAGTAAGACGCGGAGATCACCTTCCTTCCCCCAGATACAGTAGAAATACATCTACACGTTGAACTGCTCCTACAGAACACCCACTGAACGCTGGCAGAAAAAGTCAGACCTCCCAAAAGGCAAGAAACTCCCCCCGTACTTGGGTAGGGCAAAAGAAAAAAGAAATAACAGAGACAAAAGAATAGGGACGGCACCTGCACCAGTGGGAGGGAACTGTGAAGGAGGAAAGATTTCCACGCACTAGGAAGCCCCTTCGCGGGCAGAGACTGCAGGTGGCAGAGGGGGGAAGCTTCGGAGCCACGGAGGAGAGCGCAGCCACAGGGGTGCGGAGGGCAAAGCGGAGAGATTCCCGCACTTCCCGCACGGAGGCTCGGCGCTGACCAGCACTCACCAGCCCGAGAGGCTTGTCTGCTCAGCCGCCGGGGCGGGCGGGGCTGGGAGCTGAGGCTCGGGCTTCGGTCGGATCGCAGGGAGAGGACTGGGGTTGGCGGCGTGAACACAGCCTGAAGGGGTTAGTGCACCACAGCTAGCCGGGAGGGAGTCCGGGAAAAAGTCTGCAGCTGCCGAAGAGGCAAGAGACTTTTTCTTCCCTGTTTCCTGGTGCGCGAGGAGAGGGGATTCAGAGCGCCGCCTAAACGAACTTCAGAGACGGGCGTGAGCCGCGGCTAACAGCGCGGATCCCATAGCAACAGGGGCGCAGAAGGAAAAACGGAGAGATTCCCGCACAGAGGCTCGGCGCCGAGCAGCGCTCACCAACCCGAGAGGCTTGTCTGCTCCCCCGCAGGGGCGGGCGGGGCTGGGAGCGGAGGCTCGGGCTTCAGTTGGATCGCAGGGAGAAGACTGGGGTTGGCGGCGTGAACACAGCCTGAAGGGTTTAGCGCACCACAGCTGGCTGGGAGGGAGACCGGGAAAAAGTCTGCAGCTGCCGAAGAGGCAAGAGACTATTTCTTGCCTCTTTGTTTTGCGGCACGCAAGGAGAGGGGTTTCAGAGCGCCGCCTAAACGAACTCCAGAGACTGGCACGAGCCGCGGCTATCAGCGCGGACCCCAGAGACGGGCGTGAGACTCTGGGGCTGCTGCTGCTGCCTCCAAAAAGCCTGTGTGCGAGCACAGGTCACTCTCCACACCGCCCCTCCCGGGAACCCGTGCAGCCCGCCACTGCCAGCGTCCCGTGATCCAGGGACAACTTCCCCGGGAGAACGCACTGCGCACCTCAGGCTGCTGCAACGTCACGCCGGCCTCTGAAGCCGCAGGCTCGCCCCGCCTCCTCTGTACCCCTCCCTCCCCACGGCCTGGGTGAGCCAGAGCCCCCGAAGCAGCTGCTCCTTTAACCCCGTCCTGCCTGGGCAGGGAACAGACGCCCTCAGGCGACCTACACGCAGAGGCGGGTCCAAATCCAAAGCTGATCCCCAGGAGCTGTGCGAACAGAGAAGAGAAGGGGAAATCTCTCCCAGCAGCCTCAGAAGCAGCGGATTAAAACTCCACAAACAACTTGATGTGCCTGCATCTGTTGAATACCTGAATAGACAACGAATCATCCCAAATTCAGGAGGTGGACTTTGGGAGCAGGATATATTAATTTTTCCCCTTTTCCTTTTTTTTTGTGAGTGTATATGTATATGCTTCTGGGGGAGATTATGTCTGTATAGCTTTGCTTTATAATAGCTTTATTTTACTTCACTATATTATAGCCTCTTTCTTTCTTTCTTTCTTTCTATTTTTTCTCCCTTTTACTCTGAGCCATGTGGACAAAAGGCTCTTGGTGCTTCAGCCAGGCATCAGGGCCGTACCTCGGAGGTGGGAGAGCCAACTTCAGGACACTGGTCCACAAGAGACCTCCCAGCTCCACGTAATACCAAATGGCAAAAATCTCTCAGAGATCTCCATCTCAACATCAAGACCCAGCATCACTCAATGACCAGCAAGCTACAGTGCTGAACACCCTATGCCAAACAACTAGCAAGACAGGAACACAGCCCCATCCATTAGCAGAGAGGCTGCCTAAAATCATAATAAGGCCACAGACACCCCAAAATACACCACCAGACGTGGACGTGCCCACCAGAAAGACAAGATCCAGCCTCATCCACCAGAGCTCAGGCATTAGTTCCCTCCACCAGGAAGCCTACACAACCCACTGAACCAACCTTAGCCACTGGGGACAGATACCAAAAACAACAGGAACTACGAACCTGCAACCTGTGATAAGGAGACCCCAAACACAGTAAGATAAGCAAAATGAGATGACAGAAAAACACACAGCAGATGAAGGAGCAAGGTCAAAATACACTAGACTTAACAAATGAAGAGGAAATAGGCAGTCTACCTGAAAAAGAATTCAGAATAATGATAGTAAGGATGATCCAAAATCTTGGAAATAGAATAGACAAAATACAAGAAACATTTAACAAGGACGTAGAAGAACTAAAGAGGAACCAAGCAATGATGAAAAACACAATAAATGAAATTAAAAATACTCTAGATGGGATCAATAGCAGAATAACTGAGGCAGAAGAAAGGATAAGTGATCTGGAAGATAAAATGGTGGAAATAACTACTGCAGAGCAGGATAAAGAAAAAAGAATGAAAAGAACTGAGGACAGTCTCAGAGACCTCTGGGACAACATTAAACGCACCAACATTCGAATTATAGGGGTACCAGAAGAAGAAGAGAAAAAGAAAGGGACTGAGAAAATATTTGAAGAGATTATAGTTGAAAACTTCCCTAATATGGGAAAGGAAATAGTTAATCAAGTCCTGGAAGCACAGAGAGTCCCATACAGGATAAACCCAAGGAGAAACACGCCAAAACACATAGTAATCAAACTGTCAAAAATTAAATATAAGGAAAACATATTAAAGGCAGCAAGGGAAAAGAAACAAATAACACACAAGGGAATCCCCATAAGGTTAACATCTGATCTTTCAGCAGATACTCTGCAAGCCAGAAGGGAGTGGCAGGATATACTTAAAGTGATGAAGGAGAAAAACCTACAACCAAGATTACTCTACCCAGCAAGGATCTCATTCAGATGTGATGGAGAAATTAAAATCTTTACAGACAAGCAAAAGCTGAGAGAGTTCAGCACCACCAAACCAGCTTTACAACAAATGCTAAAGGAACTTCTCTAGGCAAGAAACACAAGAGAAGGAAAACACCTACAATAACAAACCCAAAACATTTAAGAAAATGGGAATAGGAACATACATATCGATAATTACCTTGAATGTAAATGGATTAAATGCTCCCACCAAAAGACACAGGCTGGCTGAATGGATACAAAAACAAGACCCATATATATGCTGTCTACAAGAGACCCACTTCAGTCCTAGAGACACATACAGACTGAAAGTGAGGGGATGGAAAAAGATATTCCATGCAAATGGAAATCAAAAGAAAGCTGGAGTAGCAATTCTCATATCAGAAAAAATTGACTTTAAAATAAAGACTATTACAAGAGACAAAGAAGGACACTATATAATGATCAAGGGATCGATCCAAGAGGAAAGTATAACAATTGTAAATATTTATGAACCCAACATAGGAGCACCTCAATACATAAGGCAAATACTAACAGCCATAAAAGGGGAAATCGACAGCAACACAATCATAGTAGAGGACTTTAACACCCCACTTTCACCAATGGACACATCATCCAAAATGAAAATAAATAAGGAAACAGAAGCTTTAAATGATACATTAAACAAGATGGACTTAATTGATATTTATAGGACATTCCACCCAAAAACAACAGAATACACATTTTTCTCAAGTGCTCATGGAACATTCTCCAGGATAGATCATATCTTGGGTCACAAATCAAGCCTTGGTAAATTTAAGAAAATTGAAATCGTATCAAGTATCTTTTCCGACCACAACGCTATGAGACTAGATATCAATTACAGGAAAAGATCTGTAAAAAATACAAACACATGGAGGCTACACAATACACTACTTAATAACGAAGTGATCACTGAAGAAATCAAAGGGGAAATCAAAAAATACCTAGAAACAAATGACAATGGAGATACGACGACCCAAAACCTATGGGATGCAGCAAAAGCAGTGCTAAGAGGGAAGTTTATAGCAATACAAGCCTACCTCAAGAAACAGGAAACATCTTGAATAAACAACCTAACCTTGCACCTAAAGCAATTAGAGAAAGAAGAACAAAAAAACCCCAAAGCTAGCAGAAGGAAAGAAATTATAAAGATCAGGTCAGAAATAAATGAAAAAGAAATGAAGGAAACAATAGCAAAAATCAATGAAACTAAAAGCTGGTTCTTTGAGAAGATAAACAAAATTGATAAAACATTAGCCAGACTCATCAAGAGAAAAAGGGAGAAGACTCAAATCAATAGAATTAGAAATGAAAAAGGAGAAGTAACCACTGACACTGCAGAAATACAAATGATCATGAGAGATTACTACAAGCAACTCTATGCCAATAAAATGGACAACCTGGAAGAAATGGACAGATTCTTAGAAATGCACAACCTGCCGAGACTGAACCAGGAAGAAATAGAAAATATGAACAGACCAATCACAAGCACTGAAATTGAAACTGTGATTAAAAACCTTCCAACAAACAAAAGCCCAGGACCAGATGGCTTCACAGGTGAATTCTATCAAACATTTAGAGAAGAGCTAACACCTATCCTTCTCAAACTCTTCCAAAATATTGCAGAGGGAGGAACACTCCCAAACTCATTCTACGAGGCCACCATCACCCTGATACCAAAACCAGACAAAGATGTCACAAAGAAAGAAAACTCCAGGCCAATATCACTGATGAATATAGATGCAAAAATCCTCAACAAAATACTAGCAAACAGAAACCAACAGCACATTAAAAGGATCATACACCATGATCAAGTGGGGTTTATCCCAGGAATGCAAGGATTCTTCAATATACGCAAATCAATCAATGTGATACACCATATTAACAAATTGAAGGAGAAAAACCATATGATCATCTCAATAGATGCAGAGAAAGCTTTCGACAAAATTCAACACCCATTTATGATAAAAGCCCTGCAGAAAGTAGGCATAGAGGGAACTTTCCTCAACATAATATAGGCCATATATGACAAACCCACAGCCAACATTGTCCTCAATAGTGAAAAACTGAAACCATTTCCACTAAGATCAGGAACAAGACAAGGTTGCCCACTCTCACCACTATTATTCAACATAGTTTTGGAAGTGTTAGCCACAGCAATCAGAGAAGACAAAGAAATAAAAGGAATCCAAATCGGAAAAGAAGAAGTTAAGCTGTCACTGTTTGCAGATGACATGATACTATACATAGAGAATCCTAAAGATGCTACCAGAAAACTCCTAGAGCTAATCAATGAATTTAGTAAAGTAGCAGGATACAAAATTAATGCACACAAATCTCTTGCATTTCTATACACTAATGACGAAAAATCTGAAAGTGAAATTAAGAAAACACTCCCGTTTACCATTGCAACAAAAAGAATAAAATATCTAGGAATAAACCTACCTAAGGAGACAAAAGACCTGTATGCAGAAAATTATAAGACACTGATGAAAGAAATTAAAGATGATACAAATAGATGGAGAGATATACCATGTTCCTGGATTGGAAGAATCAACATTGTGAAAATGACTCTACTACCCAAAGCAATCTACAGATTCAATGCAATCCCTATGAAACTACCACTGGCCTTTTTCACAGAACTAGAACAGAAAATTTCACAATTTTTATGGAAACACAAAAGACCCCGAATAGCCAAAGCAATCTTGAGAAAAAAAGTGGAGCTGGGGGAATCAGGCTCCCTGACTTCAGACTATATTACAAAGCTTCAGTAATCAAGACAGTTTGGTACTGGCACAAAAACAGAAATATAGATCAATGGAATAGGATAGAAAACCCAGAGATAAACCCACGCACATATGGTCACCTTATCTTTGATAAAGGAGGCAAGCATATACAGTGGAGAAAAGGCAGCCTCTTCAATAAGTTGTGCTGGGAAAATTGGACAAGTACATGTAAAAGTATGAAATTAGAACACTCCCTGACACCATGCACAAAAATAAACTCAAAATGGATTAAAGACCTAAGTGTAAGGGCAGACACTATCAAACTCTTAGAGGAAAACATAGGCAGAACACTCTATGACATACATCACAGCAAGATTCTTTTTGACCCAGCTCCCAGAGAAATGGAAATAAGAACACAAATAAACAAATGGGACCTAATGAAACTTAAAAGCTTTTGCACAGCAAAGGAAACCATAAGCAAGACCAAAAGACAACCAGCAGAATGGGAGAAAATATTTGCAAATGAAGCAACTGACAAAGGATTAATCTCCAAGATTTACAAGCAGCTCATGCAGCTCAATAACAAAAAAACGAACAACCCAATCCAAAAATGGGCAGAAGACCTAAATAGACATTTCTCCAAAGAAGATATACAGATGGCCTACAGACACATGAAAGAATGCTCAACATCATTAATCATTAGAGAAATGAAAATCAAAACTACCATGAAATATCATCTCACACCGGTCAGAATGGCCATCATCAAAATATCTAGAAACAATAAATGCTGGAGAGGGTGTGGAGGAAAGGGAACACTCTTGCACTGTTGGTGGGAATGTAAATTGATACAGCCACTATGGAGAACAGTATGGAGGTTCCTTAAAAAACTACAAATAGAGCTACCATACGACCCAGCAATCCCACTACTGGGCATATACCCTGAGAAAACCATAGTTCAAAAAGAGTCATGTACCAAAATGTTCATTGCAGCTCTATTTACAATAGCCAGGACATGGAAGCAACCTAAGTGTCCATCATCGGATGAATGGCTAAAGAAGATGTGGCACATATATACAATGGAATATACTCAGCCATAAAAAGAAATGAAATGGAGGTATTTGTAATGAGGTGGATGGAGTTAGAGTCTGTCATACAGAGTGAAGTAAGTCAGAAAGAGACAAACAAATATAGTATGCTAACACATATATACGGAATCTAAGGGAAAAAAAAAAAAAAAGGCCATGAAGAACCTAGTGGCAAGACGGGAATAAAGACACAGACCTACTAGAGAATGGACTTGAGGATATGGGGAGGGGGTGGGGTGAGATGTGACAGGGTAAGAGAGTGTCATGGCCATATATACACTACCAAATGTAAAATAGATAGCTAGTGGGAAGCAGCCGCATAGCACAGGGAGATCAGCTCTGTGCTTTGTGACCACCTAGAGGGGTGGGATGGGGAGGGTGGGAGGGAGGGAGATGCAAGAGGGAAGAGAAATGGGAACATATTGTATATGTATAACTGATTCACTTTGTTAGAAAGCAGAAGCTAACACACCATTGTAAGGCAATTATACTTCAATAAAGATGTTTAAAAAAAAAAAAAAAAACTAACACCAACGTTGAATGTTATTTTTGCTTTTCACCTTTCTTTGTAAAAGTGAAAATCCTCTTGGGATTTCTGTTGGTTAGCAAAAACAGGTACTAATGTAGATCTTTTATGAATGTAAAGTGACATAAAGATTTTCGGAAAGCAGGGGATACCTGTATATCCACAAAAATACTGAAGACTGAGGGTAGGATTCTTTTATTTTATTTTGAACTATTTTATTTGTTTTCAATTTTTGAAATAATATAAAATTAATTCATTATTAATTATCAGCATCAGATATTAAAATGATGGAAATTACAGGTGTAGAAAGTAATTGATATGTCATTGATATTAATTATCTAAAATTAATAATACATTGTGCACTATTTTGAGGTGGCTGGTGAAGGATGGGGTGGGAGAAAAATTAAGCGGGCAGTAAGTCCCTTCTTCAAGTATCAAGATGTACTTGTGCAATGCTTATAGTTAACAAACAGAGGTTAAATATATTATATAAAATTAAAAGGAACACTGACTGTGATATTTAGTGCCAGTACGTTTTGAATGAGTCCTCTTTCAGAAAAGCGAGACACTCAATGAACACCATCTCAGTAATAACCATGGGAACATGCAGCCAAAATACGCTGGTGATGATTTAAATATTTTATATTAGAGTAAACACATATTATGGACTAAATGTTATATTTTTACTGATATAAAATATAGAACATCTGAATTCCAAACAATTTTGCTGCTTTGGGTGATGACCCCAGACACAGAGCTATGTTTATCCAAAAAGCACTGTCCCAGCTACTTCTGGCCATATGATTGAAATACAGCAAAGGAACATTATTAGTTTAGCATAGTTCATGATGGTGTGACTGTTGAACCTTAGTGCTTTGTGCATTGTGTGTATATATATGACCATATATATTCATACACATAAGTAACCAACATAATTAATGAAAACAGAAAATACATTGGATATACAAAATATGATGTAATATATAAGATGAACATTACATATAGTTTGGGATTGACATGTACACATTGCTATATTTAAAATGGATAACCAACAAGGACCTATTGTATAGCACAGGGAACTCTGCTCAATATTATGTAACAACCTAAATGGGAAATGAATTTGAAAAAGAATAAATACATATATATGTATAACTGAAACATTTTGCTATGCACCTGAAACTAACACAACATTGTTAATCAACTGTACTCCAATATAAAATAAAAAGTGAAAAATAAAAATAAAAATAAAAAATATCAAGGCAAAAAAAATAAGAAAATAATGTGATATATGCAAATAAAAAGTTTTTCCCTCCATAGTTCATACTCTATAGTTTAACTAGATTCATCTGTTTTTCTAATAAGAAAGCCTTAGATAAAATAGACTGGTTACCTAAGAAACCATAAACCGTATTCTAGTATTTGGGGGCATAATTACTCTATTTATGATCATAACACTTAGAACCATTGTTTTGAGTCAACTTACAGTAACAGGGGATAATTTTGGTAGAATATTCTTTGAAGAATTCACCTATCTGTGAAATGTCCTTTTCCAAGATACACAAAATAGAACTCCTTTAAAAATAAATACAGATTTTAAAAGGTAGGTTTATACTCTCACCTTTCTGTATCCTATTTTTAAAACACCAGTTTAATACTGTGTTCAAAGCACTGATCTCATAATTGTCAATTTGAAGGAGTTAAATGAACTTATATTTTAGGTCTCTGAAGCCCCAAAGCATCTTTTCCTCTGACTCCAATTCATTTGTACATCAAGGTCTCACTTACAAAGCTGTTCTCTTAGAAGGTTCTACTGGGAAAATATTTTTCTCTGGACTCAGTCACATTTTCACAAGCAAAGTAAACTGATAAGCAGTTTAACTCCTTCCTTAATTATGTCTATAAATACTTTATTAAAACTAACACTCCTTTTTATATGTAAAATGAAGATTTTCTCCAAAAGAATGATTTGAAAAATTACTTTCAAGAGAAATAGGGTGTTTTTTAAAAACTGTTTGTTTCCTTTGTTTATGCTCTCATTATCATTCCTAGTATACACCTTTAGCTTCAAAATGTCTCTGTAGAACAAAGAGCGTATTTTGGTCTAGTTAACAGTAGTTAGCACCATCTTAATGAAACTCTTGGTAAGCTAAACTTAGCAAAAATTTTTGGATGTTGAGACTGATAATGCCACACATACACCCAAAGAATGTGAAGAGAATTATCATTCATATAATGAGGCTTTTGAGAACAGAGGAAGCCCCTAAACAGGTCTGAAAATGGCTTGAGAAGGCAGAGAGGAGACTGAGGCTGTTGGGAGAGTCTTGCCTGCACTGGGAGGGGGTGGGAAATGGAGTTTCATGGTTTGAACTTGCCAGATGCCAGATGAGGGAACGCTCGTTCTTTCTTTTCAGTTTGCCTAGATTTGGAGAAGAAGGGGAAGAGAGACAACTGAGGTTTAAAAGCTATCAGCCTTCAGACATCAAAAAAATGGAGAAAAACTATTAAAGCAGATGAGAAATTTGCCTACTTCCTATAGTCTGGAGAAAATGACTCTGATCTTACTAGTCATTATGATTCTGAATCTAATTTTTATTATCCTGAGTACACAGGTAAGTATAATGAAAAGAAGAATTTCATCTTACTATTCAAGAAAGCCAGATATTATCATGTCTAGCTTATTATAGCTTATTCACCACAATTTATTTGTTGTTGCTGTTTGTTTTTGTGCTGGAATGCTTTGCCATACCAGGAGAGAATTCCAGACATAGACGGATTAATGGCTACATTTAGGCAGTATTTTACTCATTACTTCTATAAAGAGATAATTTTGCCAATTGTGGGAGCAGGCTATTGAGAACATGATATGTGGTAGGCCCTAGAAGAGAATTTTACCAAAAATTTATAACCTATAACAGATGCCAATGTGCCCATAGTTCCAATATTGGATGTTCATATGATCGATGAATAAGTTATTGATCCATCACGATATTCCATTACAAAATGAATATACATTCTCGTTGGCAATTGCATCCACCAATTACATATTATTTTATTATTATTTTAATTGACTACTGAATTGTTATTTCTATGCACCTACTATATGAGGTTAAGATTTAGAATGGAGTCAGATTAATTATGGTTTCAATAAACAGCTACAAAAATTAAACCTGACCCTTCTTCATTAATTTTATTGCTGCCAAATGCAACAGGCATAACTCATTAAATCGCTACACTTCAATGTGAATTTATTACTGGTTTTTTTTCGTTTAATGTAGCTGGGATCAATCAGTGGTGAGGAGTGGTGGAGATTTGTAGATAAAGGGTAAGGCAGAAAAAAAATAGTAAGTTGTCAAAGAAAAGTGAATCACTCTCTGTGTACGGCCTAGGTTTACTTTGACTCTAAATCTGTGTATTCAAACACAGGCATTTCAATGGAAAGGGCGACTTTTCCTCAAATCATACTTTAAAAGCCCTGTGTACATTGAGTCTAAAACAATATGGATTTTTCTGAAGAAGAACTTTTTGCCAAATATTAGAAAACAAGATACTCTGTCAGGCCCTAAGTTTATTAATAGATTATTTTTACAGAGCCCCAAAGGAAAGGTTCAGAATTCCAAGTGACAAACTTCTGTCAAAAAAAAAAACAGATGGGGGGCTTCCCTGGTGGCACAGTGGTTGAGAATCTGCCTGCCAATGCAGGGGACACGGGTTCAAGCCCTGGTCTGGGAAGATCCCACATGCCATGGCGCAGCTAGGCCCGTGAGCCACAATTACTGAGCCTGCGCGTCTGGAGCCTGTGCTCCGCAACAAGAGAGGCCACGATAATGAGAGGCCCGCGCATCGCGATGAAGAGTGGCCCCCCACTTGCCACAACTAGAGAAAGCCCTTGCACAGAAACGAAGACCCAACACAGCCATAAATAAATAAATAAATAAATAAAATTAAAAAAAAAAATGATTTAGCAACAAGGCCTCCTCATTTTTATATTCAGGATAACATTGAGATAATCAGATACTATTTTTCTCATTTCTTAGTTCCTTACTGGTAAACTCTTACTTTTTGAATTGTTTGGAAAACCCAAGCAGAACTGAAGATACATGATCAAAATTGATAACACTCACAAGGTTTTGCCAAAAATAGGTTTGTCCACAGTCAGGTTCCAGGAACATGAACCTGTTGCCACTTAATCCTTTTGAAATGACATTTCTCTGTCTTTTATTTACAAGATAATGGAGAACAATGATATACATTTCAATTTTTATTTAATTGGAGATGTTAAAAATTGGATATTCTCTGGCCTACAATATATTATATTTCACAGTATACTAAAAATATGAAGACTGGTGCTTTACTCCTGTTCAGTTGTTAAAACATATATAAATTAAATTGATAAATGTCAATATTAGGCCTCACTTCTTTGTTATTTCTCAAAGTTTCATGTCTTGTAATGAGGGAAATGTTCTCGTATGGCAAATGGCTAAATAGCCCTCTAAACATGCTAAGGCAGGATTAGTCCAGGGTCCAACAAGAGAAAGGTGTTAGTAAATAGTTATTTATGTATTTTCTGGTTGATATATTTAAAACTATGAGTATTTATAACTGAGTAATAATTGTTTACATTACAGTTTCTTAAAAACACAGATAATTTAAATGTCTTTGTTTTAATAATTTCTTGATTTAGCACTTCATGATCAGAAATGATTTAACCTATTTGTTTTCTTACATACATTAAAAAATTTGGAAACCCTATATTTCTAAATATACAAGTGAATTACAAATGGCTGGTTATTTATCTATCTACTTGCCAGGGTTGGTCTTAAGGCTATATATGGATGATTTCATTTAATCTTCACAAAGATCCTATTATGTGGGCATTTTTTATTATTCCCTTTCAAAACTTATAGGTGAGAATGTAAAGATAGAATCTGGTTTCCTGAAATAAGTACAAGTTATAAAACCTATAATGTTGAGTTTTATGAATGTAGAAGATAGAACAATGCTAATGAATAGACAGCCATCCCCAACTGGAAATTGGCATCTTTTTTTACATGCTGGCAAAGCATTTTGTCAGATTGTTATTGATATAGTTTGGGTCTCAAAATATAGGTTGAGGGAGATTCTAGTACTAGAATGTATAATAGGACAAATAAATAAAAATATTTTGGAATGTGTAGATTTGTCACCATTTAAACAAGTCTTACAAGAGACATCTGATCTCAGACTAAAAATAATCAACTTGAAGTTAGGGATTAAAGAAAATAATGTTCCTTAAAATATTCAATCTCTGCTTATAACCTGGCATCTACATTGACAGAGTCTCCAGATTTGGAGCTTTACAGAGTTGAAAAATCCAAGTTTTGTAAACCAAATTGAAGGTACTAAATATCTCAGCAGAAGATAAAATCTTGGCCTTAGGCTTTTGTTAAGTAACTAATATTAAAAGATCTTTGCCAAGCAAATGTAGATTACGAACACTGCTTTTTGCCAAAAGACTATTGCTTCGAAATACTTCAAAGAAGTGACCATTAAGCTAAGCAAGGACTAATGGAAGAGAAGACTGCATAAAATAATAAAGTAACAAAACAGAAACCAACAAAAAATAACCCCTCAGGCTTAAAAGCTGTCTAAACTCATTGGCTATGGTTATGAAGTATTGAAAGGAACTATAATCACAAAACAAACAAATGGAAAGCAAGCAAGCAAGCAAACAAATAAAAGAAAGAAAAAGGAAGAAAGAAAGAAAGAAAGAAAAAGAAAGAAAGCAAGAAAGAAAAAAGGCTAGTTAGACACTTCCTGTGACTTTCAACACTTAAAGCAGTTCCTAGACCAGTGAATTTTCACTAGCAGAAATGGACTGCAAAAATTATGTATTCTCTAAAAAAGGTCTATCTCAGTTGTAGTTATGAAGCATAATGGACAGTAGAGATCATCTCAGAGGACAGAACTAAGAAAATATAGGAAAATAACTTTGCTGACATAACAGTGAGTTTTTGTAATTCTTGTCAGTCAGGATTTCAAATGTACTCTTGGATGTGATTGATTGATTGATTGACTATGTATGGAGAACTATTTTATTTTTATTTAAAACAAGTATTTAATATCAAAGGTTGGCAAGGGAATAGAGCATATGGGACTCTTATATATTGCCAGAGAGGGTGGAGATCATTTTTTTCTTCCAGTTTTACTGAGTTATAATTGACTTTGGCACTGTATAAGTTTAAGGTGTACAGCACAAAGATTTGACTTACGTACATCATGAAATGATTATCACAATAAGTTTAGTGAACATCCATCATCTCATATAGATACAAAATTAAGGAAATAGAAATATTCTTTTTCCCTTGTGATGAAAATGCTTAGGATTTACTCTCTTATCAACTTTCGTATATAGCATACAGCACTGTCAATCATATTTATCATGTTGTACATGACATCATGTGTAACGTTGTACATTATATCTCTATTACTTATTTATCTTATAACTGGAAGTTTGTACCTTTTGACCACCCTCATCCAATTTCCCCTTGCCTGACCCCAACTCTGGTAACCACAAATCTGATCTCTTTATCAATGAATTTTTTTGTTTGTTTGTTTTTGAAGTAAAATGACCTAAACGTCATGTTAGTTCTTGTTACATAACACAGTGATTTGATAGTTCTATATATTTCAACATGATAAGTTTAGTTAACATCTGTCATCATGCAAAAATATTACACAATAATTGACTATATTCTGCACAATGTACATTTCATAACTGTGACTCAATTATTTTGTAACTGGAAGCTTGTACCCTTAATTCTTCTCACCTATATCTTTCCCCCTCCACCCACTTCCGTCTTGCAACCTTCTGATTGTTCTCTATATCTGTACCTCTGTTTCTGTTTTGATGTTTGTTCATCTGCTTTGTTATTTATATTTCACATATAAGTGAAATCATACAGTATTTGACTTATTTCACTTAGCATAATATGCTCTAGGTTCATCCATATTGTCACAAATGTCAAGATCTCATCCTTTTTAATGACTAATATTCCATCATATGTACTTACCACACCTTCTTTATCCATTTATTTATTTATGGGTATTTAGGTTGCTTCTATACCTTGGTTATTGTAAATAATGCTTCAATGAACATAAGGGTGCATGTATGTTTTCTAATTAGTGTTCTCATTTTTTTTGGGTAAATACCCAGGGTGGAGTTGCTAGATGATATGGTAGTTCTACCTTTAATTATTTAAGAAATCTCCCTATTGTTTTCCATAGTGGCTACACCAGTTTATATTCCTCCCAACAGTGCTCAAGAGTTCCCTTTTCTCCACATCCTCAACAACACCTGTTATTTGTTGTCTTTTTGATTATAGCCATTCTGAAAGGTGTGAAGTGATATCTCCTTTTTTTTTTTTTTTTGGAGTATAATTGCTTTACACTGTTGTGCTAGTTTCTGTTGTACAGTGAAGTGAATCATCTATATGTATACATATATCCCCTCCCTCTTGGACCTCCCTCCCCTCCTTCCCACCCATCTAGGTTGTCACAGAACACAGAGCTGAGCTCCCTGTGCTATACAGCAGGTCCCCACTAGCTATCGGTTTTACACATGATAGTGTATTTACGTCAAACCTAATCTCCCGATTCATCCCACCCTCCCCATCCCCCTCTGTGTCCACACGTCTGTTCTCTATGTCTGCGTTTCTATTCTTTCCCTGCAAATATGTTCATCTGTACCATTTTTCTACATTTCCCATATATGTGTTAATATATGATATTTGTTTTTCTCTTTCTGACTTGCTTCACTCTGTATGACAGACTCTAGGTCCATCCACATCTCTACAAATGACCCAATTTCATTTCTTTTTATGGCTGAGTACTATTCCATTATATATATGTGCCACATCTTCTTTGTCTATTCATCTGTCGATGGAAATTTAGGTTGTTTCCATGTCCTGGTTATTCATTTCCCTCTGATCAGTGATGTTGAGCATATTTTCATATGCCTGTTGGCCATCTGTATGTATTCTTTGGAAAAATGTCTATACATATCCTCTGCCCATTTTAAATTGAATTTCTTGTGTTTTTGATGTTGAGTTGTGTGTTCTTTGTATATTTTGTATATAAACACCTTATCAGATATTGTTTGAAAATATCTTCTTCTATTCATTAGGCAGTCTTTTCATTTTGTTTATAGTTTCCTTCACTGTGCAAAAACTTTTTAGTTTGATGTAATCCCATTTGTTTATTTTTGCTTTTGTTCCCCTTCCCTAAGGTGACATATCCAAAAAAATATTACCAAGATCAATGTCAAAGAGCATACTACCATGTTTTCTTATAGAAGTTTTATGGTTTCAAGTCTTACATTTAAGTCTTTCATCTATTTTGAATTTATTTTTGTGCATGGTATGAAAGAGTAGTCCAGTTAATTTCTTTTGTGTATAGCTGTCCAGTTTTCCCAACATGATATATTGAACAGGCTATCTTTATCCCATTTTATATTCTTGAATTCTTTGCCATACATTAATGGTCCACATAACTGTGGATTCATTTCTGGACTCTCTATTATGTTTCATTGATCTATGTGTCTGTTTTGGTGCTATTAATGAACTGTTTTGATTAATGCAGCTTTGTAGTATAATTTGAAATCAGGGCACATGATACCCCCAACTTCGTTCTTCTCTCTCAATATTGTTTTGGCTATTCAGGGTCTTCTGTGTTTCCATACAAATTTTAGAGTTATTTGTGCTAGTTCTGTGAAAAATACTGCTGGTATTTTGATAGGGTTTGCATTGAATCTGTAGATTGCCTGGGTGGTATGGTCACTTAAACAATATTAATTCTTCCATTCCATGAACATGGCTTATCTTTCCATCTATTTGTGTTGTCTTCAATTTCTTTCATCAGTGTCTTATAGTTTTTCGAGTACAGGTCTTTTACCTCCTTGGTTAGATTTATTTCAAGGCATTTTATTCTTTTTGGTGCAATTATAAGTGGGTTTATTTTCTTAATTTCTTGTTCTGATAGTTCATTGTTAGTGTATAGACATGCAACAGATTTCTTTATACTAATTTTGTATCCTGCAACTTTACCAAATTCATTGATGAGTTCTAGTAGTTATTTGGTGACACCTTTAGGATTTTTTGTGTGTATATGATGTCATGTGCAAACAGTGAAAGTTTTACTTTTTTCTCTCAAGTTTGTATTCCTTTCATTTCTTTTTCTTGTCTGATGCTGTGTCTAGGGCTTCCAATACTGTGTTGGATAAGAGTGAAAAAGTGGGCATCCTTGTCTTGTTCCTGATCTTAGAGGAAATGTTTTTGACCTTTCACCATCAAACATGATGTTAGCTGTGGGCTTTATCATACTAACCTTTATTGTGTTGAGGTATGTTCCCTCTATACCCACTTTGTTGAGAGTTTTTATTATGGAAGAATACTGAATTTTCTCAAAAGTTTTTTCTGCATCTATTGAGATGATCATATGATTTTTATTCTTAAATTTGTTAATGTAGTGTATCACATTAATTGATTTGTAGTTATTGAACCCTCCTTGCATCCCTGGGCTATATCCCACTTGATTATGGTGTATGTTCATTTTAATATTGAATGTGGTTTGCTAATCTTTTATTGAGAATTTTTACATGTATGTTCATCAGTGATGTTGGCCTGTAATTTTCTTTTTTTGTGGTATCTTTGTCTGGTTTTGGTATCAAAGTGTTACTGGATTCATAGAATGAGTTAATAAGCATATCTTCCTCTGCAATTTTCTGAAATACTTTGAGGAGTATAGGTGTTAACTCTTCTCTAAATGGTTGGTAGAACTCACCTATGAACATATCTGATCATGAACTTTTTTCTGTTGGTAGTTTTTAAACAACTGATTTAATTTTAATACTGGTAATTAGTGTGTTCATATTTTCTATATGTTTCTAGTTCAGTCTTGAGAGATTGTACATTTCTGAGAATTTATCCTTTTCATCTGCTTTGTCCTTTTATTGGCATATAATTGCTCAGAGTAATCTCTCACAATTCTCTGTTTCTGTGGTATAAATTATAATTTCCCCTTTTTCATTTCTGACTTTATTGATTTGGGCCTTCTTTCTTTCTTTTTTTTTAACTTTTTCTTGATGAGTCTAAAGGTCTATCAATTTTGTTGGTTTCAGAGAAACAGCTCTTTGTTTCACTGATCTTTTCTATTGTTTTCTTGTCTCAATTTCATTTATTTCTCTCTGATCTTTATAATTTATTTTCTTCTACTTTGTTATTGATTTTTTCTTCCTGTTCTAGTTCCTTTAGATATAAGGTTAAGTTGCTTATTTGAGATTTGTTGTTTGCTGAGGTAGGCATGTATCATTATAAACTTACCTCTTAGAACTGCTTTTGCTGCATCCCATAAATTTTGGATTATTGTGGATTTGTCTTCATCTACTTCCAGGAGCTTCCACGTATTTTTTTTTAAATTTCTTCTTTGATTTCTTCAGTGATCCATTTATTGTTTAGCCTGCATATGCTTCTGTTTTTTGCAGTTTTATTTCTTGTAGTTGATTTCTAGTATCACAGCATTGTGGTCAGAAAAGATGCTTAATATTATTTCAATTTTCTTAGATTTACTAAGATTTGTTTTGTTGCCTACCCTGTGATCTATTCTGGAGAATATTCCTTGCACACTTGAAAGGAATGTGTATGTGTGTATGTATATACATAAAATGTCGGTGGAGCTTCAAGGTGGCAGAAGAGTAAGATGTGGAGATCACCTTCCTCCCCACAAATACATCAGAAATACATCTACATGTGGAACAACTCTTACAGAACACTTACTGAATGCTGGCAGAAGACCTCAGACCTCCCAAAAAACAAGAAACTCCCACATACCTGGGTAGGGCAAAAGAAAAAAGAAAAAACAGACAAAAGAATAGGGATGGGACCTGCACCAGTGGGAGGGAGCTGTGGAGGAGGAAAGATATCCACACACTAGGAAGCCACTTAGAGGGTGGAGACTGCAGGTGGCAGAGGTGGGAAACGTCGGAGCCATGGAGGAGAGTGCAACAACAGGGGTGAGGAGGGCAAATCAGAGAGATTCTCGCACAGAGGATCGGTGCCAACCAGCACTCACCAGTCCGAGAGGCTTGTCTGCTCACCCGCTGGGGCAGCTGGGGGCTGGGAGCTGAGGCTCCGTCTTCAGAGGTTGGATCCCAGGGAGAGGATTGGTGTTGGCTGTGTGAACACAGCCTGAAGTGGGTTAGTGCAACACAGATAGCAGGGACGGAGTCCGGGGAAAAGTCTGGAGTTGCCGAAGAGGCAAGAGACTTTTTCTTGCCTCTTTGTTTCCTGGTGCGCGAGGAGAGGGGATTAAAAGTGCCGCTTAAAGGAGCTCCAGAGATGGGCGCAAGTCGCTGCCATCAGCATGGACCCCAGAGGCGGGCATGAGATGCTAAGGCTGCTGCTGCAGCCACCAAGAAGCCTGTGTGCAAGCACAGGTCACTGTCCACACCTCCCCTCCCGGGAGCCTGTGCAGCCTGCCACTGCCAAGGTCCCGTGATCCAGGGACAACTTCCCCAGGAGAACACACGACACACCTCACGCTGGCCTCTGCAGCCACAGTCTCATCCCGCATTCCATACCCCTCCCACCCCCGGCCTGAATGAGCCAGAGTCCCCGCATCAGCTGCTCCTTTAGCCCCATCCTGTCTGAGCAAAGAACAGACGCCCTCTGGTGACATACATGCAGAGACAGGGCCAAATCCAAAGCTGAACACCAGGAGCTGTGCGAACAAAGAAGACAAAGGGAAATCTCTCCTAGCAGCCATAGGAGCAATGGATTAAATCTCCAGTCAACTTGATGTATCCTGCATCTGTGGCATACCTGAATAGACAACAAATCATTCCAAATTGAGGAGGTGGAATTTGAGAGCAATGATATATATATATTTTTCCCTTTTTCTCTTATTGTGAGTGTGTATGTGTATGCTTCTGTGTGTGATTTTGTCTGTATAGTTTTGTTTTTACTATTTGCCCTAGGGTTCTGTCTGTCCGCTTACTTTTTTTTAGTTTTTTTTTTTTTTTTTAGTATAGTTTTTAGTGCTTGTTATCATTGGATTTGTTTTTTGGTTTGGTCGCTCTGTTCTTTCTTTCATTCTTTTTAAAATTTTTATTATTAAAAAAATTTTTTTTTAATAATTACTTTATATTATTTATTATAATAACTTTATTTTATTTTATCTTCTTCTTTCTTTCTTTCTCTTTTTTGTCCCTTTTATTTTGAGCCATGGGGATGACAGTCTCTTGGTGTTCCAGCCAAGGGTCAGGGCTGTGCCTCTGAGGTGGGAGAGCCAACTTCAGGACATTAGTCCACAAGAGACCTCCCAGCTCCATGTAATATTAAATGGCGAAAGTCTCCCAGAGATCTCCATCTCTATGCCAAGACCCAGCTCCACTCAATGACCAGCACACTGCAGTGCTGGACACCCTATGCCAAACAACTAGCAAAACAGGAACACAACCCTACCCATTAGCAGAGAGGCTGCCTAAAATCATAATAAGGCCACAGACACCCCAAAACACACCACCAGACGTGGACCTGCCCACCAGAAAGACAAGATACAGCCTCATCCACCAGAACACAGGCATTAGTCCCCTCCACCAGAAATCCTACACAACCCACTGAACCAACTTTAGCCACAGGGGGCAGACACCAAAAACAATGGGAACTATGAACCTGCAGCCTGTGAAAAGGAGACCCCAAACACAGTAAGTTCAGCAAAATGAGATGACAGAGAAACACACAGCAGATGAAGGAACAAGGTAAAAACCCACCAGACCTAATAAATGAAGAGGAAATAGGCAGTCTACCTGAAAAAAGATTCATAATAATGATAGTAAAGATGATTCAAAACCTTGGAAATAGAATGGAGAACATACAAGAAACGTTTAACAAGGACCTAGAAGAACTAAAAAGCAAACAAACAGTAATTAATAACACAATAAATGGAATTAAAAATTCTCTAGAAGGGATCAATAGCAGAAAAACTGAGGCAGAAGAACAGATAAATGACCTGGAAGATAAAAGAGCAGAAATAACTTCTGCAGAGCAGAATAAAGCAAAAGGAATGAAAAGAATTGAGGACAGTCTCAGAGACCTCTGGGACAACATTAAATGCACCAACATTCGAATTGTAGGGGTCCCAGAAGAAGAAGAGAAAAAGGAAGGAACTGAAAAAAATATTTGAAGAGATTATAGTTGAAAACTTCCCTAACATGGGAAAGAAAATAGTTAATCAAGTCCAGGAAGCAGAGAGTCCTCAGGATAAATCCAAGGAGAAACACGCCACGACACATATAAATCAAAGTATCAAAAATTAAATACAAAGAAAAAATATTAAAAGCAGCAAGGGAAAAGCAGCAATTAACATACAAGGGAATCCCCATAAGGTTAAGAGCTGATCTTTCAGCAGAAACTCTGAGAGACAGAAGGGAGTGGCAGGACATATTTAAAGTAATGAAGGGGGAAAACCTATAACAAAGATTACTCTACCAAGCAAGGATCTCATTCAGATTTGTTGGAGAAATTAAAATCTTTACAGACAAGCAAAAGCTGAGAGAGTTCAGCACCACCAAACCAGCTTTACAACAAATGCTAAAGGAACTTCTCTAGGCAGGAAACACAAGAGAAGGAAAAGACCTACAATAACAAACCCAAATCAATTGAGAAAATGGTAATAGGAACATACATATCGATAATTACCTTAAATGTAAATGGATTAAATGCTCCCAACAAAAGACATAGACTGGCTGAATGGATACAAAAACAAGACCCATATAGATGCTGTCTACAAGAGACCCACTTCAGACTTGGGACACATACAGACTGAAAGTGAGGGGATGGAAAAAGATATCTCATAGAAATGGAAATCAAAAGAAAGCTGGAGTAGAAATTCTCATATCAGAAAAAATAGACTTTAAAGCAAAGACTATTACAAGAGACAAAGAAGGACACTATATAATAATGACCAAGGGATCAATCCAAGAAGAAGATATAACAATTGTAAATATTTATGCACCCAACATAGGAGCACCTCAATACATAAGACAAATACTAACAGCCATAAAAGGGGAAATCAACAGTAACACAATCATAGTAGGGGACATTAACACCCCACTTTCACCAATGGACAGATCATCCAAAATGAAAATAAATAAGGAAACCCAAGCTTTAAGTGATACATTAAACAAGATGGAATTAAGTGATATTTATAGGACATTCCATCCAAAAACAGCAGAATATACTTTCTTCTCAAATCAAGCCTTGGGAAATTAAAAAAAAAATTGAAATCATATCAAGTATCTTTTCTGACCACAGTGCTATCAGACTAGATATCAATTACAGGAAAAAATCTGTAAAAACTACAAACACATGGAGGCTAAACAATACACTACTTCATAACCAAGAGATCACTGAAGAAATCAAAGAGCAAATCAAAAAATACCTAGAAACAAATGACAATGAAAACACACTGACCAAAAGCCTATGGGATTCAGCAAAAGCAATTCTAAGAGGGAATTATACAGCAATACTATCCTACCTTAAGAAACAAGAAACATCTCAAATAAACAATCTAATCTTACACCTAAAGCAACTGGAGAAAGAAGAACAAAAAAACCCCAAAGTTAGCAGAAGGAGAGAAATCATATAGATCATACCACAAATAAATGAAAAAGAAATGAAGGAAACGATAGCAAAGATTAATAAACCTAAATTTGGTTCTTTAAGAAGATAAACAAACTTGATAAATCATTAGCCAGACTCATCAAGAAAAAAAAGGGAGAAGACTCAAATCAATAGAATTAGAAATGAAAAAGAGGAAGTAACAACTGACACTGCAGAAATACAAAGGGTCATGAGAGATTACTACAGCAACTATAAGCCAATAAAATGGACAAGCTTGAAGAAATGGACAAGTTCTTAGAAAGGCACAACCTTCCATACTGAACCAGGAAGACATAGAAATTATGAACAGACCAATCACAAAAATTGAAATTGAAACTGTGATTAAAAATCTTCCAAAAAACAGAAACCCAGGACCAGATGGCTTCACAGGCAAATTCTATCAAACATTTAGAAAAGAGCTAACACCTATCTTTCTCAAACTCTTCCAAAATATAGCAGAAGGAGGAACACTCCCAAACTCATTCTATGAGGCCACCATCACCCTGATACCAAAAACAGACAAAGATGTCACAAAGAAAGAAAACTACAGGCCAATATCACTGATGAACATAGATGCAAAAATCCTCAACAAAATACTAGCAAACAGAATCCAACAGCACATTAAAAGGATCATACACCATGATCAAGTGGGGTTTATCCCAGGAATGCAAGGATTCTTCAGTATATGCAAATCAATCAATGTGATAAACCATATTAACAAACTGAAGATGAAAAACCATATGATCATCTCAATAGATGCAGAGAAAGCTTTTGACACAATTCAACACCCATTTATGATAAAAGCCCTGCAGAAAGTAGGCATAGAGGGAACTTTCCTCAACATAATAAAGACCATATATGACAAACCCACAGCCAACATCATCCTCAATGGTGAAAAACTGAAACCATTTCCACTAAGATCAGGAACAAGACAAGGTTGCCCACTCTCACCACTATTATTCAACATAGTTTTGGAAGTGTTAGCCACAGCAATCAGAGAAGAAAAAGGAATCCAAATCAGAAAATAAGTAGTAAAGCTGTCACTGTTTGCAGATGATATGATAATATACATAGAGAATCATAAAGATGCTACCAGAAAACTACTAGAGCTCATCAATGAATTTGGTAAAGTAGCAGGAAAAAAAATTAATGCACAGAAATCTCTTGCATTCCTACTCACTAATGATGAAAAATCTGAAAGTGAAATTAAGAAAACACTCCCATTTACCACTGCAACAAAAAGAATAAAATATCTAGGAATAAACCTACCTAAGGAGACAAAAGACCTGTATACAGAAAATTTTAAGACACTGATGAAAGAAATTAAAGATGATACAAATAGATAGAGAGATATACCATGTTCTTGGATTGGAAGAATCAACATTGTGAAAATGACTCTACTACCCAAAGCAATCTACAGATTCAATGCAATCCCCATCAAACTACCACTGGCATTTTTCACAGAACTAGAACAAAAAAATTCACAATTTGTTTGGAAACACAAAAGACTCCGAATAGCCAAACAATCTTTAGAAAAAAAAAACGGAGCTGGAGGAATCAGGCTCCCTTACTTCAGACTATATTACAAAGCTACAGTGATCAAGACAATATAGTACTGGCACAAAAACAGAAATATAGATCAATGGAACAGGATAGAAAGCCCAGAGATAAACCCACGCATATATGGTCACCTTATCTTTGATAAAGGAAGCAAGAATATACAGTGGAAACAAGACAGTCTCTTCAATAAGTGGTGCTGGGAAAACTGGACAGTGACATGTAAAAGAATGAAATTAGAACAGTCCCTAACACCATACACAAAAATAAACTCAAAATGGATTAAAGACCTAAATGTAAGGCCAGACACTATCAAACTCTTAGAGGAAAACATAGGCAGAACATTGTATGACATAAATCACAGCAAGATCCTTTTTGACTCAGCTCCTAGAGAAATGGAAATAAAAACAAAGATAAACAAATAAGACCTAATGAAACTTAAAAGCTTTTGCACAGCAAAGGAGACCATAAACAGGACGAAAAACCAACCCTCAGAATGGGAGAAAACATTTGCAAATGAAGCAACTGTCAAAGGGTTAATCTCCAAGATTTACAAGCAGCTCATGCAGCTCAATAACAAAAAAACAAACAACCCAATCCAAAAATGGGCAGAAGACCTAAATAGACATTTCTCCAAAGAAGATATACAGATTGCCAACAAACACATGAAAGAATGCTCAACATCATTAATCATTAGAGAAATGCAAATCAAAACTACAATGAGATATCATCTCAAACCAGTCAGAATGACCATCATCAAAAAATCTACAAACAATAAATGCTGGAGAGGGTGTGGAGAAAAGGGAACACTCTTGCACTGTTGTTTGGAATGTAAATTGATACAGCCACTATGGAGAACAATATGGAGGTTCCTTAAAAATCTAAAAATAAACTACCATATTGCCCAGGAATCCCACTACTGGGCATATACCCTGAGAAAACTATAATTCAAAAAGAGTCATGTACCACAATGTTCATTGCAACTCTATTTACAATAGCCAGGACATGGAAGCAACCTAATGTCCATCAAGAGATGAATGGATAAAGAAGATGTGGCACATATATACAATGGAATATTACTCAGTCATAAAAAGAAATGAAATTGAGTTATTTGTAGTGAGGTGGATGGACCTAGAGTGTGTCATACAGGGTGAAGTAAGTCAGAAAGAGAAAGACAAATCCCGTATGCTAACACATATATATAGAATCAAAAAAAAAAAAAAAAAGGTCATAAAGAACCTAGGGGCAAGATGGGAATAAAGACACAGACCTACTAGAGAATGGACTTGAGGATATGGGGAGGGGGAAGGGTAAGCTAGGGCAAAGTGAGAGAATGGCATGGACACATATACACTACCAAATGTAAAATAGATAGCTAGTGGGAAGCAGTCGCATAGCACAGGGAGATCAGCTCTGTGCTTTGTGACCACCTAGAGGGGTGGGATAGGGAGGGTGGGAGGGAGGGAGATGCAAGAGGGAAGAGATATGGGGATATATGTATATGTATAACTGATTCACTCCTTTATAAAGCAGAAACTAACACACAATTGTAAAGCAATTATAGTCCAACAAAGATGTTAAAAAAAAAAAGTCAGTTTACCCTAATGTGTCCTTTAAGTCAAGTGTTTATTTATATTCTTCTGGATGATCTGTCCATTGATGTAAGTGAAGTGATAAATTCTCTTACTATTACTGTTTTACTGTCAATTTCTCTCTTTATGTCTGTTAATATTTGCTTTATTTTTTTGGTGCTCCTATGTTGGGTGCATACCTATTCACAGTTGTTATGTCTTCTTTGATTGATCACTTGACCATTGTGTTATATTCTTCTTTGTCTCGTCTTACAATCTTTATTTCACAGTCTATATATTCTGATATAATTATTGATACCCTGGCTTTCTTTTCATTTCCATTTGCATGAAATACCTTTTCCCATTCCCTCATTTTCAGTCTGTGTGTGTTTTTAAATCTCAAGTGAGTCTCTTGTAGGCAGCAAATATATGCGTCTTATTTTTTTTATCCATTCAGCTATTCTGTGTCATGTGATTGGAGCATTTATTCCATTTACATGTAAAGTAATTATTGATAACTTATTGCCATTTTGTTAATTATTTGTTTTTTTTTTTTTCTTTCTTTCTTTTTCCTTTGATTTCTTCCCTTGTGGTTTGATGATTATCTTTAATGTTTGGATTCATTTCTCTTTTTTACTGTGTGTATCTATTATAGAATTTTAGGTTTTTGTTACTATGAGGTGTATATGTAGTAATCTCTAGATACATGTGATTATTTTAAATTGCTAATCTCTTAAGTTCAAAAGCATTTTAATAGCCCTGCATTTTTACTCCCCCTTCCATCATTTTTACTCTCTTTAACATCATATTTTACATCTTTTTGTTTTGTGTATTTCTCAAATACTTATTGTAGATATTGATGATTTTACTACTTTTGTCTTTTAATGTTCCTATTAGCTTTATATATCGTTCATCTATTACCTTTACTGCATATTTGCATTTGCCAGTGAAATTTTTCCTCTCAAAATTTTCATATTTCTAGCATGGCTCTTTTTTTTTTTTTTTTTCACTTAGAGAAATCCCTTTAGAATTTCTTGTAAGCTGTTTTAGTGGTGCTGAGGTCTTTTAGCTTTTGGTTGTGTGTAAAAGTTGTGCTCTCTCCATCAAATCAGAATGACATCCTTGCCAGGTAGACTAGTTCTGGTTGTAGGTTTTTCCCTCTCATCACTTTAAATATACTGTACCACTTTCTCTGATCTGCAGAATTTCTGCTGAAAAGTCAGCTGAAAGACCAATCAGAGTTCCTTTGTATGTAACTTGTTGTTTTTCCCTTTCTGCTTTTATATTCTCTCTTTATCTTTAGTTTTTTCCTTTTTAATTACAATATGTTTTGGTGTGGTCCTTTTTGGATTGATTCTGTTTGGGACTCTCTGTGCTTCCTGGACCTGGATGTCTGTTTCCTTTTCCAGGTTAGGAAAGTTTTCCACTGTTAAGTCTTCAAATATATTCTCTGCCCTGTTCTCTCTCTAGTCCTTCTGGAACTCCTATAATATGAATGTTAGCATGCTTCACATTGTCTCAGAGGTCTCTTAAACTGTCCTCATTTATTTACTTTAAATTTTTTCCATTTAACTTGAATGATTTCCACTACTCTTTCTTCCAGTTCACTGATCCATTCCTCTGTATCATCTAATCTACTGTTGATTCACTCTAGTGTATTTTTTATTCCATTATTGTATTCTTCATGTATGTTTTGTTCTTTTTTATATTTTCTTTGTTAAAAACTTCTAACTTTTCATTTTGTTCATCCAATCTTCTCCCACATTCTTTGAACATCTTTACTATCATTACCTTGAACTTTTGATTGGGTAGATTTATTATTTCCATTTCACTTAATTATTCTTTTGGTGTGTTATTTTGTTCCTTTGTTTAGAACATATTTTTTTTGTTGTTGCCTCATTTTGCCTAATTCACTGTTTTTATTTCTTTGTATTTTGTAAGTTCGTTATGTTCCACCTGGAGAAATGGTTTTTTGTAGGATACATCCTATGTGTCCCAGCAATGCATGCCCCTCTGGTCACCAGAGCTACATGCTTTAGGGGTGTTCCCTATGTGGGCCATATGAATCTTTTTTTTTGTTTTTGGTGGCAGGCTTACTATTGTGTGCAGTCTGATAAACGTGGCTGGTCCCTGTCTGGTTGGTTGCCAGACCCTGCTTTGTGCAGAGGCTGCTGTTCACTGGTGGGCAAGTCTGTGAATTGAGGCAACTGGCTGTGGAGCCCCAGGATCTCCTGGGTTTAGTGTTGCCCCACTGGTGAATGTAGTTAAGTTCTTCAGTGGGTTGTTGCAGGGTCAGGGGTCCTGGATCTAGTGTCTTCCTACTGGTAAGTGGACCTGTTCCTAACTTCACTGGTTGCTGGGTCTGGGGTGACTCATAGCTGGTATGGGCCCACTGGTGAGTGGAGCTGGGTCCCAGGGTGGCTTGCTGAATAGTCCAGCATGTCTTGGAGCTCATGTTGGTCTGTTGCTTTGTGAGAACAAGGCTGGTGGGTCCTATAGCTAGTACCATCCTGCTGGTGAGCAGAGCCAGATCACAAGATCTTTGGTTGCAGAGCCCTGGGGGTTCCCAGAGTGTGTATGGACTGCTGTTTGGGGAGGCTGGTTCCTGACAACTGGCTACAGGCTCTAGAGAGTCCCAAAGCTCATGTCAGCCTGCTGGTGGGTGGGTCCAGATCCTGGGGCAGCTGGTTGAGAGCCCCAAGGTGTCTCAGAATGGTGTTGGCCTACTGGTGGGTGGGGCTGGTCCCAAGACTAGAGCTGTCTCACTGATGTTTCAGATCAGGACCCAGGATTTCCTGGGGCTGCTGCCTTCCCACAGGGGGTGGTGCAGTTCCTAGCGTCTCTAGCTGCAAGGCCCTGGGGATACAGGGGCTAGTGCCAGCACACTGGTATGTGGGTCTGTTTACTGGACCCTTTGGTGGACAGGGCAATATCCCTGGGTAGCTGTGGGCTCAGGGAATATTACGGCAGTTGGCCTGCTGTTGAGTTGAGCTGGGTCCCTGCTTAGTTAGTTGTTTGGCCTGAGATGTCCCAGTACTTGTGCTGACAGGCTGGTAGGTGGGGCTTGGCCTGGTGATAATAAGCTACAGGAAAAATTCCAAAATGGTGCTAGCCTGCACCAGTGTTCTGATGGTAGATTAAGCACCCCCAAATGGGTGCCACCAATGTTTATATGCCCAGGGTGAGCTCCAGATGCCTCCTCCCTCTCTGGGAGATTCTCCTTGAACAGCAGGTGGGTCTAACCTAAGCTTGTTTCAAATTACTGTTTTTTCCCTCGGTCCCAGAGCATGTTAGATTTTATGTGCATCCTTTAAGAGGGGAGTATCTATTTCTCACAGCCCTCTGGCTCTCCTGAAAGTTAGTCCCAATGACTTTCAAAGCCAGATGTTCTGGGGGCTGGTCTTTCCAGCGAAGACCCCCCAGGCTTGGGAACCCAACGTGACGCTCAGAACCCTTGCTCCTTGTGGAGAACCTCTGTAATTGTAATTATCCTCTTATTTGTGGGTCACCCACCCTGAGGTATGGGTCTTGACTATACCATGTCTTTGCCCCTCCTACCTGTTTCATTGTGGTTTCTTCTTTATATCTTTTGTTGTAGGAGGTGTTTTCTGCTAGACTTCTAGTCTTTCTCATCATTAGTTGCTCTGTAAATAGTTGTAATTTTGGTGTGCCCAAGGAAGGAGATGAGTTCAAGGTCTTCTTACTCTGCCACCTTGGCCACTCTCTGCCATCCTGGATGTTTTTTAAATTCTCTACTTTGAACAGGTAATTTTATTGCAGTTATCATGTCTCATCTCCATCATCATATACTGGTGATATTTAGAGAATATAGCATGTCTTTCTGGCTATAGTGAATTATACATGGAGCCACTTTTGGACTTGATGGAGTCATGTATCGCTGGAGATACTGGGACTCAAGAAAAAACTGGATGAGACAGTTTACTTTGGAGGTGAATAGAAGAGAATACACTTCCTGCAAAAAAAAAAAAATACACGATGTTTATGTATCTTAGGAAGACAAAGGGATAGAATGCTACAGACACTGTTAATTGCCTATTCATTAAATATTCTCATTCTTCTTTATTAATAAAATCCCAATTTTCTTCAGGGTGATACTGTGCCCAGCTTAAGAAAATAGGTCACAAATTGTTATAACCCATCATGTCACTACTATTAGCAAATCCCCCACTGTTGTTTTTTGTTTGTTTAGAGTGGTAATATATCCAATTCTGGCCAGTGAGACCTAAGTGGAAAGCTGGTGAGGTAGGTGGAAGTGGTGGTATTTTTAGGAAAACATAACATTTCTGTTCAAGGGAAACAAGATATTTCTCCAATTTTTCTTCCTTCTTTAAGTTGTGTTAATGATGAAATCCTTCCTAAATGAATGTTAACTTACAGAATATACTTTTAATTAAACAGATGTTAGTAGACTTGGGATATAAATACAGCTAGAATGACCCTAGGGCCCATTTTCTTATCTACTGCATTAAACTGCATTCTGGCATATGTAATTCTCAACAAGAACATATATGGTATATATTTCACAAGGTAAATATTGAATGTTGGGTGAATTTGTTAAACAACACTTCATTATATCATTGAAAGGATATGTGACTGACCTTTCACCTAATAGTTTTAAAATAAGTGTTTGTATATAATAAAATAATAATATAGTTTCTTAATCTCCCCATTTAAATTACAAATAATCTCTGAATGTTACTATTAGTCACACAAAAATTAGGATTTCCTCATGTTTTGGCCTATTTGCACAGATGTAGCAAGAGATGCTAATTAACCGAAGAAACCCCCTCAATCACATTATATTAGCAACACTTGATGTCAGAGAATTAATGTCTATCTAGAAATATCATTATGAATACATGATTGGACTTTCTAAAACCTCTATTACTTAGTCTTTATCCTGATGTTAGGAACTCAACGCCCTCAAAACTTTCTCCACCTGGTTTCTTCTGTAGTATCTATAGATTTTGGTGGTCTTATTTTTTTAAGGTCACCAAAATTGGTCAACTTTGCTGACTTGCCAGGAAATAGTCTTCCTCATCACTTCTGAGGCTGTGATTTTGTCATTCATGAAGATGACTGGAAAATTGCTATCAGTGGGAAGTTTAGCTGGAGTTACCATACACAGGATCCTCAGTTTTCCTTCAAGTGCTCCTAAAACATGGCCATATTGGGATTCTCACTGCATAACCATCTCAGGGAAGTGAGACTTCATATATAATAGCTATCCTCCTGCAATGTGCATAAGTATATGCAGCTAAGCTTTCTTAAGATTTAGGTCAGCAATTAACCCAGTGTCATTCTGCCACTGGTTAAAGCAAATCACAGGCAAACCCATAATAAAAGGGAGAAGACTAAACAAGGATGTGAATACTGGAAGGTATGGTTCATGGCAGGCCACCAAAGTAACAGTGTACCGCTATTTTTATATTATATAAAATCTTGATGCCAAATAGCCAACAAAGATGTTCGAATAATAAATGAATCAATAACAACAGAATCAAAATTTGTAGAAAACTTATTGTGTACCTAAAAGTGAACAGTTTGTTTTTAAAACTTTAAAAGAATATCATGCAGCCACTAAAAATATATTTATGAAATGAATGTGATAATATAGAAAATACTTTTCTATTATTGAATTTTCTAAATATTCTCAAATGTAAATATATCTAAACTAAAATGTTTTAATAATCTCCAAATTATATCATTAACATTTTTATTGAGAAAAATATCAGAAGTATTTCTTTTGTATTCATGTCATAGGAAAAACAATTTCCCCCCAAAAATTGACTACTATATTTTTTGCAACTATCAAATTTGTGTTTGTAAGGCTTTAGAAAAAGCATATTTAAAATATAAAATAAATTTGAGATCTAAAGGAAAAGGATGAAACAGGAATTAAAAAAACATTCAAGTAATGCTGCAATGAACATTGGGGTGCATGTATCTTTTCAAATTATGGTTTTCTCCAGGTATAAGTCCAGGAGTGGGATTGCTGGATCATATGGTAGTTCTATTTTTAGTTTTTTTTGAGGAACATCTATACTGTTCTCCATAGTGGCTGTACCAATTTACATTCCCACAAACAGTGTAGGAGGATTCTCTTTTCTCCACATCCTCTCCAGCATTTATTATTTGTAGATTTTTGGATGATGGCCATTCTGACTGGTGTGAGGTGATACCTCATTGTAGTTTTGATTTACATTTCTCTAATAATTAGTGATATTGAGCATCTTTTCATGTGTTTGTCGGCCATCCATATGTCTTCTTTGGAGAAATGTCTATTTAGGTTTTCCACCCATTTATTTTACAATAACCAGGACATGGAAGCAACCTAAATGTCCATCAACAGAGGAATGGATAACAAAGATGAGGTACATATATACAATGGAATATTACTCAGCCATGAAAAGAAACAAATAGTGCCACTTGCAGAGACTTGGATAGACCTAGAGACTGTCATACAGAGTGAAGTAAGTCAGAAAGAGAAAAGCAAATATTGTGGATTTAGAATAATGGTACAGATGAACTTACTTGCAAAGCAGAAATAGAGATGCAGATGTAGAGAACAAACTTATGGATACCAAGGCGGAAGAGGAGATGGGATGAATTGGGAGACTGGCATTGACATATATACACTACTATACATAAAATAGATAACTAATGAGAACCTACTGTAGGGCATAGGGAACTCTACTCAGTGCTCTGTGGTGACCTAAATGTGAAGGAAATCTTAAAAAGAGGGAATACATGTATATGTATAACTGATTCATTTTGCTGTACAGCAGAAACTAACACAATATTGTAAAGCAACTATACTCTAATAATTTTTTTTTTAAAAATTAAGTGTTTCCAAAAGTAATAAAGATTACAACTTTATTACTGTTAAAAGAAGCATTCAAGTTGGAATATAATATACTTTGGAGATTATGCTCAACTAACTCTTTCATTAATATTAATTAATTTTTGCTTGTGCAAGTATAACATTTGTCTTTGGCAAGACATGAAAATGGAAACCAAAAATACCATCTTAAAAATACAAAATTATCAACCAAACTGTGATTAGATATGCATAGTTGAAATATATTAATTTCATTTATAGGTCTAAATCAATAAGCTTGTTCTTCTTACTGCTAAGTCACCAGTAGGGAAGATAGAAGAGGAATGCATAATATTTAATACAAGAATTTAATTGTTTAAATACTTTTGAATACATTTTATGCTCCAAAAATAACTTGTTGCCTTATAAACGTCAAGGTTCTTGTTTTAGCCTTCCATTCTACCGTGACAGCACCTAAACACAGGGCTAAGTAACTAGGACTTATTGAATTGGATAATCAAATATTTTTCTTCATGTAATGATGATCCTATTTCTACAGTGTATTTTTATGTAACTAATACGTTACCCACAATTATTTAGTATGTTAGTGGCATATATTCTATATTATTTTTTCTGTTTTAAAAAGTCCTTCATTACAGATATTAAGAAATTTAAACAGCTTTTGCTTACAGGCCAAACTCAAAGGTCACTTTTATTTTAAAAAAAGAACAAAAGATATTGATGTAAGAACAGATCTTTTCAGCAATAAAATAAAATGCAAACTTTTCTCAATTGAATATGAAAATAGAACGGTATGTTTCATTTAAAATTTCAAAAGGATTGAGTTATGTCTGCTTATTAAACACTTACTAAATATAGAGTGATGGCCCTTTCCCTTCTTCACTCAAGTAAAATGGATACTAGATAACTAAAATTCTTAAGGTTTGGGGGAAAACGGTAGTTCAGTTTTTAGTACTTTATTTAGAAGAGATATTTATTTTTTGTTCCTGAATCTAATGTGTATTGAATTTAAGAGGACATGTTAATGTGATTTTCTCATTTTCCTTTAGTTAAATTTTATAGGGGAACAGGGTGATAAATGTGTTAAACATTTTTCTAGACAAAGGAGAGCAGATTGAAAGAATCATTGATTGTCTTGAACCTCTCTATGTCTCATCAAAGATAATGTATGAAGTTAATTTTTTTAATCTTTGATAAAATAATCACGAAGTGATCATTTCTTAATTGGAGGTTTCAAGGAGGTTGCTTCAGGGAGATTGCTCTTATATCTGAGATGTTGGTTAATGTTTTCAGACTCTAGTATGAGCAATGGCAATGAGTTCCTTGAAAACGTTTGGGAACAACAGACAAAAATAAATTGGTGTCAGAATGTAGAAACAAATATGCTTAATTTGTATGAAGATATATTTCAGAAACTTGACTGATTTAACTAATTTCATGTTAACATAAGTATATCCAAATTAATTATTTCTAGGTTTTGGCGGAATAGTATATAGAAAGGTGGTCTCTTGGGAGATTGGGATTGACATATATACACCAATATGTATAAAATAGATAACTAATAAGAACCTGCCGTATAAAAAATAAATAAAATAAAATTCAAAAAAAAAAGAAAGTTGGTCTCACATAGTTTTGTTTTATATTTTACTTGAAGCATTCTCCCTTTTGAAAAATGTAAAAATGTATGCATACTTGCAAAGGGTACTTCTTGGTATTTATTTTATTCACAGAATATAAACATATAAGTTGAGTTTTTTCCTTTTTAAATTAGGTATATATTCTCTTTTTCATATTCTGGTGCATTAAATTCTAGTTTCTTTACTACCCCTTCCCCCTCTGCCTCCAAAATGTGAATCTTTGACATACAGTGGGAAAAAAAGAAACAAATAATTTCTTTCAAAAACTAAGTTCAGCTGATTTTTTAATTAGTTATTTAATTATTTATCACTTATTCAACAAAGAATTTGAAGCACGTGCTATTTTCCTGGTACTGATAATTTAGTGATGAAAAAAACAGGGTGCCTGAATTCTTGAAGTTAATAATACCATGGAGACTTATAAACTGCTGATCAGTTTCCCAAGAAGACTACTTATCACTGATTATTATGCATTCAGGAAATTATTTATGACTTCAAATTATTTATAACCATATATTTTTACCTAGAGTTTGTAAGTCATTCACACAACATCTTCCGTCAAAAATTTGATCATCTGTTTATGCATCAAACATGTAATAATTGATCACACTTTTTAGCTTACAACAAATAAAGTTGTAGAAAGATCTGAGATAGTATATTAATTACTAGATATCCCAGTTACACTTTCTATTATGGAAATGGATGTCTTTTCTAGTTTGTAATTCCAGATATTAATCTATTATAAAACCGATAAACTTTCTGATATGCAGCTCAATATATCCATTATATTTATTTTGGATCACCATCTTTAATGCATGACTATACTTAAATAGGAACTACCTTAGTAGGTTTTATAAAATTGGACTTTTATTATTGATTCTGTTGTTATTGACTCATTTATCATTTGAACATCTTTGTTGACTATTTGGCATCGAGATTTTATGTAATATAAAAATATGATCCTTAAACATAAAGGTATTATTTAGATTGTTATTTTTGCAGAATTAATCAGTGTTAGAACATAAACCATTTCAGTCTCTACTATCAGAATCCATTGACCTCAATTAAAATTTTTAAGTTTATATTTGAGAAGTTAAAACTCTTTTTAAATATCTATTTTAGAACTTCCCTGGTGGCACAGTGGTTAAGAATCCACCTGCCAATGCAGGAGACATGGGTTCCAGCCCTGGTCCGGGAAGATCCCACATGCTGCAGAACAACTAAGCCCGTGTGCCATAACTACTGAGCCTGTGATCTACAGCCCATGAGCCACAACTACTGAGCCCACGTGCTACAACTACTGAAGCCCACGTCCTGCTCTGCAACAAGAGAAGCCACCGCAATGAGAAGCCTGTGCACCCCAATTAGAGAAAGCCCACACGCAGCAACGAAGACCCAATGCAGCCAAAAATAAATAAATAAATAAATTTATTTTAAAAATCTATTTTAATGACTTTGTTCTTTTTTAGCAATATTCCAAAAAACAAAAAGAGTTTACTTACATTTTAATAGAATAAAACATTTTATCTTGCAATGATTTTAGTGCTCAACTGGACATTTTATAAATTTAAAATACATAGTAGAATCAGTGACTTTTACTTTCTCAAATACTTGAAATATCTTGCTATTCCATCACTCTAAGAATTATTTATTAGTTTTATCAATTATTCTCATCTATGCTAAAAATGCTAAAATAATAATAAAAGAAAAGAATATTGGAATTTTGTAGAAGGATAATGAAAAAGTGAAAAAAAACCATTTCATCATGTTAAAATTTTCATCTTCTGTTGCCCTATATATGCCATCTTCTTTTAAAAGTATATTAAAAATATTGAAATTTTCAAGAATATTTTGGCTATTCTAAATATTTTGTTTTTCTACATAAATTTTAGAATGTTTGTTAATTTATTTAAAAAGTTTACTGCAATTTTGACATTGATTTAAATGAATCTGTTCAAAACATTTGCAAAAATATATTAAGATGTTAACTTGCCTGCTCTGCTATATATTGTACTGCCATCTATCACTGGACATTCCATACGCTCACTCAAGAAATGGGTTGGCACTAGCATGTTAGAAAGCCTTCCTGCATGACTTTAGGACAACTGGCAGGTTCTTAAGTGTTTGTAATAATGCAGAGTAGCAGTAGGGTATCAAGGCTCACACAAGTGCTGTTAAAATCTGGGGTGATTCTTACAATATTTTGTTGTTGGAAGAATGGCTAAGAAAACTAAATGTCAAAGTAGGAAATTCTGCTATTTGACATATCTTTTTACATATCAGGGTTTAACTTTTTGATCTTAATAAACATAGTTATGTATTAGTACAATAACAAAAATAATTTTAAAAGACATGGATTTTCCAAGTTGAATACCACATAAAACAAATATATCATTTGACTGTACCCAGGCAATTGGGAACTCCATGACACCAGAAGCTAGTCTAGTTGAGTGTGTGTGTGTGTGTGTGTCTATCTGTCTGTCTATGTATGTATATTTTAATTTCTGGGAGAAATGTCATTCTCTGAAAGTTTTACCAGATGTTTCTCAGAATCCATCTTTTACTATATAGCTAATATTCAATAAGGAAACTACACATCTCCATGTTTGTGAAATGCTATAAACCTGCCTTTACCTGTGCAATAATTGACTTTAGATTGATAAAGCAAAAATTATAATTGCTGGTATGAATTTGGATGATAAGAGATGACAGAGTTCTATGGGTCCTAGGTAATTAGAGGGACATGTGATTTCTTTTCTAACCCAGGCCTTTCACCAAGATACAAAAATAAATTGGCATCCATATTAGTTTTTTTTTATGATTATTAAGTAACAAATTCCATGAGTTTAGCATCATAAAACAACTCAATTACTGTGGGTGAGGTGTCAGGAGCATTTTATAAAGCACCCGATTAGGTCAGACCCACCCAGGGTAATCCTTCTTTGATTAAATTAAAGTTAACTGATTATGAAACTTAAATATATCTGCAAAATCCTTTCACATTTAACATATAAGGTAACCTAATCACAGGAATGATACCCCATCATAGTCACAGATCCCACTCATACTCAACGGGAGGAGATTATACAAGGCATGTACATCAGGGTATGGAAACCGTGGGGGACATTTTAGGATTCTGCCTATTGCAGCATTAAGCAAACCCCACAAAACATCCTGAGACCACACACACTTAGCAACATGGTAAGAGCCCATTTAAGATGTTGAGAGGTTATCACAGCAATATTCCTGGGAGACTCTTCTGACCATTGCAGAGATATCACCCCCTACAAAAAAATTTGCAACTAATCCTGCATGCACATGCATATGTAAGTATTGCATGAGCAAAACTTGAGGATGTTCTTCTCAATGAATCATCATCTAAGTAATGAGGTAACTGTTATTAAAATAATGTTATGATGTGATATGTTCCACTAGATGATGTGTCAAGAAGTGGGAGTGAGTGAAGTGAGTTTGTTTGAAAATACTCTTAGGAATAGAAATTAGAGTTTGTAATATGCGTAATCTGTGGTTGACTTGTGCGTCCAGACACATGTTCCCAGATACCTGGAACTCAGTAGCTCTACTGTTGTGTGTTGCATGCATGGATCCTTTTCAAAGCAGTCTTTGGTAATGATAACCTAGCAGCTGGTGTCAGATGCAGCATAAGTTTCTGAATAGGTCAAGTATATGTGGAATTGTCAGGTATCTCCTGAAAAATATGACCATAGTTTCTTCCTTGGGATGTTGGAATATTAAATTGGGAGGTGAATAACTGGTTTCCTATTCAAATTATAAAGAAGAGATATGGCAATTAAATAATGGGCTGGCACTTCCAGGACGGTCAAGTTTCACCATGTATTTAATTTAGTGATTCCCAAATCTGGATGATCTTTACAATCACTTGGGAGTTTGTGAAAATGCTAATAGCTGTGCCTCATTTCAGACCAATTCAGTAAAAATTTTTAAAAATTAAAAAAAAAAAAAAAGGATGGGATCTAGGCATCTGTGCTGTTTAAAATTTCCCCAGGTGATTATAATGTGTAAATGGGATTGAGGACAATTTATTCAAATGACTTTATTTTCATTTTTTTCATTGATTTATAAAGTGTATGAGTCTATTCCTGAGCTCTGTTTTCTTCCCTTGATCTATATGTCTATCTTGATGCCAGTAACAAACTGACTTGATCATTGTAGCATTATAATAAATCTTAAAGTCAAGCAATATATATCTTCCAACATTATTCTTCATTTTCACAGTTGTATTGGCCATTCTAGGTCCTTAATATTTCCACAGGAATCTTAGAGTCAGCTTGTCAGTTTCAACCATAAAGCTTACTGGAGTTTTGCATGGGATTGCATCAAATCTATTCAGACAAAATTAACATCTTTATTATAATGAGTCTTCAGATATTAAAGACATTTCTCTCAGTAATATATATATATATATATATATATATATATATATATATATATATATATATATTAGTTTTGGCAATTTAAATCTTGCACATATTTGTCAGATTGACCCTTAAGAAATTCAATTCATATTTTAAAACACAAATATTATTTTCATTTAAATTTATAACTTTGCTAAATTTTAGACATTAAAATTATTTTCATATTACTGGTCTTTTATCCTCAATGTTGATAAATTCATTTATTAATTCTGGTAGCTTTTCTTGGTAGACTCCAATGGATTTTATACATAAACAATTGTCTGTGAATAAAGGCAGTTGTAGTTCTTCCTATAAATCTAGATGCTATTTGTTCTTATTCTTGCCTTATTTCATTAGCTAGAATATCCAGTACAATGTTTAAAAACATAATGAGAGTGCACATCCTTGCCTTACACTTGGTCTTAGTTTTTTACCATTAAGTATGATGTTAGCTGTAAATCTTATACAGATACCCTTTTTCACTTTGGAGACATTCCCTCTGTTCCTAATGTGCTGACAGTTATCAACAATCAATGCTGAATTTTGTCAAATACTATTTCAGGCATTTGACTATTGAGATGGTCAGATTATTTTCTCTTTTATCTAATATGGCATATTATATTGATTCATTTATTAAAGTTAGAACAACTTTACATTTGTTGATTAGACCTCTTTTTAGTCATGATACATTATCTTTATTTATAGATTGTTAGATTCAATATGCTAATAAACTCCTAAGAAATTTTTGCATTTACACTCATGAAGGATATAGGACTTAGTTTTCTTTCTTATAATATCTTTATCAGGTTTGAATATTGTACTACTGCAGACCTCATACAATGATTTGAAAATTACTCTTTCCCCTTTAACTTTCTGGAAAAATTTGTATAGAGTTAGTTTTATTTATATTTGAATGTTTGGTAGAGTTTACCATTGCATCCATATGAAGCTGGAGTTTTCTTTGTGGAGAAGCTTTTAATAAAAAAATCATTTCTTTAGTAGATATATGAATATTTATGTTATCTATTTATTTTGAAAGCCCTTAGAAATTTATGTCCTTCAAGAAATTTGCCCATATCACCTAAGATCTTGAATAAAGTTATTTGTAATATTCTCTAATTATTATTTTAATATCTAAATAATCTGTAGTGACATCACCTCTCTTATTCCTAATATTGGTAATATGTAGTCCTTTCTGAAGAAAGAATTAGTGCAATACATCAGAGAGTTGATTAATTTGGCTTCCAAGTTTAGGTTCTATGACTTTTTTTTCTTTTCTGTACTTTTAAATATGAAACCCCAATCAATTAATATAAATATCTGGAGAAATTTTTAGTATTCATTAAGAATTTCAAGAAAAAATAAGAGAGAAGGTATCAACCAACTTACACAAAGATCAGCTTTCCAGTAATTTAAAATTATCTGTTACCAGAGCCATACACCTAGAATTTGTGTATGAGTACTTCATTTGTTAAATAGTTCATAACATATTTTATTAATTTAGAAAAGATGGAACTATCAAAAAACATCAAAAACTCTATTATGTACATGAAAAATCTATTGTAATGTGATATCCAAATATCCTCTTCTGGAGTATTATTGTTACTGGACACAAGTTCATGTGCCCAAGGCACGGTGAGGCCAAAAAAACCAAAACATTAGAGTCTGGAGCAGAGAAATGTTTATTGCAGGACCATGCAAGCAAATGGGTGTCTCATGCCCAAAATACCCCAAACTCCCCAGAGGGTTTCAGCAAGGCATTTTTAAAGGCATGATGAGGGAAGGGTGTGGTTAGTTTTGGCAAACTCCTTGGTGCTGGAATCCTTTGTTCTTGCAGCTGTCCAAGTAGGTCAGGTCACCATGTTCCTGTAAACTTCCAACAAGACAAATGTTATTCTCTGTTCTGTAACTTTTTATCTCTTTTTAAGTGGATTCTTAAAAGTCAGAGCCCTGAGAATAGGTTATCTTGTATATTTCAGGTTATAGGTAACATTCTTTTACAAAAAGTGCAGAGACAAAATGACTAAGCACAGGCAACAAGCACAATAATTAAAGTAAAAGGGACAGATCTAATATGGAATCAGATATATTCTGTCCCCTTACATTATAATTGAAATTATTCTGATTTACAAGAAACTATAATGATTCTATAGTCCAGGTAATATAAATCTTGTCTTAAAATTTTTATAATTTTTATAAAGTTTTTTGCCTTTTATTTCCTTTGACTTCTATTATTGTCATTTGTATCCATATTCAGAAGTCAAGGGTTTGTTATACATTTTCAAAAAATCAAAGATTTAGTTTTAAGATATTAACAGTATTTGGATTTTAAAGCTATTTCACAATGTGTAAAATTTACATATATTGAGTTATAGGCACAGATTCTAAAATTTAGAACAGCATGTGCACTTACATGCTGTTCCAGAAATTTATTTTTGGGGTGTGTGAACATGACCTAATATGCTCTAGTTTTTATACACTATGATAACTAAAAGCACACAATCAAATTAATTTTAAAAAACAATACTAAAAAGTACACTTTTTCTTTCTCCACAGTTAGGAGGCTGGATTGGTAAAGGGTTGGCATAGCTGCCAAGAAATATTAAGATTTCTCTCAGGACTCAGAAGGACATTCTCAATATGATAAGGGAAGATTGTTTCCTAGTTTGGATGACATCATAATTCACCCCAATAACTAGGCTACTCTTTTCTGCAAACAAAATTTCAATACATAGTAATTTGGAGTGCTATGCTTTTTAAAATATTCATTTGTCTGCCATAAGCCCCTGTCACTGTGACTGTTCAAATTTACAGAGTCAATAGCAGTCAGTTAAATAGTAACAACTTACAATTTAGACCACAATATAAATAAGAATTGCAAATACGTAAGAAAACCTGACTCATTAGTCATTTAGAAACCATTGTCATTTTAGAGTTCTATATTCATAATACAACTGGCTAAAAAAGTAAGAGCTTAATAAGTCAGTATTAAACAGTGAACTGTTCTTAATGAGGTTCACTTAAGAAGAAGTGAAAAGTGGGCTGAGGACTGTGCAAAACAACCTATATAGCACAGAGACTGAACCTGAAATATAACCACTGACTCTAATTAGGCTGCCTACCCCTTCCCTAGTGATCCTGCTATCTTGGATCTGGACTTCCCAAGGCTCCTTTTGCAGGAGTGATCTCAGATAATTTGTTTATATCTATGCTCAAACTCTTTATTCCTACTGACAATCAGAACTCTTTAAGGGAAATTCAGAAATGCCAAATGGCCACTGGAGTGGCTACATCTAACATCGCAGTCTGATGAGATTACTCTCCATTTACAGCTGGGTCTGATGAGATTACTCTCCATTTAGAGCTGGGTCATTAGCAATAGCCCTGAGGATCTACATAGAAACAAATAGTCTTCATTAAAAATTATCCTCAACTCTGAGTAAAAATACTAGTTTATATTAAATTATCACATTAACTGGAATGTACTTCTTAACTTCAGTAAAGACATTGGTATTTCCTAAGGCAGACACTTGCTAAATGGAAAAATGATTACAAATCTCCTTTAGTTCTTGATTCTCTTCAAGGAAGGTATAAGAAACATTGAATTTTGTTTTGTTTGGTTTGGCTTTCTAAGGAAAATCATAATCTCTTGTGGAGCCTGCTTCAGTGGAATCAGAAGTCACTTTCAGATCTCCTTTTTTAGAATGATTTCCTAGACTAATGATATCTTTCATTTTAACTCTGATTTGTTCAGGATCTTCCTGGCAGGCAACTTGTTACTTGTAAAAATGGTTACAACATAAGTTTTGTTTGGGGCAGGTAATTTCCAAACGTTTACTTGTGGTTTAATGGAAGAACTCATGAGGGTGACCCACCTGTATTGCAACAGGCAGTTACCTGATATGTACAAGCTAATCAGAAGTATTGTTTCTAATCTCAGGATGTGAGAGGCTTGATAGTTTACTCTGTAAAAGAAAGAAATAACTGTAATAGACTTGTGATGGGTAACCCTTTTCTCATTTGTATAGACAAAGAACTAATTGGGAAAGTGTCTGAAGCAACTCCCCCACCCCAAAGTGATTTTCTACATAGGACAAATGCCAGCCAAGTTTTCTTTTACTATTGAAGACAATGGCTTCAGATAAGAGATAATATTGTCAATTGAACAAATATTTGGTTAGAGTGGGTAAAAAGAGGATTTTTTGGCTACTTCAGCAGCCATAAAATGAAAACAACTTTTTATCCTAGAATCTAAACCAGAGAAATATGGGAAATAAAAACTTGCAGGTACTAATTCCTTCATATATTAGACATGCATTTTTATATCTGTATAAAAAATGTAAGCCATTTTATTGGCAGTGTTTGGTTTGTTGACTACCTATAGAATCTTACTTTTTGCTTTTTAACTAGAAGAGACCATATCAATTATAAAATCCACTATCTCATTTGAAAGGTCAGAAATATCTATTAACTTAGAGTAAAATAACTAAATTTTGTCACATTTTGAATGTGCATGTAGGCTTGTATTTGGTATATCTTTCTTAGCATAGATTTGTAAATTGTTTAGTTCAGATAATATAATCATCCTAAAATAAGTTAAAATTAATATAATGTAATAATATCAGATTTTCTTGGGGAAAGAAAAGCTGGATAATCAATAGGAATTAAAATTAATTCAGAAAAAATAGCTTTTGTAGATTTTAAAAGTACCAGAATGCTACAATGTTGGTTTCCAACTGATTCACTAAAGACATTTAAATTTTAATAAGCAAGAAAATCCATTATATTTTTTTTGCCAGAAAAATGTTTGATGTCACTTAGATACTGCATATATTAAAATGCTTCACCAGGGAAACTTAATTACCTGCTCCCGAAATTGTGTTCCTTAGAGCTACATTATAGAAAATACCTGGGAACTTGTTAAAAAATCCAGAATTTCAGGCCCACCTACAGACTTGTTGAATCAGAATTGGCATTTTAACAAGATCACCAAGTGATCACTAAGGACATTAATATTTGAGAATTGTGAACAAATTACTGTCCTAATAAATCTAAAAAATAGTAAAGATCATAATATCTAACATTTACTGAATGTTCACTATGTTCCAAGCATTGTTTGAAGAACTATATATGCCTAATATTTATTATTTATTCCTAGAAATAACCCTATAAAGTTGTAACTGTTATTATTATTAATTTATTACATTATTATTTCTAAAGAGACTCAGCTAGTAGTCATAAAAATACAGATCTAGTTAAGGGAGTCTTGAGTTGGAGTTTACACAATTAATCACTACATAATATTGATTCCCTATTATTGCAACTCATAGGAGTATAATATTCTTTTGAGAAAAATGTCACTTAATATTCTATCATCCAGGAAATAATGACTGAGCATCTACTCTGTAGGAGGCACTGTTTTAGCCTCTGAGGATGCAAAAATAAATAAAGTGGATAAAGTTTTGTTCTTATGTAGTTTATTTTTTTAGCATGGGAGAGTTATGCAAAATAATAAAAGAAAACAATTTACTTTCATTGACTGTGGGAGAACAACTCAGAGATTGCCCTCAGAATCCTCAATTCCTGATATTTACAGCCTTTTGTGCTTTTCCATTTGAAAGTTAATGGGGCCTGTGACTTTTTTTAATCAATAGAATACATATGTGATTACATGATGTAAATTGTTACTCATCTTGCTGGAGACACTCTCTCTCCCTTACTGGCTTTCAACAAGCTGCCATATTGTGAGCTGCTTATGTGGAAACCACATGACCAATAACTAAAGGCAGACTCTGACCAACAGCTAGCAAGAAATTGGGCCCTTAGTCCAGCAGCCTACAAGGAAGTGAATTCTTCCCAAAAACTACATGAACTTGGCAGTGGATCCTCCCCTAGTGAGTTCTCTGATAAGAAAAAGCCTTTAATTTCAGGCTTGCAGTAGACTCAGATAAGCCATGTCCAAGAGTTATGACCAACAGAAACTGAGATAATAAATGTGCATTGTTTTAAGCCACTAAATTTGAGGTAATTGGCATAACAATAGATGATTTAAATATTGTCTCATTACCAATAAATTTTACCTTGTATCATTCATATATTAAATCCCTGGGGACATAGATACTGGTGGTAGTAATTTTTGGGAGCTTATTCTCCTATAAGAACTCTGGTGCTGGCAAGCACCATTTTGAGTCCTCCCTCTAGTTAGCACCAGGACCTGGCTTGGTCCACCAGCCAGTTAACACCAATTTCAGGAGCTCCCGGGTCCCTCAGAAAGCAACCTCAGGACCAAACCTGCCCACCAGTGGTCCAGGAGCAGCCCCAGGACTCTGAGGCATTCCAGCTGCTCTAAGACCTGGCTCCACCCACTAATGGGCTAGCAATCGCACCAGGAAACCTGGCACACACAGCCAGCCAACTGGGGTCAAAACCCACACATCAGCAGGCATACATCAGCCCTGGGAATCCCCCAGTCTCATAGTCCACTGAGTCAGGACACAGACCTGCCCACCAGCAAGCCAGCACCAGCCCCAGGACTTTCAAAGCCCTTGGCCCCACCCACCAGTGGGCTGGCACCAGCCCTGAGATTCCCAGGCCAAGAAGTCAGCCATGCCAGGACCTGGGCCTTGCACACCAGTGGCCAACAGTCAACAGGGCCAGGGACCAGCCCTTTCTACCAGCACACTCACAGTAGTTTGGACCCACCACAACAGAAGGGCCCACTAAGCCCACATAAGGGGTGACCCCAGATTATATAGCTCTGGTGACCAGAGGGGAATGTGCTGCTAGATCCCATGGAATATCTCCTATAAGAGGGCACTTCTCCAAGATTAGGAAAAATAACCAAACTCCCTAATACATACAAATAAACACGGAGTATCAGGCAAAATAAGGCAACAAAGGAATATGTTCCAAATAAAGGAACAAAATAAAACCCCAGAAGAATTAAGCCAAATGGAGAAAATCAACCTTTCTGATAAAGAGTTCAAGGTAATGATCATAAAGAAGCTCAATGAACTTGGGAGAAGAATAAATGAATACAGTGAAAAGCTAAACAAAGAGTTAGAAAATATAAAGAAGACCCAAACAGAGATGAAGAATACAATAATTGAAACAAACACTAGAAGGAGTAGATTAGATGGTACAGAGGAACAGATCAGCAAACTGAAAGACAGAGTAGTGGAAATCACCCAAGCTGAACAGGAAAAAAAAAATTTTTAATGAAAAAAATGAGGACAGTTTAAAAGACCTCTGGGACAGCAACAACATACTAACATTCACATTATAGGGTTACCAGAAGGACAGGAGAGAAAGGGGAAGAGAGAACATTTGAAGAATAAGAGTTAAAAACTTCCCTAATCTGGGAAACAGACATCCAGAATAAAACAGCTAGGTAAATATTAGTTACATACAAGTGAAATCCCATAAGGCTGTCAAGCTGATTTTTCAGCAGAAACTTTGCAGGCCAGAATGTAGTGACATGATATATTTAAAGTGATAAATGAAAAAATCTACAGCCAATAATACTCTACCCAGCAAGGTTATTATTCAGATTTGAAGGAAAGATAAAGAGTTTTACAGACAAGCAAAAGCTAAAAGACTTTACCAGAAATGTCAGAGACTTCTCTAAGTGGAAAAGAAAAGACCTCAGCTAGAAATATGAAAATTATAAAATAAAAAATCTCATTGGTAAAGCCAAATATAGAGTAAAGGTAGTAGACCAACCATGTATAAATCTAGTGGGAAAGTTAAAAGACAAAGTAGTAAAATCATCTATATTCACAACAAGTAGTTAAGGGATACACAAATCAAAAAGATGTAAAATATGATGTCAAAAATGGTAAACATGGTCAAGGGGGTGGGGAATGCACAGTTCTTAGAATGTGTTTGAACTTTAGAGACCATCAACTTGAAGCAATCATGTGTATATCTATCTATCTATCTGTCTGTCTATCTATCTATCTATATATATACACACACACACACATATATAACATGTCACTATATATGAACATTATAGTAACAACAAACCAAAAATCTATAATAGATACTCACATGAAAATGAGAAATGAATCCAAACATAACACTAAAGATACTCATCAAGTAACAAGGGAAGAGAACAAAAGAAGAAAGGAATAAATCATTTATTTTCTTTCAATACTCATTTATTAATTATATGTTATGTTCCAGGAACTACTCTAGTCATAGATATATTGCGTTATCATCAAAGAATGACATTTATTTTACTATGAATCTAAATCTAAACTGATTTTGAAGAACACACACAAATATAACATAGTTTTCTAAGTTAAATTCAATATTTTAAAAATATTTACCAAATTAAATCAAAATATATTAGTTATATATATATATATATATATATATACCTTATATATATGTATATATGGTGTTTGTTGTAGAAATAAAGCTCTTCAATACTTCTTAAATATACTCTAATCCTATAACATCTTGTTGAACCCAGTAAAATAATTTACAAAATGTAGAATTTCTGGTTCTCTTCCAGATTTCTTTAAGACAGATAACATGAGCCTGCATTTTCTGAGAGTCTATGTTATTTCTAGTGGTAAAAATGTATGAGTTGTATCATATTTAGTCAAACCAAGTCCTATTTTATTAAGAATAGGGTCATAATTCTAACTTCAGATTGTTGACTACCATTGTCTATTTGATATTTTACTTCAGTATTATTCAGTAAAGTTTATCATTTACAACTGACCCTCAAAGGCTAAATGCCTTATCTCTACACATCACTGATATGGTAAGCAAAGCCCTTAATACTGGAGAATTGAACCCCCATGTTCTGGATTATCACTCAATGAAGAAGTCAATAACCAAGATAGCCAATAACCAAGATAGCCCATAACCAACATACTATTTTTAAATTATCTTTAAAAATAGTTTAAAAAATAAACTCCTAATTGAACTCTGTTCAAACCAAAATCAAACTATGTTCTCTTTACTTCCCTATCCTCATCTTAAAGAATTGTCCCGTCCACTGAAGCCCATTAAGAGTGAGAGAGAAAGAGAGAGAGAGAGAGAGAGAGGCTTCTTGCCTAAAAAGTCAATAAAGACCATACAACTGGTAATATTAAAACTCAGCAGATTTTTGAGTAGCTAAATTGACAGTTATTAGACTCATATAGTTAAGTAATGAATCCCTTTCTTCTTTTTGTCAAGTATAAGTGTGCATAATTTGAGGTGAAATAATTATTAAAATACATAATATTTTGTATAATTAACATTAAGCTTTGCCACCCCAAGTGAGGCCTGCAGACTAGCCATATGGGTATCACTTGGGAACCAGTTTAGAAATAGAGTGTCTTAGGTCTAACCTCACACTTACAAAATTATAATCTGCATTTTAACAAGATCACTAGGGAACTAGTATGCAAATTATAGTTTGAGATGCACAGACATAAATTAATAACTACCAAGCGATGTGGCAGTAAGGACAATGTTTCTCACCTCTTCATGATTTTCATTTGTACTGTCACTGAAATTAGTTTTTTTTCCTTCAGAGATATACATATGTGTTAGGAGTAGGGATGGAATGGAGTGTTCCTGAAATAAGATGAGCCTAGCAGAGTTCTGCAGAAGAAAGAAGGTAAACCTCTCAGTCTTAAAGACAATTCAGTGAGGTTGGAAACTGATACATCCATGAACCAGTGAGGGGCTTCAAATCTTTTGTTTCTGGTAGTTTCAGATACCAGAGTCTGGCCACATAAAATTAGTGAAAGCTTAAGGCAGAGTGGTGAGCCGTGGGTAAATTCATAATAAAGGCAGGGATATGTTATAACGGAAGATTTCCAGAATGTCAGTGTGAAGAGCTCCATAGACCTGCTCCCCAGAAAAACATTCATAACAGTTGAAAATTGTATTTTTAAAAAACAACCATTCAAAGTCTCTGCAAATTTTCCTTCAAAGTAAGAAACATTTATTCAAGAAAATCTGCTAGAACCTAATAAGAACAGGGAGAGTCTGTGACATTTGAGACAAGACCCACTGTCTCCTTCCTCCTCACAGCTCAGCATGATGGAAATGCCAGGCAGCTGCATTCAAGAACACAGGGCTTTCCCCACTGTTCCCAGTCAAGGTCCATTGTGTCTTCCTTGTAGGGGAAAGGTCACCAGCATTTCTCATCACGCTAGCTAGAGTTGCAGAGACTAAACCCCTGGTGAGTATGGCCAGGTCAGGGGTTTCCTTCTTATGCACAACTCCACTCATTTTGCAGAGGCTTTACTTCAGGTGCAGAACACTGAGAACATTGAAGCCCTGATTGCTCTTCTGCAAACTTTTACAAAATGCAGAGGTCCAACATTGGAAACTGCAAGTCCAAAATGTGGTACAATATTAAGCTCACCAACATGCAATTTGAGAACCAGAAGGAGGAGAGAGAAAAAGAAATGTGCAGAAAATAATATTAAAATAGCTAATGGCTGAAAACTTCCAAAATTTGTTTTAAAACATTAATATACACAATAAAAATGATCAATGAACTCCAGGTAGAATAAACATGAAGAGACCAGTATCCAGATACATCACACTAAAATCCAAAGAAACTTTGTCTTTTACAAGGGAACATCCAATAAGATTAACAGCTGACTTTGTATTGGAAACCATGGAGGCAAGAAATCAGTGGATGACACGTTCAAGTTGCTGAGAGAAAATCAGCCAAACAAGAATCTTATATCCAGAAAAATTTCATAAAATAAAAGTAAAACAAGGACAATCTTACATAAATAAAAACTGAGGGAATTTGTTGCTAGCAAACTTGCCTTAGAAGAAATACTAAAGGAAATTCTTTAGGCTGAAAGAAGTAGACCCATACAGCAATTTGAATTCACATTAAAAAGCAAGAAGCACCGGTATAAGTAATTGCACAATTATAAATGAGGGTCTAAATGTGTATGTATTCTCCTTGCTTCTTTTAAGCAACTGAATAAAAAAAAAGTGTATAATTGTATTATTAAGCCTATAACATAGAAATGTAACGTATTTGCTAACAACAGCACAATGGATATGGGTGGGAGAAAACCTATATTGGAGTGTGGGAATGACATCAGATGGTAATTCGAATTCACAGGAACAAAAACAAACAAATACAAAGAACCAGGAACAGTATATAAAAATATTATAACAAACTATAAATATATACTTGTTCTTTCTACCCTCAATTTCTTTAAGATGCATAAAATTATATAACATAATAATTTTAACAATGTAATGTTTGGTTTATAATATAAATATATGATTACCTTACCTATTCAGGTGTAAGGAAAATATCACAAAAAGGCAGAAATGAAATAGAACTATGTGGGAATAATGTTTATGTATATCTCACTGGAATTAAATTAGTGTAAATTTGAAGTAGATTCTGACAACTTAAGATGTATATGGTAGTCCCTAGAGCTAAGAAAATGATTTAAAAATATAGTAAAAAAAATCATTAACAGAATTAAATGCTACTCTAGAATGTACTTGGTGCAAAAGAATTAGTAAAGCAGGAGTAGAGGACAAGAAAGACATGAACATATAGACAGCAAAGGGAAAGACGGCAGACATAAGTATATCCAAATATATCAGTAATAACATTAACTGACAATGGGTTAATAATCCAATTGAAAGGCACAGATTATCAAACTGGGTTTTTAAAAATCATTCAAGTTTATGCAGTGTACAGGATGCACATTTCAGATTCAAAGATACCATAATTTGTGACCATCTAATGTGGTTTTTGTGTGGTCTAAGACATACAGAAAGGAGAAACTTAAGCCATTATATGGCCAATCAATTTGTTGGGGTAAATATATGATCCAATCTTGAGAAAGCATTTCAAGCAGGAGTAACAGTTGCAATGTAACCAACTTAATTACCCTCCTTAATTTTAATGCTTTCCTTTTTATGGTGCAACAATTATTATCTTTCCTTGTGTGTATAAGCATTATTTGGAGAGTTTGTAAAAGAGTATTAAATATTGGCTCCTATTTTTAGAAATTAATTTTCATAAGATCTGACATGGGATTCAATAATCCAACTTTTATAGTATTATCACTTTTGCATATTCTGTTGGTCACTCAGACCATCTCTGGTAAAATATATGAAAGGTCTCTATAAGGGTATGAATAATACCAGGAGGCAGTTATAATTGGAAACCATCTTGGAAGCTGCCTACCATAGTCTCTTGTCTTACTACTTTAATTGTTCCTTTTCTTCCCTACAAAACCATGGTTTCTTTGTACTTTGTCATTTCGATCTGCATAAAAGCAATGTTCAATATTATTCATTTCAGGAGAAAACAAATCCTAACATCAAATCCCTGCTACTTGTCACTGCCAAACTCTGGAATTAGTTGCCAACATAGGTTGGCTTTATTTTTTTCACGTCCTGTTCATTATTCAACACACTCAAATCAGGTGCCCATCTGTGTGGCTGTACAGAAACATGGATTTTGAAAACTTATGATTTTTATGATTCTAAATTCCATAGACATTTTAAAAATTTAGTCTTCTTCTTACTATACCGCTTAGCAGCATTTGAGGCACTAGATCACTCTTCTCTTCTTTAAACAGTCTCCTCTCTTGCTTATCCTTGTTTTCATCTTACTCTATGATTATTTCTTCCTGTCTCACTTTCTAACTCTAACTTACATCTCCAAATTCAACATTTTGGTGTTTGGCATAGCTTGCTCCTTATTCAGACTTCTTATCCTCTGTCTCTATATAATCTCCTACTCATCAATTTATATGTGTTTAAATACTATGCAGATACTGTGCAGGTAATTCAAGAATATACATCTATCTCTTTGACCTTAATTCTAACCTACATTCTCTAATATACAGTTTCCTTCTTGACAACCTTATAAGAATAGATCAGCAGTATTTCAATATTCTTGTAATCAATATTATCTCTTTATTTTCTCTTGTTAACTTGTTCTTCTCTCAAACTTCCCCATATCAGCAAATGGTAGGAGGCTTCATTCAGTGGTCCAAAGACAGCACTTAACTATTTGTTAAGCTGAATCATCCCTAAGTTTTCACAACTCTATATCCAAAATATACCTGAACTACATTTATTTATTTTAATATCCAGTGACACCCTCTTAGTTCATATTACCACCACACAGTATTATATTTTGTGTATATACTCCTTTCTCTATCTAGCACCCAGGGTGAGTTTTATGAAACAAAATATATCACGTTACTCTCAACTTAAAATCTTCAGTATCTTCCTTTTCGACTTAGGCAAGAGTTAGCACGTTAGTCCTTCCCATAGTCGAAATTTTCATGCCTTATCTGGCCTCTGTCTGCTGCCCAATATCATCCAACTTCTACTCTCCTGTTGGCTCATTATAATTTATTCATAACGAACTTATCTACCTCATTTCCTCATATACATCAAACCCCTTTCTCTTCATTGTCTTCACACAGGTTATTTAAATCTACATTAAAAGCTTTCACTACTAGACTTTTAGGATAACAGAAAGAGAATTAGTAAGATAGTAATCAGTAAGATCATTATAATAATAGCATGTGCTTGTTAAATAATCCAGTTTCCTATGAAATAAGTGTTAAAATTCTCAATCTGTTTGGCGATAGGGAGGCTTTCCTTGTATGGTTCAAATAATAGAAAATTTCTTCACCTAGTGTATTCAAAATAGTAGAACTATATTTTGCGGGTAGCTAGAGTCACAGGTAATTCAAAACACTGGAGGGCAGGAAGGATAACAGTCGACTGGAATAAGAAACTAGAAAGTTGATAGAAAGCAAAGCATATACATTTAGAGTCTATCTTTCTGGACCCATATGTTCTCTCTCTTATTTTTTTCTTTGTGTCTAGATCAGTCTTTTAATATGCTATTTGACTTTATTTCTCTTTGTTCATGGTGGAAGAAAGCTGCCTCACATTGTACAAATTCTTAGATTAAATAAATCTCAAAATTTATCTTGATTTCTGATTCTCACTTGCAAATTTAGAGGAGGGAGTAACTGAGAGTCACAGTATGAATTAACAGTCCATTCCTCCTCTGACCAGCTATGATCTGGTGGGTGGAATCTTATATAAAACCAACAATGGAACCAAAGTTCTCCCTCTCAGTGGAGTTCTTATAAAAGTGGTGTGATGCGCTGGTCAGATATACCAAAAAGAACTCATTATAAATCTCTTCAAATATGGTTCAAATACACATTCTACCTTTATTATACTTCCTAAAGCTATGATCATATCATCAAGTTTCTACTGCAGAAGGTCACTTACGGGTAAATAATCTATTTGGATGATATTTTATTTAAGACAGTCAGTGCCAAAGTACTCAAGAAATCTGAACTTTAAATGGAAATATATGACAAAAAGTGGATATGCAGAACATAATTCTGTACTAATAAAAGCCTTACTCCAGCATCTATGATGTATTCCTCCTTTATTTGTATGCTTATTCCATATTAAGTTCTTGAGACCCTATCCCACATTTATCTTACGTTTCCCCTGTGGTTATTGATATTGTCAAGCATATTATACCTGCCAAAACCCAACCGTGCTTCTAACAAATGAAATAGCTTTGAAGATTTCCTCAAGCTTTCCAAATTTATCTCTCATTTGGGATTCTTCTTGCGTTTTTGTATGGACAGTTTACAGACTTTCCTGACCATATAATAAAGATAAGACCCTCAGCATACTCTGTACAAGGCAGATGTGCACACCTTGTACTCTGTACTTTAATTCATTCTGACATCTCTGCTTGGACTTTCCTCCCATTCTTATATCTATCAAAACCCTTCTTTAAAACAAATTAAAAGTTACTACTTCTGCAACATCTCTTTTGAAAATTTGATGTTAAAAAAGAATCTAAAAAAGAATAGATATGTCAATATGTATATGTATAACTGATTCACTTTGCTGTATACCTGAAATTAACACAACATTGTAAATCAACTATACTCCAATAAAAATTAACCAAAAAATGCTACCTTTCTGTAATCTCACAATTTTTTAATTGAACTTATGTCAAAGCTTTTCCTTAATGATGGTCTGGAATTTGAGATAAATATGTACCAGTATTGTCTCCTCCACATGACTATTTCCTTGCAAAAAGGAAATGTTTTGCTTTTCTTGTAACTATGTCACATAATACAGTATCTATCACAAGGCAGGCACTTAGCCAATGTTTGGTGAGTAAATAAGTTGCTTTAATTTGAAACATAAAGTAAAAGAGCTGCATTATGAGACTATACTCATGTGGATTTGGAAAATGAGGAATAAAGACCCTTATTAATATGAGGATAATTTGACATATTGAAAAGTTGGAATATTTTTAACAGAAACTCTTCAACTTTGTATAATCATCTTACTTCTTGCAGTAAGATGACCACATACTAAAAATTATAGCTTATTTCATTTACTAGACACTAGTGAAAGGTAGCCAAATAATAAATTTTCGTATACCAAGAAATCATAGGTTTCAAAATAAAAGCCATCATGGATGTAGAAAGACAAGTTGTGAAAAAATTCTAAATCCCATCAATGACAGAAGGACAGGTTTTGTGGAGAGAAGAAAGCACTAAATGTAATATATTTTGAATTCAATGAAGCTCTTGATTTTTCTGTATGATATATGTATTTTGAAGATGGAAAATGTGGTCTCAGTAATTATTCTGTCGGGATGGAAGATTGCAGGAATGACAGATAGCTGTTCAATTCTGAATTAACAGAGTAGTATCTAGAACTTATCAAATGGTGGTACACAAGCTAATGACCTCAGGTCTAGATCGCCTAAGTATTCTTTAATCTCTAGATGTTCTAAATGTACACACATTTAGGGGGTCAGGGTGTTGGATGAGGGAAGTAATAGCAGTAAGAATAAGTTTAAAAACTATTATTTATGGAGCAGTATGTGCTCCCAATATACCTTCATTGTCTCACTTGCGTGGTAAACTTGAAAGATTGGTTTTATAATCTCAATTGTTACTAGAGAAAAAACCTGAAGTTTTGAAAGTAAAGTGAGCTAACAAAGATCATATAAACAGTACAGGACAGAGCCAGGATTCAAATTAGGTCTGTCTGATTCAGAAACCAATGATTTTTAGCCATTATGCCTCTATCATCTTCTGAAAGAAAATGAAATTATACAATAGAGTTGTTTTCATTCTTGCTTTTTTCTAGCATTAATTATTCATAACTGTAAATGTCCGTAAACATTATTGTTGTTTTATTTGTACTAAATTTGTTTTTTGTTGTTGTTACTTTTAGAAAGAAAGAGGCATGGAGACAGAGCAGCCATCTTGCATGAATCTCTTCCAAATACTTTCTTGAATCACACAAACCAAATGGGATGGTTAAAAAAAATCGTGGAATGAATGATATTTGTGGTGGATTTGTATTGTGTCAGTTTAGTCAAGTTTAAATTACATTTGCCAAAATGTCCTTCCCTGCAGAGTCTAAGGTAAGTCTAGACCATATTTTGTGTGAGATTTGGAAGGCAGAGGTGAAATGGCTTCATTCTTGTTCTGCTCATCAGGTGTGAGGAGACCACTAAGTGCTCTTGTCCCAAGGTTTGTGTTGTCATTTGCTATCTCACCTTTTGACTAGGGCAGCAGCTGGCCTGCAACAACTCCAGCTCTTGCTGTTCTCCTGGACCAGGTATGCATCATTTCCATGAAGAAGGCAGTCAGATTCTTCTAAAAGGCACTTGCATCATCTAGGCATCATCTTGGAGGCAGTGAGAGACTGATGAGGATTCCATTCATCCTCCAAAATACCAATTTGTCCTTCCTTCTCTCCTTTCATGCCCACTTTCCCTTCCCAACCACATGTCTGCTTACTTCAGGCTGCCACAAACACAGAGGAAATGGCCATAGATTGTATAACCTGTTCCCACAATTGCCTGAATCAAATCTGTATAATGCTTCCTATTGTATAAAATTTCTTATGGTTCTACTTCTCTGATCAACCATGACTGATACTAGATCTTTGACAAAATTTGCTGATAGGAATTCCTAGCAAATTTCATTACATGATCAGGAGTAGCCAACTCATCAACTGCTGTGGGGCTGACACAAGACAGGTAGATATATGGCCTTAGTTATCAATGTAAAAAACATGTTTTAAAATACAATTCCAGCCGATAAATGTGGAAGAAATAATAGAACAAGAAAATCTCGATCTTGCAATAGCTAATGAAATAATTGATTCAGGTAAAGATCATTAATTGGCGAAAATATTATATGAAATATTAAGGAAGGAAGAATGTTGGGGGAAATGAGACCTTGCTGTCATCACTTCAACCTGCAGATCATTCTTCATATCACTGAGAGGGAAAACAAAACCTATATGCCCCCTTAATATGATGAAATATGAAGTTCAAAACACTAGCCGTGATGTATTCTTACACAAATGTTAAATCTAAATTGAATAAAGCCTTTAAACACAAATTCTAGTTTACAAGAATACGGTATATAGCAGAACATGTAAAAGAGCATCATGAGGAAATAAAAGTTCAGAATGTGAGACATTCTCTGAGATAACTGACACAATATCTTCAACAAGTCAATGTCATGGATGAGAAAACACTTAAGAGAAATAATAATCGAAGGCATCATGTGCACTTCATTTGGAAACTGATTTGAATAGACAAACATAAAAAAATAAATTTGAGAATACTAAGACATTTTAATATGTAATGGATGAGAAATTAATATTTATTTTTTGGGTAATTATATCACTGTGCCTATCAAAGAATTATTTTTTTAAACAAATACATAATGAAATATGTAAGGTGAAAAACATGATTTCTGGGATTAGGATTTTCTTAAAGTACATCATCAACAACAACAACAAAAGCTAGATTAAGCAAGTTTTAAAAAATCTTGAGAGTCATTGAATCTGAATGATAAACATATAAAGAAAGATTCATTGTCTTACTATATTTACCTTTGTTTTACATATGAAATTTTTCATAATAAAATTTTTAAGTTATTACTATGAATAAATTGGCCTTAGCATCAGAAATAAAGAGAAACCAGGAGACTATTCTGTGCCTGGATAGAATTAAATATGGATAGATAAGCCTCAAATAGGAATGTGTTGGACTGTAGACATTACACAAAATAATTTATCTTCATTTATTCAAAAAATAAAAGAATAAAGGTTTGTTTAAAGTATAACTGCAGGAAGTTGAAAAAATTGTTTTAGGATTTTAATTTATAGCCTTTTAAAATCCCTAAATTAAGAATGATAATGTTGATTATCATTTATTTAAATGCTTTGAAAAATATATTTTGTATTTCTAAGCTATAAACATTGAAAATATATAAATAATTTACAAATATAAAATAATGTACATAATGCACATACATTGTATATTATGTATACAGAGTGCATATACATTATATATACATAATATACATATGTACATTATATATACAAAGTATGTATTATATAACCTACACATATATGTATTATATGTTTATATATCATGTGTATGCAATAATATATACATATACATAAATACATATATATATATGGAATTTTACTCAATTAAATAAGATGATAATCTCCTCATCTCTACAATACATTGAGATGTTTTACAGGTAAGCCTCAGCTCCTCTAATGACTGAAGGGCTAAAGTAAACTTGCAAAAGATTCTAGGGTTTACACCAAGAAGGAAAACTCCTTCTCCCCTTCTTTTTTCTGGTTAGTTTAGTGTGACACTCTCTGTGGCTACTCTTCTATAATGTTTTTCCAGATACATAATTCTACTAGGTGTTTTGATGTAAAATAAGTATAACTATTCTTAAAATTTGCTGTTATGAGAAACTGAAAGATGATGTAAGTTGTTTTACAGCTCTAAGTGGTTCACTGCTGCAAATCTGTGTCATGACCATGACATGTGGAGAGACTGTAAAAGAGAGGAAGAGTAGTGAAACAAGCTAAGTGTTTTCAAAATACCCTTAAAAATATTCCTGGAAAAAAAAAAAATCTGTGTAGCAAATGTTTATATTTTTGCCCCAGGCCATTTAAAATCAGTGAACAATATTATGGGCATTTAAAATTTTTTATATAGATTAAGGAAAAAAATACTTCGTATTTTAACCTAGATTTGCTTTGATAATAATAAAACCCTTCGTATACAAAATTAGCATATCTGCTTGTAGTAGACAGATTATAAAATGTGTCCCAATGAATGCAAACTCCTGTTATTCATGCTCTGGTACAGTACCTCCCCACCTCTGTTGTTGTGGTCTGGACCTATTAACTAATTTCTAATGAGTACAATATGACAAGAAGGATGTCTCTTCTGAGATAAGGTTACTAAAGTATTGTGGCTTCTGTCTTAGGTGTTCTCTTTCGCTTTCTTGCTGCTTTCTCTGAATGAAGCCAACTGCCGAGTGGTGAGTGTCCCAGGGAGGACATAGACCTATGAGAAGTTCTGGGCAACAACCATAGAAGAACTGGGATCTTCAGTCCACAAAACCGTGAGGACCTGAAGGCTGCGAATAACAACACAAATGGGCTTAACAACAATTAATCTTCTCCATTTAATCTTTAGATGAAATCACAGCTCCCACTGACACCTTGATTGCAGCCTTGTGAGAGACTTGGTCCAGAGTCACAGAGCTAAGCCAGACCCAGATTTATAACTACAAAGTATGTAATATTATAAATAACTTGTTCTAAGCTACTAAACTTGAGGTAATTTGTTAAGCAGCTATACATTACTAATACATGGTTGTTCTTAAATATACATTGGCTAGTATAGAAAAGTTATTGCATTTTAAGTGGAAACCATAAGTTTTCGGTCCTTTTTGATTTATAGTCTGTATCTCAAAGTTGGAGAGAACTTCAAAAGTCATGTGGTCAACTTATATCCAGGTTACCTAACATAAAATTCTTGTACTTAGCTGTTCACAAATCTTGTCTCCCTTTCCTCCTGGGGACACAGCTCCACTAGACTCTTATTTTCTAGACTTCTTTGTAGTGAGGTATAGTCTTGTTGCCATATAGCTGAATTCTGACCCTTGATTACTGTCAGAGTGAGGTTTGTTATTTCCACATAAACACACAAACAAAATAAATTCCTTCTACACGTGATGGCCTTTCAATTATTTAAAATATTTAAACATCCATGGGACTTTTTCTCTTGATAGGTTTCTTCACATAGATTTTTGTCTCTTGCCTTTAGAAATTATTCATTACATGAGCATATTCCAATATTAAAAATTATGTCTAGAAATATTTGAAAGAAAGAATCACAATTCATATTCATTCTGTGGTCTTATCCTACACATGAGAGGAATTTCTACTTCCTTTATTCACATAATTAATTACATATATATTGATCTTGACTACAGTTTTATTTAGGGTTTTTGTTGTTTTGTCCATGACTCATGATAAGCTTCCTTTAAAAAGAAAATAGTGAACAAACAACTTGTCTTTCTTAGATATGTTCATAATTTTCCTTCAATTCTGAATTTGACCAGTTAGATATTTGTATTCAAGTGAAAGTCTTTTTATTTACTTTTCTTAAAATGCATTCTCTCACACAAAATTCATTGTCATAAGGTCTTCTTGAATAGCAATATTTTTATTTAATCAATTAATCCCTACCCTCTTTCTATCATGCAGTAATATAAGCATTTTTGCAAGATCATAATTCAAATTATCGTATTGTTGAACAAGACAGGACTAAAGGCAGAGATCTGAGATCTGCCACTAGAGATATCAATCTAGCTTGGTGATAATCATTGAGAAACACAATTTGAATAAAATTGTTCAAAAATTAACAATGCAAAAAAATGATAATATTATCAAAATGAAAGTCTACATGAAATGACAAAAATAAATACCTTGCTTTCGAAATGAACCAGAACTATTACTATTTTTATTAAAAAAGTATTTCTTCTCTATAACATATTCTAATCTTCTATCCTGAATTCCAGTTTGAAAGACAAAACAATTCCCTTAAAGTTTACATCACTTAAATAATTTAAATTAACTTTAAATTGTGCTTTACTTTACAAGCCCAGAATCACAGCCACAACCTTACTGGAAAGCTTATAAAAATTTGAAATGCTCCAATAATTTTAAATCTTGTAGAAGTCTGGTACTTTCCAAATTAAAGTGCTAATAAAAAAATTAGCACTGAAATTTAAATCTCCATGAGCAGTACAAAATGATTTAATATTATTGAAGCCTTTCAATTTTTTATGAGCTTTCTATGTGGACGTGAATCAAGCAAAGTTGATTCACGTCCACATAGAAAGTTTCGCTTTAAAACACACAAGCAACATTGTCAGACTCAAATTTTTCCTGGAGTAAATACCTGTCTTTGTCTGATATGATATGAAGAAAAACAATCAACTTGAATTTAAATAAATAATTTTTTGAGTCTCCTCAGAGTCCAATTGCTCTCATCCAACTGATTATATGAAGTTCTTCTGATGTCAAGTGATGTACTTCAGAGATAAATGTGGGGGAGACGCAGGAACCTAGGGCTTCCAACAAATATATAGATCCTTGGTGCATGGAAATCTCTACCCTACATCTTCTTATTTTGGACACATCTATCTTGCCCAACTCTGAGGCCCATTGGACATGCATTAAAAGCCTTAAATACATCCTACACTGAGCATATTTTCTAATAAGGGAAACAACATAATCTCTTCTTACTTTTAGAAAATAGTGCCCTGTCATCTGTATTCTTATTAGAAAAGCTAGAATGTGCTGGCTTCAGTTGTGGAAATAGTTGCTTTGAGATGGTCTATTTTTCTCTTCTTAGAGGAGAAGAAGAGAGGATATACTTCTTTTGTGAAGTTATAAAACACAGAAGTATAAAACAAAACTATCTCCTGTATATAAGGATACACATATTCTTTGCTTCTATTAAAAAACTGGACTCATCTTTCCTACTCCTAAACATAACAAAAAACAGTGACAGAGAAAAAAAGCCTTTTCACCTTTATTACTACTCTTGAATACTTTTTGCATTCCTTTCAGGAATTCCCTTCCTTTGTTTAAGCTCTTGATGTCTTTCCCTTTAGAAATAACAAGGGATAGTTTTGAAAACTTTAGTAATTATGCCCTATAATTTTTTAAATAAAATACTTTTTTGATATTAAAAACACTCAGGATATCCAAAGTCTGTGGTTTATTTGATACACTTCCATTATAAAAGCACATTGATTGTAATAAAATGGCTTTGTTTCTTAAATACATAATTTTTTAAAGGTAGATATGCTTCAGGCTTTATCTTCCAGGAAAGAATAATCTGTCACGTTTACAGCAGGACTTGAAATTTCAATGTTCCAAAAATACCTACTTAATTAAGAGGTAAAAGTACCGTATTTTCCAGATGTTTCCCTTTACTAGCATCCCATTTTAATTTATTTGTGATACAGGGTGTGTGAGTGTGTATGTGTGTGTTTGTGACAGAGACAAAGAGAGAAGTGCTGGTCAGTGAGAAGGTTCTCAGAGCTCCTGTCTGTATCTACTCTGGTCCTATACTATGACTCAGCTGTTAGTCATGGATGGCAGCTAGCAATGATTTTACCACATCCAAACCATCACACTCTTTACTCTTCCCTCTTTCTGGCCTCCAGGGAAAATAAATACCTTTCTATTTCTAAAAGACTTCCTACAATATGATTCAGTAATTCTACCCCTGGATATATACCTGAAGAAAATGAACATACTAATTTGAAAAGTACATGTATCCCCATATTCATAGCAGCGTTATTTACAATAACCAAGATATGGAAGGAACCCAAGTGTCCATCAACAGATGAATGAATAAAGAAGATGTGATATACATATATACATATAACTCAGCCATGAAAAAGAATGAAATTTTGCCATTTGCAACAATGTTGATGAATCTAGAGAGTATTATGCTTAGTGAAATAAATCAAAGACAAATACTCTATGTTATCACATATTTGGAGTCTAAAAAACAAAAGAAATGAATGTATATAACAAAACAGAAACAGATTCACAAATATAGAGAACACATTAGTAGTTACTAATGGGGAGAGGGAAGAGGGAGGGGTAAATTAGGGGCATGAGATTAAGAGATACATACTACTATGCATAAAATAGATAAGCAACAAGGATATAGTGTATATCACAAGGAAATATAGCCATTATTTTGTAATAACTTTAAAAGGATTAACTATTGAATCAGTGTATTGTACACCTGAAACTAATGTAATATTGTCAATCAATTATAATTCAATAAAAAATGTTTAAAAAGAATAAAACAGACTTCCTACAATAGAATTGCCAGGATAATAGTTGCACTGGTTACTTTATATTAATTTCCTTTTATACCACAATTAACTTATTGTCAAACTACAAAGAGAGTGGGAGTTTTGAGGGAATAATACACTCAGAAATCCAGAAGCTTTGATTAATCTGACACTTTTCCAAGCTGTCTTCTCCCAGTGAATCATTATTCTTTAACCCCATTTGTTGACTCTTTCTGTTGAATGTCCCTTAAGAAACTAAGTTCATTTTTAAATAAAGATATAATTACACACAAGAAAAATCACAGAAATTATGTTTTCATTTCTATGACTTTGGCAATATACCTATTTAACTACTACCCATTTGATACAGAACATTTTCTTTATTCTCCACATTCCCTTTGGTCCATTTCCTATCATTCTCATAGCCCCCACCCTTCTCCCCAATCACTGGACTTCACATAAATGAAATCATATAATATGTATTCTTTTGTGTCTCTCTTCTTTTGTTCACCATAAAAATGTCACCTACCTTTAAGACCACTCTGAAATTTAAATTGGGTAATGTATGTATATCTCAATTTCAAGTTCATACTAAATATTTAAGAAGTGTTATTTGTGTAACAGTTTGTTAAACCTGTATTCATTCTGTTTCAATTATAAATGTGCCTAAACCAAAGAGTGACAATTATTGCATATTTGAAAGAAAAGTACTAGATGAAATGAAAGATCAGAAAAGAGAGTGAAAAAAAATATTGTGACCCTGGTCCTCATATCTTCATTGTAGAAAATTAAAAACTTAAGAATGATAAACTGACAGTTAATTTCTTTGAAAGTAATACCCACACAGAGAGAAAGAGAGGAAGAAATAGACAAGAGCAGAGCAGTAAGTAGGCCAGAATTTTGTTGTGGGAGTGAATAGAAATCTGCCTTTGGGGCATTAGGCACTCACTTTGAGGAGGATTCAGAAGGGTTTGCTTATTGTGGACCAGGTAAGGAAGGTTAATACTAGATGTCCAAGACGAGGGTAGAGAAGGGACGGAGTGTTCCAGGGGTCTACAGGGAGATATCCGAGTTTTAAACATTTGTCATGGCCAGAGTAAATCAACACCTGATTGCACTGTGCTTTGCGAGACCTTTTCTGTCTCTTTCTTTCTCTTCCTTAATTTGATCTTTCCGGGGTAAAAATATGTGATGAGGAAATAGAGGCAGATTTAGGTAGAGGAATAGAAAATCTGCCAACCAAGACTCCCTTCCGCTCAGAAGAGTTCAGCTTAAAGGGATAAAGGAATGCTTTGATTTCAAATAAAGTTTGAAGTTCCATCATTACATTGGACACATTTATATTAAATATTTATTTCTAAAATTGAATATCTTATTATTTATTTAATTATTATTTGATTATTTAACTAGATACAAAAAGACTTTCATATTTATAAATGAATGGATAACTTATGTACCCTACTTTAGATTTCATCCAGGGCCAGAGCAAAAATGAGTTTCATAGAGCAAGTTTAAACCAACATTGAGAGAGAGAGGAAGAATACTCACACAATTATTATTTGGATCTTTTTGTTCTCTCCATTTTTCATCTGGCTATCTTCTATACATCATTCTAAACATAAACCAGATGTGAACTCTTCAACTGACTTCCTGCATCCTCATCTAGTCTGGAATATGTGACCTTTCAGGGAACCCACAGTACCTGATGACAAATTCTATCCTGACACTATCACTCTCAATTACACTTACTTTTTTGTAATAGACCTTGAAAACTTAAGAAGAGAAAACATACTTTAACTTCTGCTTGTCCCAATCCTAGAATGTTGCTGAGCTACAAGACTACACTTAAGTGTTATCAAAGAAATAAGAAAACAAATTACATTAATAAGGAATAAGGAAAAAAATTCAATTAATATATATCTGGCACCCAGTGAAGTGGTATGCATGCTTAATGTAAGGAACTTAACAATAGCTTTATGTTTACATAGTTTTTTTTTTTGCTATATGAAACACTAAAACCATATTTTAAATGGCTATGGCATATTAGTAGAATATAAGTGAAACAGAAAGTTGTCTAAGAAGGCTTTAAAATAATTATAATTAAATTATGTATTACCTTAATATATTTTTCTATCCAATCACATTACTTTATTACTAACATTTTGAACGTCTTGGTAATAATATATGACTATTTAAATTGTATTTTTTTGAAAGAACAGTTCTGCAAAAAATTACTCTTAAACCAAATTTGTTATTTGTAATTCTTTCAGAGCAAAATATGTTACAGTTAGGCTACGTAATTCTGAATTTCAGTCAGATAACAACTAAAACCATCCTGCATTTAAAGATAAGCATAGACTATTGAAAGGATGTGCCTTAAGGACATACCTTATCTAACTGATCTTAATGAGGTTATGTTAGAACAACACAAACTTCAACTCAAATTTCAGACTTTGACTTGACCTTGGCTTCTCTTTAAGGGGTGTGTGTGTGTGTGTGTGTGTGTGTGTGTGTGTGTGTGTGTGTAGGTAGGCAACTAGTAAAATGTTCCTGAATTCTAAGGTTATTCCTGAGACCTTTACAACCCTCATATTTTCTCTACTGCTTCTATCAGGTATAAGTTTTTTTCCTCTGCTCAGCCTCCATGACCCTTCTGAACTGTTTCTCTTTGAAATCTCCTTTTCCTTTGTGTTGGCTTTTTCTCTTTAGTCTTAGGCAGTCTTTTATTTCCTTCATTTACACATTTTAAATATCTATTACACCATACAGTGATTACCTACCAATAAAACAATATTTCAAGAGTGTTTTGTATTATTTATATTAAAGCTAATCCTTTCATTAAAATCATCTTAAGAAATGTTTAAAAATATAGTTTTCCATCGATCACATCCTTAGAAAACAATTTATTTAGAATGGTGTGGGGATTGGTAATCTCTATTTCAAACAGCTCCATGCATGATTATTTTGATCAGTCAAGTTTAGAAATCATTTTGTTAGACTACATTTAAATTAGCATGTGTTGGAATGTCTTACTATCACATTTAAATGCATAACTAAATAGCATTACTGAGTAGTTCTTCATTTGTCTCAGTATATGAGAGTACCCCTTTTGTTGGAAAAATAGATTCTTCTGTAGCTTAAACATTATAATAGGACAAATCAAAGTCAGAAAATAAAAGAGTGAACAAATCATGGACCACGTAATACCTACTGTACTCTAAAGGATTTAATGTCATAAATCTTAAAGTAAATGTTCATTAAGATAGAATATTTTCAATTTATATATTTAAATAAAATTTTAAAGAGTTTCCAAACTAGAAATGTTCTTACCTCCTATTTCACCATATAATAGACAAGACTATTCTAAATCCAACTAAAAAAGCCTAAGCCAGTTAAAAATATCCATAAAGCTTAACAGGAATTGGGTAATGTATTTATACTTAATGAAGCAAAAAAGGACTTAATTGAGTTTGAAAATTCTTGTATTTCATGAGTGGTTTATGGAAGATGAGATATGAGCTGAGTCTGCATGTAAAAAAAAGTACAGTAAAATCTTAATTGGCACATATCCACTGAAGCAAAAATTTGCCAATTAAGTGATATGCTGATTATAGTGATAGAAATTTGATTTTACATTGTATTCTTTTCAACATTGGCAAAAATATTTTCTTGGGATACTATAAAAACAGGGAAATTAGGTAGAAGGCAAAGGTAAAAAACATTGGGTAGACCATATACTGTTAATATATTTCCATCTCTAAGTACAAAGATCTTTCAAAAAAACCTCTTAGAGACATTCTTAGATATGGAAAAGTTTTTTTCTGCTTTTAGGTTGTTTTCTGCTGAGATGTAAATGCATCTGAGAAGGAAATACCTGCAACCATCTATTAGTAATTATTTTGCAAAATTTCCATTGAAACTAGCAAAAGGTGGGAACAGTTTGAATTGAAGCTGAGAATCAAAAACTGTATCTTTTTGTATCACTTGAAATAATATATCCCACAAACATATAGTAGGAACAAGACATGAGTTAAAAATTTATTAGATTGAGGAATACTTAAAGTAGAAAAGGGACATGCATATCTTTAAAGACAATTCAGGAACATACTATTATTTTAATATAGAAACAAAATGTTACCTATACAAGCAGAGCTACATTTTCCTGAATAATTTACAAACACTATTCCACATATCCGTGCAAAAAAAGGACTTAATTGGTCTGAAATTCAAATTTAAAAATTTCAGCAAAGATTCTTAGAATAAGTCCATGTAAGATGTTAAATATTTATGACTTCCTTAAAATTAAATTTATAAGATTTATAATTACAATAGAATGTGGAAAACTGTTTAACCAAAAGACACAATTACAAAATGATTTCTGAGCACTTCAGATCATTAAATCTTATTTAATGATATATGAATATTTTGGATTATGTTTGCATAAATTAGTAGGATTGAACTAATAAATTTCTTAATAAAGATTTGGTATTTACTGCTTTGTTAAAAAATACAACAGAAATTTACTGAAATATATGTGAGACACTACTAGGCACTGTTATTCAAAGGCAAATATGATATAGTGCTAGTTCCTATACTCAAGAAATTGATAATTTATTAAGGATAGCAAAGCACATGCAGATTATTATATCATGAAGCCTAATATGATGAATGTCATTGAAGAAAAGCAAAGGTAAAATATAATAAAACTGTAAAGCTTGTAAATATTTGCAAATGATATGACCAATAAGGGATTAATATCCAACATATATAAACAGCTCATACAACTCAATATCAAAAAAACACAAACCACTTTAAAAAATGGGCAGAAGAACCAAACAAACATTTTCCAAAGAGGAAATGCAGATGGCCAACAGGCACTAAAAAGATGCTCAACACTATTAATCATCGGGGAAATGCCAATCAAAACCACAATGTGATATGACCTCATACCTGTTAGCATGTCTATTATCAAAAAAACAAGGTATAACAAATGTTGGCAAGGATGTGGAGAAAAGGGAAATTTTGTGCACTGTTGTGGGAATGTAAATTGGTATAGACACTGTGTAAAACAGTATGGAGCTTCCTCAGAAAATTAAAAATAGAACTACCATATAACCCAGCAATTCCTCTCCCGGGTATATATCCAAAAAAAACCAAAAACACTAATTCAAAAAGAAACTTGTACCCCAATATTCATAGCAGCTTTACAAATGCCAAGATATGGAAACAACCTAATTGTCCATAAATAGATGAATGGATAAAGAAGATGTGGTATATATACACAACAGAATACTACTCAGCCATAAGAGAGAATAAAATTTTGCAATTTTCAGCAACATGGACATGGGCTTGGAGGCCTTTATGCTAAGTGAAATAAGTTAGATAGGGAAAGACAAAAACTGTATGTTATCACTTGTGTGTGGAATCTAAAAGATACAACAAACTAGTGAATATAGGAAAGAAGAAGCAGACTCACAGATTATAGACAACAAACTAGTGGCTACCAGTGAGGGTGGGTAGGGGCAATATAGGGGTGGGGAGTGGGAGGTAGAAACTATTGGGTGTAAGATAGGCTCAAGGATGTATTGTACAACACAGGAACATAGCTAATATTTTGTAATAACTGTAAATGGAAAGTAACCTTTAAAAATTGTATTAATATTTTTTTAAAACATTACTGTAAAATGGAGGCAAGACTTTAGATCTAGAGAACTCAGGAAACACACATAGTCTTTAAGAGGCTAGACTGGTATTAAACTGGTGGTCAGGGCTGACTTATCCATTAGGCACAGTTGCACAGTGCCTGGGGCCCATAATGCTGTTAGAGAACCATTGAAAGTATTTAATTTCTTACACAGTAAAAGAAAAATAGACTTTTATATCAAAAAAATGTTTTAATATACAATATCAGCACATTTATATCATGGCAGCACTAAAACATAATTTTTTTTATGGAGGAAAGGTCTTATGAAGACAAAAGTGCCTAGGTCCTATGAAATTTACAGCTCCACCTTTCTCTAGTTGTAGAACTTTAGCCTCTCTACTTCAATTTTCTCATCAGCAAAATAGTGAAAATAATTATACTCACTTCAGTACTCACCTCAGAAGGTTCTTATGAGGATTAAATACATTTTTACATGTAAAGTTTCTAGAACAGTATCTGGAATATAGTAAGTATAATACAAACCTTAGCTGTGGTAATGTCATTTTCATCAGCCCAGAAGATTGAATGAGGTGGATAGAAAGATAGAAGTGGTCAATATATTTGGGAGAATAGTAATTTTGACAGTCAAGCAATGACATTAGTTGTATATAGAGGAACAATGAGATAAACCTGGCACTTATCATGTAAGACCTTAAGCTCATGGTGGGAAAGCTACTGTACTGTAGACATTAAAGAGTTAGGCAATGGACAGCCACTGGATCACATGAAAAACTAATCAGCCTTAATATGTGTGAAGATTTGAAGTGTTGAAAGACCAGAGTCAGGGAAAAAAGGAGAATAATTGAATAGAAATGAAAAAAGAGTTGAGAAAGATTAAATCTGAGAAACTGCTTGAAAGATTGATCTTGATGCTAAAAAAAGAAAAGAATCAAGTTGATTTTTTTAATAGTGACTACTACTTTCTGAAGGAAATTGAATTTGCTTCCTAATTAAATAAAAGTTGGGGCTTGCCAAGAGACAACTGATTTCTTTTTTCTCCTAAACTTGGAACCTGTATTTGTCAGCTTTATAACTTAATTGGGCTGTGAGGCTGACAAATTGATTTTTCTTGCTCCTAATTTATTTAATTCAGTTTTCACAATTAGGCAAGCAATTAATCAATGGTGGAGTCATTAAGATTCATTGCATTGAAACAGTGTTCTGACAATCATCCTAAATAAGAACTGTGCAATTTATCAGAAGGCAAATATCCTGGAAAATCTTAAGTATACTGTATGTAAGATACTTATACTGGTGATGTTCAATATTTTAACTTCACCTAAAATTGTAAGAAGAAATTGAACTGAAGTCTTTAAGTTTTGTTTTGGTCCATTTTGCAATCTTATCTAGAAACAAAGTGGTAGTAACCTACTAGTTATTAAGTCAAAATATGACAGAATTTTAGTGTGTATAAAATATTATAAAAGAATAGTTGTCTGACCCATTAATAATTTATTTCTTTCCTATAATGTGGAAGAACACAGTTCTAGCCAGTTAAGATTTAAGTTTAGGTTATCAAGCTCATGTATAAAATATGAGAGATATGAAAAGTTTTAAATGACATTTTGTTTAAAGCCTGTATTGTATCCTGGAAAAATATTGAATTTGGGATTTATAAGTCTGAATTCCAGTGAGTTCTGCCATATAGAACTTTTGTGTTCTTGAGGAAAATTTCATTATGCTATAATTTCTTAGCTATGACTAATGTTAATTTAAAATAAAATAATGTACACGAAAATGCTTTGTAAATTGTAAACTGATATAAAATTTTAAAAACTATTAAAATAATTTGGTCTTATTTAGTATCACTGTGTACAATTAAATGTTTTAGAGAAAAATATATTTTGTGTAATTTTTTATATTGAGCATTGTTTTAGGAACATCAGTCTAAATAAATAATTAAATAAAATTATAATACTTTTCTATTTGTCTTGGCCTTTGAACCCTCACCAAAATTGATTCCCAAAATTTTGAGATAAAGTCTTAACTGTCTTGGGTTTCCAATGTATCCATTCCTTCTATCTGTGTTTCAGTTAATTTACCCCAAGCTTCAAAAATGTAATCATCTTTAGCCTAAATGTTTCTCCACCTGGGTTCCTCAAGTCTCTTTTTAAAGGTCCATTTCTGCTACTGTTGTCAAGCTGGATCTTTTTCATTGCTGCTCTCTACTTTCCTGAATTGTTCTCTCTTATATACTTTGAAGACACTCCTGAATCTTCTGTAGTTCTCTGTCAGTCTTCAGACATTGTACTCACACTACTGGTCTAAAAATATTTCCTAGCAGTCTCAGTTCTTTGCTATTAAATCTGAAGCCTCTTTCTCAGAGTATTCAAGGGTTACAAAGAACTTGATCATAAAAATTATTTAAAAACTATGTAGGGGAATTCCCTGGTTGTCCAGTGGTTAAGACTTGTTGCTTTCACTGCCCGGGGCCCGGGTTCGATCCCTGGTTGGGGAAATAGGATCTCGCAAGCTGCGCGGGATTGCCAAAAAATAAATAAAAATAAAAATAATGTAGTATAAATATTTCTCAAAGACTTGAAATTGGTTCAGCTTTAGAACTAAATAGAGGCTGAACCTAAAGCTTTTCCCTACCTGTGTTAGCATGATTGTTAAACACATGCTTACTACTACAATCCAGAATGACTTTCTGCATCTCTCATTGCCAGCTTCGTGCTTTGTCATCTCTGCAGGTTTGACTAGGAGGCTGAGGCACTGTGCATGCTGGTAATGATGCTATAATTCCTGAGTGGGTTTTATGCCTTTTAATGCAGAAACTCGGAAATCCACTGTTCCTTCTAAGGGGGAAGTGAGCACACTTACTGATGATACTGCATCCCACTTGCTACTTTTTAAGTGCCATGATGAAAGTCACTGTTCTTTCTGGCACAGATGAAACAACTGCCAGCTTCAGTTTTTCTTTTCTTTTGAAATTCACCAATATCACCTTTGGAATGCTTTTCTTTTGTTCAGCTTTGTTTTAATTATACAAACATTGTGCCAAAGTTATTTTGATTCAGTCTAGTATGAGCTGTTTGTATCTATAAACTTAAAAGGTGAATCATAGTTGATTCAAATGGTGGAAGACTATTTTCCTAGAGTTCCTAATCTATGAGATAATCTGGACTAAACAAGGTTCCTAACTTCTAGAGTTATTAAGTAATCATATATTGTTTATTTTGGATTCTCTTATCGGAACCTGAGTTGCCATGTGTGTAATGGATAAAGAGATGTTTTTGTAGGAATATATATATATATATATATATATATATATATATATATATATATATATATATAAAAGTTTTGTTTTGTTTAAAGGTCTTCCTTAAGAACTTGAGTTAATGTAGATGCCCACTGACATGGACTCTGTTTAGAGTTGGGATCAGAGTATAGCTCTAACTCAATTTTAAACCTCCCCAAATGCTTATGCCTTCTTAAGGAGCTATAAAGAATTTCCACTTCCAACTAAGATGAGCTAACAGGGACCAGATGTTGAGAGACAATTCTCTATAAATCTCTCACACATTTCTACACATCTAGGCAGTAAAATGCCATGTGCTGCAGGGCTGTCTTTTCAGGAATATTTGTATAAGCACATAACTCTGGAAAGGTAGAGACAAGGACTCCCTCCACAGCAAATTTATTTACGCTATCAGACAGTAAAGATGGAGATATTTTTCTCCCTGAAGACATTCCAAGATAATAAAAATAAGACACTTCTCTCCTCTTTCAAGAGAGATTTGCTTACAACTCAAGGTAATGAAGATAATGTCTCTCTAGCAGGGAGGATGGGCATTCTTTCAGGCAGTTCCAATATCATATGTCTCAACCTTTGGGTTTCTTTCCTGTAACATACTTCCAGTGCAATACAGGCACCATCTGGCCCTTACTATCTGACTACCTTGGTAATCGGGGTCAAAGAACCACTGTTCCAGTGTTATTCTGACTGCTGCTTTTTACTGTGAGTAATAAATGGTTTCTTGTCACTGACCCAGACATGTCATGTCTCTCTTTCAGGTATTTGTGAAACTGTGTTAGGTTAACTTATTACTTTGCAAGAAAGATGAAATCCCAGACTCTTTTTCCATTTCTTACTTGACAATTTAACACCAAATTTATCCTTCCATCTGAAACAAATAAACTAATGAAAAGAGACAAAATACTTTTTAAAAATAGAAAAAAAAAAGTGTTTACAATAGTGGACATCAGGCAATAAAGTGCAGTGGTCTCTGAAAGATGGGGAACAAATAAGTCAAGCCTTATAATTGTCTCATCTTACTGCCTTCTAAGATTTTCCATGGTACAGGGAGCAGTATTCAGTCAGATCCTCTGTTGAAATTCCTGTGTTGAGGAAATGAAGTTCAGGAGATGGTCTCCAAGGAGACCAAGGTGGCTAGATGACCAAGTATAAAGCTGCATAAAACCAGAGATTTGCAGAGGATTCTCCCAAAGTATTCAGCAAAGCACTGATCAGAGCATGCTGAAGCTGGGGGAGAGGTGTTTCATCTAAAAGGATTAGAGAAATATGCCCAGTTCTCACACAGGGTCAGGGCAGTGCCTGTTCCCACCAGCCAGACTGGAAAACCCATAATTTATGGGGAACTGGTAGAAGAGTCAAGGTATTTTTAACTTTTAATGGGCAATATTTGACCTTAGATTGAGCTTAGCACTGGATCTTCCTAATAAATTTAAAAAGCAAGTCCTGAGTGAATCATACTCTTTCCAAGTAATTAAATTGCATCCCAGAACAAAAAGCATTGAATAGCTTTGTGAATATAAACATATCTAGTACCCAAAAAGGGTAAAATTCACAGAGTTTAGCATCAAATCAAATATTATTAGGCATACAAATAAGATCCAGGAAATCATAATAAAGAGAATAATTAATCAATCAAAACCAACCCAGAAGTGGCACAGATGTTGGAATTAGCAGACAAGGATATTAAGACAGTTATTATTAACTGTATTCCAAATGTTCAAAAAATAAGTAGAGGCATGGAAAGTATAAAAATACCCAATCAAATTCTAGGGATGAAACTACAATGTCTGAGATGAAAAACATACCAGATGGGATTAACTACAATTAGATACGGCAGAAAAAATGATCAGTTAACTTGAAGTCATAGCAATAGAAATACCTAAAAAAAGACAGAGAAAAAGACGAAGAATAAAAAGTAATGATAAAAGCTTTACAACACCTTTAAGGGTCCTAATATACATGTAATTGGAGTCCCCAAAGGAGAAGAGGAACAGAAAAAGTTTGAGGAAATAATGGTCAAATTTTTCCAAATGAGATGCAAACTACAAACCCACAAGTCCAAGAAGCACAATGAAACCTAAGCATAAAAAGTTGGAGAGTATAGGAAGCCCATGATCTCTCAGAGTCCATGTGATGGATAGACATTTTGAGACACAGAAAAAAATCTGGGAAAATCTGGGTTATATTTACTTAACTCTAATCATAACTTAGTCATAAAACTGACTTACCATATACTAGAAAATGTGTTAAGTTCTACAGGCATTATTTCATTTAATTCTAAAAGTAGCAATTTTAGGTTCTTATGATATAGCCCATATATAAAAGGAAAGTGAGGTTATAAAAATTAAGTAATTTTCCTAAGATTGTATATCCCTTTACTGAGATCAAACATTAAGTCTGGTCTAAAGAAAACATTATAAAACTGATGATGTTTACACTTCCATTTCAAATTAATGTTTTTAAAGTACATTTCTAAAAGTTGTAACTCATTAGTAAAGAAATAAGTAAATGCTTTCAATAAACAGATTAAGTAAATAAAATCAACACAATGAGGTGTATGCAGTATGGAATGTGATGATGATAGTGATCTTGCCTTACCATTGATTAGTGTTTTAAAGTTTGACCACATGCTGTATAACCCTCTTATCAATAGATTATCTCATTTGACATTCCTCACAGCTCCATGGTTGAGACTGTCAGGGAGGGGGAAATTTCCTCCTTATACTTTGAGTTTTTTTGACCAGTCTAATAATTAAATTGACACAAGATAGATTAACAGGAGAAAAAAAATAATTTAATTCATATGCACAAAAGTCTTATAGAAAGGCACCCCTGAGAGTGACAAAACCAGGCTGTTTATACATACAATTTTTAAGATAAAGAAACAATTATTGTGAAGACTTAACTAAACAAAGAGGCTTGTGCTTGGGACAGCAGACTAGTGGAGAAGTAATAAAGTTAGCCTTGAATTCCCTAACTCAGGTGAAAAGCATACTTTCCATCCTCATGGTACAAGGAGGATTCCTTCACATAGGAGATTTATTTCCCACTTTTAAGAGGAAAGAAGTGGAGTCAGAGTATCTTTATTTTTCACTGGGTTTTTCTCAAGTAACTTTAATTCAAAATAATCAATATGTCATTGAGACATATTTTGGGGCGGCCTGCCCTGGGCCTCAACAAGTCAGTTAAAACCGAGAAAAGTTAATGAACTTGCCCAAGGTCACCCAATCAGTTTAGTTTGGAAGCTGATATTAGATTTCCAGTCTTCTGATTTGTAACTGGGATTTATTTTGTTAAGAATATATTTTTAAATGACTAATAAAGATCTTGAATAAAGTTAGTGTTTCCTAATAATGAATCCAACACAACTGAAATATTTCAATTTAATTAGGAAGAATGTTAAAATGTAAAGATAACTTTCAAAGCTGACTAACAATCGTTGAAAGAGAGTGAGTCTCTCTTATTCTATAATTTTAAAAAACCCTCAAAAGTAAGCATTTCTCATAACTAATTTCCATATTTTGGTGTTTTATCTATGCACATGAAAAATAACTCTTAAAAAGACATTTTAAGGCAATAAAATATAGAACTTATATTAAATACTGTCCATTACATTGGAACTTGAAAAGAAAATTTTCAGTAAATATCATGCTTGATTATGAAATCTGCTAGAATGAACTGTCCAGAAATTATAGCCATTCTGTGGCTTTGCCAATCACAACAAGGGAACATTGTGCAATCACAACGTGAGAGAACTGCAAATGGCAGAATCAGTAACCATACGGGGACATGATTTAAACACCACATGGGAGAATAATTCATGGCAGTATCACACAATATAAAAAATGTTTACAAATATCAACTGGTATCTATATGTGTCCAAGTAGCTAATTTCATTCTATTTGAGTAGATATTACTGGTAGCATCATGACCACAGGCAAAAGTTTGAGTTATCCACGTCTGGTAAATATCAACATTACTATCAGATTCCCCTCAGAAAATCAATTTTGCTTTGATTTGTTTTGTTTGATTTTTCTAGCAATATTCTCTATAAAACACTTTAAAAAATCATGGTTGGGTTTATTATTATTTTAAAGAAAGGCAGATATTATAAATGTATGTATACACTCATATATATTATACTATCAATCATATTTTAAAATTTCATCCCAATGCTATTACAATGCCCTCCCTCTCCAATGATGTATGCGCTTTTTGGTAACTATTGAATAAAATGCCAGAAAAAGGCAATATGCATTGTATACTTAAAGTGTTAAACTTGAATGAAATGGGATGTATAGCCACAAAATCTTTGGACTCAAATTGCCTGACTTTGGAACATACAGAGTGTTTTATTCATTAAATGAAATAATTTTAAGTACCTGAAATATACTTAAGCATCTGATAAATTAGTTTTTACATTATTATCATTTTTGCAATGCAAGAAGTAGATAAGAGAAGCCCAAGAAAAATTGTTCTTCCATTGATGTAACAAAGTAGTATTACCTTGTAGCAAATTAGTGTCTGATACTAGTTGATAGAAAGAGATAAGCATAATAAATAAGCAAATGATTTAATCATTTACTTGTTTTTCTATATTTTATTGAAGAACGCTATCACACTGGGCTTTTCAAGAGAAAAAATTAACCAAATTATTCTTAAATATGTGAATGTCAAGACTGATTTGATGAGGAATGGTTGTAGTGGCCAATAGTGGGTATTTCAATGGGCAACAGTGATATATAATTGCTTAAGACATAGTTTGTGGAGACAAATGCCATGACTTTGATAATTTATTTACTGATTAAAAGGATAATGTTAATGGTAATGTGTGACTGAAGATTCCAGAACTCAATAGGATAACTGATAAGCTGATAGGCCTAGTGCACATGAATGAAGATCTAATAGTAGGTCTTCAGCTACAGAAATAATATGTCACAGCAAGATGCCTGATTTGGTCTCTACTTTGCTATGTATGTAAGGATATTAATGTGAAGAAGAAAGAAGTTCAATGCCCCTGTCTTTTATAGAGATCTAGTGACAAGGAATACAGAAACAACAAAAGTGACAAATGCAGGATATTAGCCTTTAAGAGAGGCAAGTCTCTGCAACTTCCCAACTGTTCTTAAAGGTTTAAGAAAGCGTTGATAAAGAAAATTCCATCTCAATGCTCACCTTTCCTCTATCCTTAGTGAAAGAGAAGAGTAGCTAGAATCTGCAGGGTCAATTATTTTGACCCAGAAAAAAGAGACTTCTGGATTTTTAAATAACAATAAATATTATAAAGAAAAAATTACACAAGTTGTTCACTGATAAGTGTAGTACAGAGTTTGTAAACCTGTTAAATGCTAGGCTTTCCACACCTGTGCAATGGAATGATCCCAAATTATTACTGATTTGTAGCAGCTGCAAAAAATCACCACTGCCAGGAGATAAACTTGTTGTCAGGGAAAAAACCTTCTGCCAAACATCCTGTCTAAAAAAAGGTATTAGATGATTTTTACAGTTGCCTACACTACTAAATCCAGCACTATAAATCTGCTTTCCAATTTTTACTACAATAGTCCAGAATATTTTGAATCTTCAGGACTTCCATGAGTGAGCTGTCTTCTATAGACTATTTGTTGATTCTAAAGGATAAAAATTAACACATTTTTGGAGTTGTACAACTTTGTAATATGTTACCAAACATGTCCACAGGCAGATTGTTTGTTTTTTCTTCTCTTACCTCTCCAACAAGCATATAAGATTTAGAGTTAAATTGATGTCATTATTTTTAAAATTTCAAAACACTTTTAAGTGCCTTAGAATCGGGAATATAAATGAGTATGTGATAGATAAGAGGGGATCTCTAAACACTGAAGAATTCTTTAGTATAGTGCAAAGAACACTCTATATGGTGTCAGATCACATGGGTTCAAGATTTATATCTGCCATTTAATAGCCTTATCAAAACCAAATCACTTAAACTCTGTGCTTCAACTACACCATTAACAATTTGAGAAAAATAATAACTTTCTTAGCTACTTTAAAATGTTGTAGGCTTTAAATAAACAAGAAAGTGATGGGGAAAAGCTCATTCTGTTCTCATCTGGCAAAAGTCAAAGAAATTTTGATAAGTAATTCAAGTTTTTAAAGAAAATAAAATCTTACATATCATTTGAGTCTATGTTGCCTATCTTTTTCACAATTCATATTCAAATTGTCAGAAAATCATGCTACTGATACCTTCAAATAACTTCCTGCCTTGCAAGGCTACTTCCCTGATAAATGCAATGCACAGTTTGTGAATATTTATGTACAAACTAGTCCAAGCCAAAATGATTTCTCACCTGTAATACTGCAATGGACTCGTAAAAGCACCCTCCACTTTTATACATGTATCCTGCCTAAGATGCATCATAAACAGGGTAGCAACCTAATTTAGATCTTGTCAGTGGTCTGCTCAAAACCCTGCATTGCTTAACCATTTACTCCGAGTAAAAGCAAAGATCTTTAATTGTCCCCAGGTTACATCCTTGACTTCATTTTCTTCTACTCTTCCCCTTGTTCTCTGCATTGCAGCCTGTAGAACCTCTTTGCTGATCTTGAAATACACCAGACTGGATCTCAGCTATGGGTCTCTGCTCTTGCTATTCCCTCTGCCTGGAACATTTTCCCCTTGGAAATCTATATAAATTACCCCTCACCTCCTTAAAACCTTTGCTCAAATAAAACCTTTCCACTTAAGCCTACCCCAACAGTCCTTTAAAGCCTTCAATTTATTTTCTTGCCCCCATCCCTCACATATATTTTATTTTTATTTTGTTACAGATGACATTTATCTATTTATTATGTTTGTAGTTTATTGCCTGTCATGCACATTAGTATGTCAGTTCTATTAGGGCATAGATCTTAGTCTGTTTTGTTTGTTGATATAATCCAAATGATTGCTGATGTGTTTAAAAAATGAAGTAATTAAAAGACAATAATTTTATTCTTAGCATATTATTTTGTTTACTTGTTTGATGAATAATTTTCACAGATATTTTTATTAATTTCAGAAAAGCACAAATACAACCTTAATAAGGTATAGATTCTTATCTCAAAATCAATTTAGGTAATATTTATACAAATCTGTTCCCAGAATACCTGTTTAGCTTAATGGTACTTATAAGAAATGCAGATACCCAGAGCACATTCAGTCCTACCAATTCTCTGGGCATTAAAGCTCTGGAATTTGCATTTGAAAAAAAATTTTTTTTTTTTTTTTGTATAGGTTTTTCACCTCCTTGGTTAAATTTATTCTGAGGTATTTTATTCTTTTTTATGCAACTGTCAATAAGATTGTTTTCTTCATTTCTCCTTCTGACAGTTCATTATTAGGGTATAGAAATGCAACAAATTTCTTTTTTTTTTAATTTTTAAATTTAATATTATTTATTTTTTTATACAGCAGGTTCTTATTAGTCATCAATTTTATACACATCTGTGTATACATGTCAATCCCAATTGCCCAGTTCATCACACCCGCCCCCCACCCTTCCGCCACTTTCCCCGCTTGGTGTCCATACGTTTGTTCTCTATATCTATGGCTCAATTTCTACCCTGCAAACCAGTTAATCTGTGTCATTTTCCCAGGTTCCACATATATGCGTTAATATACAATATTTATTTTTTCTCTTTCTGACTTACTTCACTCTGTATGACAGTCTCTAGATCCATCAACACCTCAACAAATGACCCAATTTCATTCCTTTTTATGGCTGAGTAATATTCCATCGTATATATGTACCACTTTGTCTTTATCCATTCATCTGTCGATGGGCATTTAGGTTGTTTCCATGACCTGGCTATTGTAAACAGTGCTGCAATGAACATTGGGGTGCATGTGTATTTTTGAATTATGGTTTTCTCTGGGTATATGCCCAGTAGTGGGATTTCTGGATCATATGGTAATTCTATTTTTAGTTTTTTAAGGAACCTCCATACTGTTCTCCATAATGGCTGTATCAATTTACATTCCCACCAACAACGGAAGAGGGTTCCTTTTTCTCCACACCCTCTCCAGCATTTGTTGTTTGTAGATTTTCTGATGATGCCCATTCTAACTGGTGTGAGGTGATACCTCATTGTAGTTTAGATTTGCATTTCTCTAATAATTAGGGATGTTGAGCAGCTTTTCATGTGCTTCTTGGCCCTTTGTATGTCTTCTTTGGAAAAATGTCTATTTAGGTCTTCTGCCTAGTTTTGGATTGGGTTGTTTGTTTTTTTAATATTGAGCTGCATGAACTGTTTATAAATTTTGGAGATGAATCCTTTGTCCGTTGATTCGTTTGAAAATATTTTCTCCCATTCTGAGGGTTGTCTTTTCATCTTGTTTATGGTTTCCTTTGCTGTGCAAAAGCTTTGAAGTTTCATTAGGTCCCATTTGTTTATTTTTGTTTTTATTTCCATTACTCTAGGAGATGGATCAAAAAAGATCTTGCTGTGATTTATGTCAAAGAGTGTTCTTCTTATGTTTTCCTCTAAGAGTTTTATAGTGTCTGGTCTTACATTTAGGTCTCGAATCCATTTTGAGTTTATTTTTGTGTATGGTGTTAAGGAGTGTTCTAATTTCATTCTTTTACATGTAGCTGTCCAATTTTCCCAGCACCACTTATTGAAGAGACTGTCTTTTTTCCATTGTATGTTTTTGCCTCCTTTGTCATAGATTAGTTGACCATAGGTGTGTGGGTTTATCTCTGGCTTTCTATCTTGTTCCATTGATCTATGTTTCTGTTTTTGTGCCAGTACCATATTGTCTTGATTACTGTAGCTTTGTAGTATAGTCTGAAGTCAGGGAGTCTGATTCCTCCAGCTCTGTTTTTTTCCCTCAAGACTACTTTGGCTATTCGGGGTCTTTTGTGCCTCCATACAAATTTTAAGAATTTTTGTTCTAGTTCTGTAAAAAATGCCATTAGTAATTTGATAGGGATTGCATTGAATCTGTAGATTGCTTTGGGTAGTAGAGTCATTTTCACAACATTGATTCGTCCAATCCAAGAGCATGGTATATCTCTCCATCTGTTGGTATCATCTTTAATTTCTTTCATCAGTGTCTTATAGTTTTCTGCATACAGGTCTTTTCTCTCCCTAGGTAGTTTTATTCCCAGGCATTTTATTCTCTTTGTTGCAATGATAAATGGGAGTGTTTCCTTATTTTCTCTTTCAGATTTTTCATCATTAGTATGTAGGAATGCAAGAGATTTCTGTGCATTAATTTTGTATCCTGCTACTTTACCAAATTCATTGATTAACTCTAGTAGTTTCCTGGTGGCATCTTTAGGATTCTCTATGTATAGTATCATGTCATCTGCAAACAGTGCCAGTTATACTTCTTCATTTCCAATTTGTATTCCTTTTATTTCTTTTTGTTCTCTGATTGCTGTGGCTAGGACTTCCAAAACTATGTTGAATAATAATGGTGAGAGTGGACATCCTTGTCTTCTTCCTGATCTTAGAGGAAATGATTTCAGTTTTTCACCATTGAGAATGATGTTTGCTGTGGGTTTGTCCACAGGCTACAGGATTGTAGTTCTTCTTCTGCTGTCTGCCCTCTGTTGGATGAGGCTATCTCTAACCATTTTTTCAAAGAGTATATTGTGCATCAAATTTTGAGACTCCAAGAACTAATGTGATAGCTTTCAAACAAATATTTACCTCATAGAAATATATTTTAAAATATAGCCTGGTTTGCAGTATGCTACGTGTACATAGAATAATCACCAAGAGGGGCATAATCTCTGCAATAAAGGAAAATTCAAATTTACAAAGATTGAAATATTAAAAAGTTATCTGATCAGAACATTATGAAGTTAGGAATAAATAGCAATAGAATATCTAGAAATCCTCACATTTGGAGAAATTTAAAAATACCTTCTAATATATAAAAATACCTTTAGGCCAAAAATAAATCATGAGAGAAATTAGCAAAATACATCAAATTGAATAACAATAAAAATGTAGCATATTAAAATTTGTGAGAAACAGCTTAATGACTGTCAAGAAGAAAACTTATAGCTTTGAGTGCTTATGTTAGAAAACAGAAAGGCTTAAATTTAATTATCTAAACTACCTTAAGAAACTAGACTTTTAAAAAAAAGTACAGTTACCATCGAAGTAGTAGAAGAAAATATAGAAAAAGATAAAAGCAGAAATGAATAAAATAGAAAATAATCAACAGAATTACCCACTAAAATTGTTTCTTTGTAAAGATTACTAAGTTGATAAACCCTTAGCAAAACTTATCAAAAAATAAGAAAAAACACAAATTATTGATAAACACAATTTTAGAAGGTTATGACCCATCTCCCCAGGTTGTTAAAAGGATAATAAGGGAATAATATGAATAGACCTATACCAATCATTTCGACAATTTACATAAAATGGACATTAAAACAAACAAACAATAACAAAAAAACCCTTCACTTGCCAAAGCAGACACAAGACAAAATAGAATTTCCAAATGCCCAATCATAAGTAAACAAATAAACTAAAATTTTAATCAAAACCTTCCCAAAAAGAAAACTTCAGGTTCCTGTGGCTAAATTAGTCAATTTTTCAAACATTTATTAAAAAAAATAATCGAACACAAATTTCTTTAGAAAAATGAAGGGAAAACATTTCCTAGTATATCCACAATAACAAAACATGACAAATTAATTATAGGAAATAGGAAACTGCATACCAATATTCTTGATAAACCTCAATACAATACTAGCAAATCTAACCCAGTAACACAGGAAGAGTATAAATACATTATGATAAAATAGAGTTTATCTTAGGAACACTAGTTTGGTTTAAAACACTAGAATATCAATCAATATAATCCACCATATTCACTGAATAAAAAAGAAAATGTATACAATCAACTCCACAGATGCAAATCAAACATTCAGAAGGAGAGATTTTTTTTAAGAAATAGAGGGTTTTTTAGGAATTAGAACTATAAAATAACTTTTTATTTACACATAAGGGCATCCACAGTGATTATAAACAAAACAATTTAATTGCAAATTTGGCATGAAAGATAAACTGGAGTAATTGAGAAGTGATAAAACAAACATGTGTTCATGATGAATTTCCATATACAGACAATCAAGAGTTTTTCCACAACTCACACTAAAGTCAAGGAGCTACTATTTTGGGGACTTCCTTGGTGCTCCAGTGGTTAAGACTCAGTGCTTCCACTGCAGGGGGCATGGGTTTGATGTCTGGTCGGTGAACTAAGATCTCACATGCCACGTGGTGCAGCCAAAAAAAAAAAAAAAAAGAATAAAGAAACAAACAAAAAGAAAGAAAAAAGAAAAAAATTTTAAAATTAAAGGAGGGAACTATTTTTAAGTTAACCTTAATGTTTTGAAGGTATCTTTAAGGCAAAGGGGGAAAAAAAAGACAGAGAGAGAGAGAACCAAAGAGAACCACAAATTAATGTGTGTCTTAGAATTTCCTGGGAATGTTTGTTTGTTTGTTTTGGGTTTTGTTTTGTTTTCAAATCTAATCTGCTAATTCTCTGGAAACTAAAAAAAATGACATGATTCTTCAAAGAATTAAGATAAGAAGTGACAATTTTGTAGAAATAATTCAAAGAAACTTAGTGTCTAACTTTGTACACCATATTCTTCCTCCAAGTATTATCTTGCCACTTTTCCTGTTCCGTATTCTCTCCTACATTTACCTAAATATATTTAAAGATTCATTAGGAAACTGGAAATTATAGTAAGTCTTTTAAGTTTTAAAATAAGTGATTATGTGACAAAGTTATGTCAGAGAAAAATATTACTGTACATAGTTAAACAAAATAGCAGAGAATTTTCAATTTCTATTTATGAGAAATGAGGTAGCAAAGGGGATTTTAGGCCATATCCATGAGGGTTGAGTAGGAATCCTTCTATTATATACATTCTATTTTTAAAAAGGAGGGTTTTCCATGGGTTTTATGTATTTGGTTTTCTAGTTGTATTTTACTTAAGCAAAATATACCTAATACCTATTTTATCATAGGTAAGTGACACAACCAATCTGTGCCTTGGTTTCTGAATCTGGAAAGAGTGGTAATAACATCACTGAGTTGGAATGAAATGTGAGTATGCATATAAAATGTTTGACATGTTATTATACACAAAAAATCTGAGATACTAATATATTTTAAAATTTCAAAACCTCTATTCCCTAGTATATTGCATGAGAAAAATATTTTAGGAAGGAGATAAAATTCTTTTGATATTCTGAAATTAAAGACTTGTATTTGGGTCATTAAAAACACTTGAAGTATTCTAAAATTTTTAGAAGTTTATTTAAATTAAAAATGTATGTATTAAAAAAATGGACTTTCCGACAACTTGAGTATTGTTAAAGAAATGAATTACAGCAGTCTTAAATGCAGAAAAGGGAATCAAAATAAAGCATAGCATTAGTAAAGTTTACAGGGCAAAACCCAGCAGGACAGATTTTTAGTCCTAATTCTTTTGTAGTCAGTAACACCAAGGAATATAGAGTACTTGATAAATCACAAGGTGTGTAAAATTAATGACTCACAAAAAGGCTTAAAGCTTCAACTCATTTAAAAAAAAATCTGTCATTAACATGAAAAATGCAAGGAAAGTGGATAGCTTGGAATTCAGGAAGACCTTGTTGAATCACTTATTGACAAATAGAAGATAACAAAGTACTTGGCTCATATTGAAATGAATGTAAACAAGCAGGATGCATAACTTGCATTCCAGAGGAAATTAGAAAATCTGCTTACTCTGTTGAGTTGTATTTTTAAAGCCAAGGAAGTGGAATGATTTATTAAAATGGAACTGGGTGAAGGAGACAATAAACAATAAAAGATTTAAAAAGTGAATATAATTATAAGAGATTAATATGGTAATTACAAATCAATGCTTAGGTTTTTAATTAAAATGGCATAATTTTTAGTAGCTCAGTGGTAGCTTCTATTTTCCTCTAAAATGATAACACCAAATGAGAGAAAGACAAAGACTTAAAATGTCAAAAGCTAGGACTGAGAAAAACCATAGTAGCAGAATATATGAAGCATTAAAATTTATAAGATGTATATGTTATCACAGAGAGCTCTTAAGTTGCTTTTATTTATTTATTTTTAAATTTGTTTTTCTTTCTGCTGTTCTGATTGGACAATTTCCAATCAGATCACTTGTGAGTTCTTCTGTATCACTTTATCTGCAGGGGTAGCAATACTCATATAGAGTATGTTATAGACTTTAAAACAAAAAATAGACTTTAAAACAAAGACTATTTAAAAAGACAAAGAAGAGTATTTTATAATGATAAAGAAATCAATACAAGAAGATATTACCATATATGCATCCAATACAGAAGCATATTAATATATAAAGCAAAGCTAACAGACATAAAAGGAAGAAATTGACAATAAAGCAATAATAGTAGAGAACTTTAACACCCCACCTACATCAATGGACAGATCATCCAGACAGAAAATAAATAAGGCAACAGTGGGCTTAAATGACATGACAGACCAGTTGGACTTAATAGATATCTATAGGACATTATATCCAAAAGTAGCAAAATATACACTCTTTTTAAGTGCACATGGGATGTTCTCAAAAATAGATCACATTCTAGGCCCACAAAGCAAGTCTCAACAAATGTAAGGAGAAAGGAATTATATTTAGCATTTTTCTGAAACTAGAAATGGTATGAAACTAGAAATCAACTACAGAAAGAAAAATATGAAAAGCAGAAACGTGAAGATTAAAAAACATGATACTAAAAAACTAATGGGTCAGTGAAGAAATTAAAGAAGAAATAAAAAAAATCTTACGACAAATGAAAATGAAAACACAACACTCCAAAATCTATGGGATGCAGCAAAATCAGTTCTAAAAGGGAAGTTTATAGCAATACAGGCATACCTCAAGAAACAAGAAAAATCTCAAATAAACAACCCAACCTACCACTTAAGATAATTAGAAAAGAGAACAAGCAAAGGCCAAAGTCAGCAGAAGGAAGGAAATAATAAAGATCAGAGAGGAAATACATAAAATAGAGATCAAAACAAAATAAAAACAGTAGAAAAGATCAATGAAACCAAGAGCTGTTTTTTTGAAATGATGAACAAAACTGATAAACATTTAGCCAGGCTCACCAAGAAGAAAATAGAGGACCCAAATAAACAAAAAAAGAAATGAAAGCGGAGAAACAACAACCAATACACAGAGATACAACAAATTATAAGGGGCTACTACTAACAGTTACATGCCAATAAATTGGACAACTTAGAAGAAATAGACAAACTTCTAGAAACATACAACCTGCCAAGACTGGATCAAGAAGCAACAGACAATTTGAACGAACTGATCACTAGCAGTGAACTTAAATATGTAATAAAATAACAGCAACAACAACAAACTTCCCAGCAAATAAAATTCAGGGGCCAAATGGCTTTACAGGGGAATTCTACTAAATATAAAAGAAGAACTAATACCTATTATTCTCAAACTTTTCCAAAAATTGAACAGGATGGAACACTCTCAAATTCATTCTACGAGACCACAATTACCCTGATACCAAAACCACCCAAAGAAACTACAAGAAAAAGAAAATTATAGGTCAATATCTTTGATGAATATAGATGCAAAAATCCTCAACAAAGTATTAGCAAACCCAAGCCAACAATACATAAAAAAGATCATATACCATGATCAACTTTCATTTATTCCAGGGTCACAAGAATGGATCAACATTTGCAAATCAATGTGATACACCACATTAACAAAAGGAAGGAAAATATCACATGATCATCTCAATAGGCATAGAGAAAACATTTGGCAAAATTCAACATCCATACATGATAAAAGCTATCATCAAAGTTGGTATAGAGGGAACATATCTCAGCACAATAAAACCCATTTCTGACAAACCCACAGCCAACATCATACTGAATGGTGAAAAGCTGAAAGCCTTTCCTTTAAGTTCAGGAACAGGACAAGGATGCCCACTCTCATCCTTTCTACTACACACAGTATTGGAAGACCTAGCCACAGAAATCAGACAAAACAAAGAATTAGAAGGCATCCAAATTGAAAGGAAAGTGGTAAAACTGGCACTATTTGTAGATGAAACAATACTTTAGAAAACTCTAAAGTGTACACCAGAAAACTACTAGAACTAATAAATGAATTCAGCAAAGTTGCAGGATACAAGATTAATATACAGAAATCTGTTGTGTTTCTATACAATAAAATATTTTAACATTTTCTTTCCTGATTAATATCAGAAAGAAGAAGCTTTTAAAAATCCCATTTTAAATTACATCAAACAGAATAAAACACCTAGGAATAAACTTAACCATAGAGATGAAAGACCTATACTATGAAAACTATAAAACATTGATGAAGGAAATTGAAGATGATAAAAATAAATGTAAAGATATTTATATGCTCTTGGATTGGAAGAATTAATATTGTTTAAATGGCCATACTACCCAAAACAATCTACAGATTTAAGGCAATCCCTATCAAGTTATCCATTACATTTTTCACAGAACTAGAGCAAATAATCCTAAAATTCATATGGAACCAGTAATCAACACAGCATAGTACTGGTGCAAAAACAGACACATAGATCAATGGAACAGAATAGAGAGCCCAGAAATAAACCTATGCACCTATGAGCAATTAATCTACAACAAAGGAGGCATAAATATACAAAGGAGAAAAGACAATCCCTTAAAGAATTAGTGCGGGAAAAGTAGACAGATACATATAAAAGAATGAGATAGAACATTCCCTCACACCATAAACAAAAATAAACTTAAAATAGATTAAAGACCTAAATGTAAGAACAGAAACCATAAAATTCCTAGAAGAGGACATAGGCAGAACAGTCTTTGACATAAATCATAGAAATATTTTTTTGGATCAGTCTTCTAAAGCAAAAGAAAAAAAACAAGCAAAAATAAACAAATGGAATGTAATTAAACCTAAAAGCTTTAGCACAGTGAAGGAAACCATTGACAAAGCAATACATAACCTATGGAATGTGAGAAAATATTTGCAAATAATATTTGCAAGGAGTTAATATCCAAAATATATATACAACTCATACAACACAATATCAAAATACAAACAGCCCAATCCAAAAAAATAGGCTGAAGACTTGAATAGACATTTTGCCGAAGAAGACATAGAAACTGCTAATAGGCAAAAGAAAATATATTCAACATTGCTAATTATTAGAGAAATACAGATCAAATCAACAAGAAGATATCATCTCACACCTGTCAGAATGGCTATTATCAAAAAGTTTACAAATAACAAATGTTGGAGAGGATTTGGAGAAAAGTGAATATTTTACTGTGTTGGTGGGAATGTAAATTGGTGCAGTCACTATGGGAAATAGTATGGAGGTTCCTCAAAAGAAGTACAAACAGAATTATCATATGATCCAGGCATTCCACTCCTGTGTATGTATCCAGAAAAAAATGAAAACATTAATTCAAAAAGATACATGCATCCCAATGTTTGTAGCAATGTTATTTACAATAGTCAAGATATGGAAGCAACCCAAGTGCCCATCAACAGACAAATGAATGAATATGTGGTGTGTGTATGTGTGTATATAATGGTACATATATTATATACGTGGAATAGTAAGCCATAAAAAATAATGATATTCTTTCACTTGCTGCAATGTGGATGGACCTAAAGAATAGTATGCTTAGTGAAATAAGTGGTATCTAAGAAATAATACAAATAAATGTATATGCAAAACAGAATAAGACTCACAGATGTAGAAAACAAACTAGTGGTTATCAAAGGGGAGAGGGAATGGGGAAAGGGCAAATTAGGCATATGGGATTAAGAGATGCAAACTACTATATACAGTAGATAAGCAACAAGGATATACTGCATGGCATAGGGAATTATGACCATTATCTTGTAATAACTTTGGAATATAATCTGTAAAAATACTGAATCACTATCCTGTACTCCTGAAACTACTCTAATATTATAAAACAACTATACATCAAAAAATTATAAGATATACAAACTAAATTTTGAAAAACTTACCTAGGCTTCACTTCATGTAAACAAGACCATGTAAAACAAGGAAACACTTCTCTTCCACTCTACCTCCTCATTGTCTTCCCTTTGACTGAGAGACTCAAACTAGGATGTACAACTACCCTGCCTGAGTAAATAGCAACAAACAATACATATAAACTCAAACAAATTCAAATCCAGTCAGGAATCATTCAGTTCCACAGATATTACATTTGATCTTGTGTATTACTTTTTCTTGAACTTTACTTTTCTGTCATTCATTTTATGAATGTAGTGGAGAAATACTATATTCAAGGTACTCAGTTCCACATAGTAGGTAGAATGAATCCTAAAATTGGTGCACACTGTATTACAGTTCCTCTACCCCTAATGGTTCCAAAACCTGATTGCATATTAGGATCACCTTCTGAACTCTGAAAGAAAAATCAGATACCCAGCTAATCTGATGTACAGCTAAATCAGAACCTTGAGGGTTAAATCATGCATGTTTTTTGTTTTTCATCCTTTCTTCCTTGTGTTTTTTTCTTTCTCTTTTAATGTTCCAGAGATTATGATGTCCAAGAAAGTTTGGAAGCCATTGTTCTATCCCTCCATTGTACTTAGCATTCTATATGCATGAAACATTCTGGAAGACCTTGTCTTCAATAACTACTTGTTGATTTCTTTCCTATTCTTTATTACTCTATAGCAAAAATGGTACTTAGATTACTGATAAATATGTAAACACAACTAGTCAAAAACCAAAATCATTATCTATGCTGTTCCTCATCTTCTGAACAATTTTTTTCCCTTTTCCTTTTTTTCTGTTTTGAGAAATTTTACTAACTTTTCTCCATCCTCTTTTTTTGGGGAGAAATGTTGGGGAATCCTAGCCTCTTCTTAAATTTAAAGAGTTTTGGTCATTCTCTTTGATAAGTCTGTTATAAATCTGTCAGCTCTTCTTATTTCCAGGACGCTTACTTTTCACCCAATATATTGTGAACATTGCCTAATCGGTTTCCTTGTCTCAAGTTTCCATAGTCCCTTCTTTACCTAAAACTTACAGCAAATGGCTACTAGATGACATTTCTGACATATTACCTTGAATTGATTGCTCTGATATTTAGAATTTTTAAAAACTCCTCATAATCTTCAGGACAAAATTCATCCTTTTTGTTTCCTAAGGTGGGAAGCAACATCAGCTACAGGCTTTCTCCTGTCCTAATCAACACTCTAGAAAGTACAAAGACAAGATAGAATTATGGATAAAAGAAATGAACTAAAAAACCCTGAGAAATATTTGGGGAGGCTGAAAGCTAAGGTGAACTGCTAGGGAGCTCTATATCCTTCTGTGGAGAGCTACAGCCTAGTGCTAACCTCCACTAGAGGTTTTAGAGGGAACATAGATGGGAGGGAAGCTTTTAAGGTCTGCTCTTACTTTCTCTCCCATTGCTATGGAACAAGTACTGCCCCATCTCTTCACAGTTGAGAGCCCAGTGTCACTGAAGTTATTTAAGGTAAGAAAAACTATTGAGGATTTGGTGAAACTGGTGTGGGAAGATCACTTGCTCTCTGGGATTCACTTCTCTACTACTCTCCCTCTCCAACATCTGCCATCCCACCAGTTTGGTTGGTGGATTACAAATTAAGGAAACTACTCTTCCTGTAGCTGCCTCTTTCTAACAGTATAAATCCCTACCTTAAATTATCTGGTGGAATGACTGTGGAGTCATTAGTCCACTACTGGAGTGGACTAGTGGAGTGGTCACAGCAGTTAGCTCTTCAGCAGTCCTCTCAATTCTCCTTATCAAAGAGACTTATTAAAGAGAATGATCAGAACTCTTTAAATTTAAGAAGAGGCTAGGAGTCCCCAATGTTATGCCTCAAAAAAAGAGGATGAAGAAAAGTTGGTAAAATTTCCCAAAATAGGAAAAACAGAAAAGGGGAAAAAAATTATTCAGAAGATAAGGAACAGCATAGATAATGATTTTGGTTTTTGACTAGTTGTGTTTATATATTATCAGTAATCTAAGACACCTGGAGGATACACACATTGGTCATACCTGAAACATTACTTCAAAAGAAATTAAAAAATCAGAGGTCAAAAGACTAGGTAATGGAAGAGTAAAACCAATCTAAAAGAAAGAGGACATGAACAAAATATATCAACTGCAAAAGAATCAATGATATAGATAAAGCAATAATTTAAAAGAAAGATCATTGATATACTTAACTAAATATGAAAGATATTTACAATATATGAGTAGGAAGTTATTTAAAAAGTAATAATTACAAATATTTGATATGAGAAATAGAAGTAAATACCACAGTATATGTATTAGATGACAGAATGAATAAGTTGTGCAACAGATTAGTTGTTTCAAACTAAGTCATATATCAAATAATTCTACTAGAAGGAAGAAAAAAATGAGTAAGAGTTGGAAACTTAAGATAAAAAAAATGTTTTTCCCCTCTGATACCAACATGGAATACAAATTATTTTTGAACGCTTGGAGAACTTTTAAAAATAGAACTTTTATCAAGCTACAAAAGTAGTCTCAATTAATTCCAAAAGGTGAATGCCACCAGAATATTTTTCTTACCACAATGACATAATATTTGATATTATACCAAGGAGAGCTAAACATATTCTTACATGTTTAGTATTAAGTAATATATTACTAAACAAACTTTAGGTTCTAAATAAATTAGAAAATAAGTTATATAACATGTAGAATTAACAGGTAGTGAAAATATTACAATGAAAAAAGCAAAAACAGTTCTTAGAGAGAATTTTATAGCTTTACATGTATTTTTCAGGAAAAGAGTAAAGTAACAAGCAAACTAGTTAAGCAAACAAGCTTAGCATTTACCTCAGGAATTTGGAAAAAGCACAAACAAAAAAGCAAATAAAGGGAATAATAAAACAAAGTGCAAAAATCAGTGAAACAGAGAACGTGAGCAGTACTAAAGAACATTTTTTTTTAAAGAACTAATTTTTTTAAGCAATCAATACAGGGCACACAATTTTAGCTAGAAGGATCAAAGAAAGAAGAGTGAAAAAATAAAAATGAACATAATAGACAATAAAAAATTTTGAGTAAGTGCAGATACAAAGAAAATGTAAAATTACCATGTTTTTAAAATAACTATATAGATGAAACAAGATATCGTATAACAAAATTCTAAATTGGTCATATAAAATTTACTGGAAGAAATCTGAATAATAGTAAAGAACACTGTTACATGTTTTTATTATTAACATGTTCCAATAAATTTTTAGTGAATAGTTAATTGCCACCTTATTCAGTTTGTTCCAGAATAAAGAAAAAATGGTGAAAAAGTAAACATTCTTTAAAAGTTTATAACATTAAATGTAAAATCTTAAATTAAGTATTGGCAAATATTAAATAATACATCTTGATTAAGAAGTTTTTTTCTTAAGATGACAAGGAGAGTTAAATCTCCAAAAGTGTATTATTGTATATTTCACCATATTAATATTCAAAGGTATGTTTGCCTCAATTATCAAAAAAAGCGTTTGGAAAATTTAGCACCCATTTATGATTTTTTTTTTAGAAAACTGAAAAGTAGAGTAAGCTCTTAACTTGGTTAATTTTATATATCCCCAAACAATTGACAACTTCATATTTGAAGTTGAGTTATATATTTATTCTTGGGAATAAGACAAAGATCCTCATAAATATCACTACTATTAAATTTAGGACTAAAGATCCTGGCCAATGTTACAAACAAAGAAAAAGAAAAATGTCATGTAAGGATTTAAAAAGAGAAACTCATATTTTCAGATGATAAGATCATATATTGATACTTCAGATAACCTTTGGAATCAAACTGCAAATTATAAGAATTAATAAGTAAGGCTAGGAAAGTTACTGTATATAAGATTTATTTATCAATCTTGTTAGCATATTTCTATATAAACAATAAAATAATAAATGATAGAATATAATAAATATTAAGATTCCTTTCAAATAACAACTAAAACAACAAATTCTTTATAAAATATACAGGAATGAACTTAACCCTAAAGATACAAGCCTTATGTACAGAATTGGAAAACTTTAATAAAATTTTTGGAAGATATTTCATTCTCTTGGATGAGAAGACGATATTATAAAGATGTCAATTATCCCCAGCCCCTAAAATTCCACATCTGTCCCACAAGCAAAATACATTCACTCCATCTCTAGGTCCCCAAAAAGAACCCCATGACAGGATCAGCTCAAGTTCAAATCTTTTCATCTAAATCTAAATCTCATCATCTAAGTTCTATAACCCATTTTGGAGGAGTCTTTGTGTTTAATGCATTCTGGGGCACAATATTTAAAAATCTTTGAACCTGTGTAACTACAGATTTGCCCCTAAAGCTTCAACATATATTGGTGTAACAGGTGTGGGATAACAGTAAAAGACATTCTGGTTTAAAAAGTGGGAAGATAGAAGGTAAAAGAGTTACCAGTCCAAAGCAGATTTTGAAACCCAGTCAAGTAAACTCAGCTGGAGTTCCTTCATTAGGTTTCAAGGGCTTGGAATAATCTTCCTCTGTGTCTTTTAACTCCATCCTCTTGGCTTTTCTTTTCCCCCTCTGGACTCTTGGCTCCATCTGCTGCATCATTCTTCCTTGTCCATGAATAACAACAACTGTTTTTAACGGAGTAGTTTTATCAGCCTGCTTCCTGCCAGTAGGTTTTAGAAGCCCAACAGCCCCCTTTTATTTTGTACTCTTTTCCCCCCTTTAATTCCAAGCTGGCAGTGTTTCTACTGATGAAAACTTCACAAAATTTTGCAGTTTTTGTCTAAACTTTACCAAATTCCAATCCATTAAATAAAAGCCACACCCACAAATCTTTTGGGGATAATCCCTTCTTTATCTTGAACTCCTGCTGAGATGGCTGAGGAATAATGACCTTAAGTTTGAGGAGGTCCTCTGGTTGAAATGAGAAGATCTGTGAAACACAGCCTTAATCTCTTGAATGAGCCTTTCTGCCACTGTACAGACTGATCTTATGATCTTTTTGAGTTTTTAGAAAAAGGTTGTACAGTCGTACCTTCATTTATTTCTCTATGCCATTTAAAGCAACCACTTAATTTTTGCCATATGGATAGACTGAAAATCTTTTAAATCATCACATGCTGGTTTGCCTTTTGTTTAACAGTTCCTCCTTCTATTTATCTCTATTTTTTCATATTTTATATAAGCAAAAAAACAAAACAAAACAAAACCAAAACTAGGCCACACCTTTAACGTTTTAGTTAGAAATCTCCTCAGGTCAATATTTATTATAATAATTTATCACATATAAGTTCTGCCTTCCACGTAAACATAGTAGAAAATTTCCCCAAGCTTTTTTTTTTTAACCACGTAACACAGATCCCCTGTCTACCAGTTTCCAATCCTTACTTCCTTACTTCCTTTTGAGCCCTTGTTAACCATGTCCCTCCAGATTTCTACTAACAGTCTATATCCAGTGATTTAGGATTTCTCAAAGGTGATTTAGTATTTCTTCTTCATGCTTTTCCTGCCCTTCCTTCTGTAAGTTCACTGGTAGTATCTTTAAAATACATACTCCTACTAACAGTTTGTTCAAGACGATCTAGGATTTTCTTATGGCCCTCAAAAATTTTCCATTTCCCACCCACTACCCAATTCCAAAGCCCTACTTACATATTCAAAATCCTCTTTTTAGTATAAAATAACAGAGTCATGAGACGGATACCTCATCATATTCACAAGTTTTTCCAGGAGATAAGGGGTGAGGTACATTGAAGGTCATCTTAGAATTATGCCTCTACAATTCCTAAAAGGATAATACAGATCTTCTTCAACCTACAGTGTGGTTATATGTCCAAAATCCCATCATAAGTTGAAACTATTGTTTGTCAAAAATGAATTTAATAACCTAATCTGCCAAACATCACTGCCTAGTCTAGACTACTTTAAACATGCTCAGAATATTTACATTAGCCTACTCTCAGGAAAAATGATCTAATGCAAACCTTATTTTATAATAAAGTGTTGAATATCTCCTGTGATTTATTAAATACTGTACTGAAAGTGAAAAACAGAATGGTTGTAAGTGTGTAGGTTGTTTATCCCCCTGATCGAATGGCTTACTGGAAGCTGTGGCTCACTGCAGCTGCCCAGCTTCATGAGAGAGTATCATTGCTAGCCTGGGAAAAGATCAAAATTTAAAATCGAAAGTACAGTTTCTACTGACTGTGTATCATATTGGTACCAATGTAGTCGAAAAATCTTAAGTCAAAACATTGTAATTCGGGGGGGACAGTCTATAATGAAAACCTATAGCTTTCTACCTCACTTCTTCTTCCAGTACTGCACTCCAAAGCCTTATTTCTTCTTATAAAGTACATTTATTGAGGTTAAAAATTAGAAAATGATTTCTCATTTTACTAAACACAGCTCTCTTAAGTCTCCTCAACTTATCCTTTCCCATATAATTTTACATATGCAAATACCATTTGCTGTAAATTCAAATATTTTAATATAATTATATTAATATCTTTGTTACCAAACTCAGGTTCAACTGCTGCTGTCTGAAAGCCAATACTTGAAAGACAAGTGTTGGTTGGGAAGAAAAGATTGATCTATTCAGGAGGCCAGCAACCAGGGAAGAAAGTGGACTCATGTCCAAGAAAAAACTCCGAAGATTCTGTTTAACCATGAAAGTTTTTAAAGGGAGAAAGGGTAAGTTAATAGCAGTTAATTATTTGGGGAGGGGTTCAGAGTCTTTGTTATCTTCCATTTTGTGCAGACTTTCTTCTGATTGGTCAATGGTGAGGTAACAGGGCAGTGCTCCAGGACTCCTGTGCTCAGCCTAAGGTTATCATCCTCACCCCTGGATGGGGACCTGTTCCTGCAGAAGAACTCAAAGATATATATAAAATCCCTTGAGGACAAACCAGGACCCTGCTTTATCACTGCACTATTGTTTCTTAATTGCTCCTCCTTTGTTTCTGCAGTCCCTCACTTTTCTGATTAGCAACAGTTTGCATCTGCCCTTTGGAACACAGGGAAGGTCAAAGAGGCTGAAGGAAGCCTATTTCCCACAAACAAGAAATGGGGGACATGGAAAGGATTTGTATCCAGGATGGCCCCACAGCATCCTGCTCGGTTTCATCTTCCCCACTCCAGAGTTTTTAAATGCTTTGCTATTCTCTTGCTCTCAATATCCATTATTATATCCTAATTTTTCCCAAGTGTTTCAGTATATCAGATAGTCTGTTAAGTAACCATCATTTCCAAGATGCGTCTGCTCCAGTATGGCTGGTTGACCTCTAAGGGTTCCTTTGATGCAAAGACAACTTTCTTTCAATACTTTTCTATCCATTATTTATTTTCTTTTATTTTTACTGGGTTGCATGTTTTTTCTTCTTTATTTTGCTTGAGGACATCCTAAGAAGGAATGAATGGGAAATAAATATTTCTAGTGTTCACATTTATGAAAATGTTTTAATTATATCCTCAAAATTCACTTATAGTTTTTCTGGGTGTAGAAATTTAGGATAAAAATTATGACCCCTCAGAATCATTGAAGTTTTATTTTGTTGTTTTCTAATATCTGGTGTTACAATTGCCCAATCTGATGTCAGATTTTTCCTTGTTTTATTGAAACTGACCTATTTGTTTCTCTCTGTAAACTTTTGTGTCTATTCTTTATCTCTGGTGTGATAGTTTTGGTGGTTTTTGTTATTTTCTCATTGTACTGAGCACTCTATGGAACTGTTAATTGTCTCTGCTATAATACAAATGAAAAAAGTTTTAGCTGAACTAGGCTATTAGTAGCAAAGAGTTTACATTCAAAAAAATCTTAATTGAGCACTGGGTACTATCTTTAGTACTATCTTTATTCAAGCACTGGGTGCTTAAATGGAGGCAAATAAGTAGGTTCATAAAATGAAAATCTAGAAATTAAAAATGCTTAGAAATTTCCAAAAATAAGGACATCATTTAAGGGTCATTTATAAGAGCAGAATTGAAACAAAAAGTCACACCTTAATCCAGAGTACAAAGAATAATATATTTCATTTAATAGAGAAGAAATTAATAGTTCTTTTTTTTAAATTCCTTTAGTTCCTGAAAAAAGTTAAATTTGTGGAAAAATAGATGAAATTCATAGATACTGGAGAACTATTGAAGTTATGAAGTGGGGTAGTTTATTAGGAAAGATTAGAAAATCTATATCTTGACTAAGAAATAGCCAAGCAGATACTATAGGTGCATTGAGCTGCAGCTGAGCTAAGTAAGAATTGTAAGAAATAAAAACAATTACTTGGGGCTGTTACAAGGAATTATAATTAGTTTTAATGGAATTAAATAAGATATTAATATAAGACTAAATTGGTGATACATTTCAAGATTTGTAACCACTGAGGAATTTTAAATGATGATTGCTTCATTAATAAAGTGTTACTATCCATCTTGATTTTTCAAGTTCTCTCAAGTAAACATGATAAAAATGACTATCCCAAAAGCATGCTGTTTATTCCTCTCAGCTTTTATTCAGCCAGAATTTACAAGGTGTGGGAGACAGGTGGGTAGGGGTGGGGGGAGGCGAGGAAGCAGGAGGTTGCAGGGGAAGGCTTACTTTTATTTACTCTCCAAAGCACACCAATCTTCTTTCTTTATTCCAGCAGATCTTATTCACATTTATAGAGTTTACTCCAGTCAATTAGAATGCAGTTTCTAGAAATCATTGCAGTGGCATTATAAATTTCTACCTTAAAAAATTAAACTTAGTGGTTCTCAGCAGGCCCATAAAGTGACAAAAATAGCTTAAACCAATACAACACAAAAAAATGATTAAATTCACACAAAATGTGTCAGGTCCCAAAAGACAAAATAACTTTCACTTTCTTGGGTGAACCACTCACTACACAAAGAGTTCTTTATAAGAATTTCTTTTATCTCCTTTCCATTGTGTGTAACAACCAGATACTTGTAAAGTACATATGGTGTATGGCTCAATTCACAAACTTGAGAACAAAAGTAGATCCCCTTTTAAGACATAGACAGTTCATTCATTCAGCAAATATGTGCTGAATGAGTACTCTATGCCATGAACTTCTCTGGGTCCTCTAGTGGGGAGACAGAAAATGATCCTCTGGGCAGTGAAACAAGATGCTTGGAAGTTAGTGTTCTGAAGGAAACAAAATAGGATAATGTGTAGCAGGTTGGGAAAGAAGGGGCTTTAGACTACAAATTTTAGAATGTTTAAGTATGGCCTCTCTTAAGTTAAGAAAAAAAGACCTGACTCTTTACATTTTGTTCTCAGGTAGAGACCTATTATTTAATCTCTTATGATGACATTCTGAGAACAAATTTCACAATTATGCATCTGTTATGATGTATTTTCTGATAGGGTTTAAATTAACTAGTTTACAAACAATTGACAGTTGTTCTATAGTTAATAATGTTATTCTTAATACACTTTGAAAACTTGACTTAAGATCAAATATTGACTGGATAATATCTGTTATATTAGATCTAATATAAAGGTGAAAAAACTGAGACTTGGTTTAAGAACTTGATTACAGCCATCTGACTAGTATGTGGTTCAGTTCCTATTTGAACCCAGGTCAGTCTGTATATGATACCTATGTTCTATCCATAGGAGTTCTATTTTATTTTACTTTTCAGCATGGAACATAGCATTTAATTTTAGTTTGAACTTGGCTGTCATTTACGATGGATTCAGTATCCATTGGGGAAAAAAAGTCAAAAAATGTCATAAGTAACATTTAGGAAAGCAGATTTTGAATACATAATGCCATTTTTTAAGTGATCATAAAATATTTATACTGGTGTTTGAATTAAAATATGAAAATATGTTAATATACAGCAAATTGAATTATAATATTTATATATGTTTAGTTTTTAAAATGATTCTAGGAGAAGAGAATGAGCTGGGGTCAACTTATAAAAGAGTTTAGAAAATATATGGAAAAGGAAATTTATTGATAGTATTGAATGGCTTAGCAATATTTCTGTCTTGGGTTGAATCACAGGAAATCTTTATGAGTTCTGCATTAGACACCTGGAAGCCAAGTAAAAGCATGAAAGCAGTTTCTTTGGAAAATAGCAGGTATGTGTCCCAAAAGCTGAGATGATCATTAGGGCAGACTAAGTAGACTTGGACTAAAGCATTTTACTGGCTTTGGTGTAATATGAAATGTATTGAAAATTAACCTTCTAATTATCCAGTTTTGTTTTGAAACTAATGATAGATAGATAATAATAGATAGATATCATTACAAATAAAAGTAACTATATGTCATATATGTAATTGTTTCTCTACTAATTAATTTTACTAAATATATATGCAAGTGATTATTAAATACAAATGTTAATTTATTCTAAATGAGTAAACCATTATTAGCATTTGTGTTAATTGCCATTGTGTTAATTGCCATTATGTTAATTGGCATTCAATGAAGTGATGATGTCAAATTTAATAGCTTTATTAATTAGGATCTAAACACTCTTGATAATTTAAGATGCAAGAACACTCTTTCTCTACTTCTATGAAATGGTCTGGCAAGTTATTATACAGAGAAAAACTGATTTTTTCATAAATGAAATGCTTGAATTTGCATAAAAATATTACCCTGTGAGTCGCTCCTTAAAGCATTCCAGATCATTTGACAGAAAATATTTATGGTACCTAATAAGTACCAACATGTGGACCTCACATAACCCATACTTAGATGTGGAGGAAACGTGTTCTTCCAGAGCCAATTGCACCTACACAGCACTGGAGTTCTGCATATTGGTTCACAGAATGCAAAGTTTGTGATGATGACATAAGGAATTGAAGAGGGAGAGAACATGATATCTTGAAATTGTAAAATAGAAAAAGGACTAAGGAAAATGAAGATGAAAACATAAAATTTGAGCAAATACATTCCAATGATGTTTGTGTTAAAGTTGAAATTAATTTAAACAATCTTTTCAAAAACAATTCTTTTATGCTCCCATTTAATAAATTCATTTTAGAAGCCCTTTCCCCTTTAACTATATACTGTGTGGAGGAAGGCAGGCTTCTGAATTTCCTGTTTCTTCATAAATAACCCCAGTAACTTCATCCTATTCTCAGAATAGAGAAACTATTCTCAGTTATCCACTGTTTTCTTAACTCTAGGCAGACAAAAATTCTTGTCTTCTCTGGAGACTCTTCAGGTGAGAACTGGTTTTAATCCAACATCAAGGAAAAGACTGTGAGCTAGGTCAAACCACAAAGAGCTGCTCTGGGTCCAAAAATTGAGGAGAATGATTCTCTTCAGTTTAATAGCAACCTGGAAATAACCAATGCAAAGGACATAAAATATATGACTATGAATGAGTGGATGTAACTAGACTCTGCTTCCAGATTTGTCATGTTGACACATCCAAAGTTTGGTGGTCAATGCAAGCCATACAGGCTAAGGGAACCAACAGATCAAAGAGCAAAGGAATAACTTTTTATGTCTTGGTGTGGGAAGTAAAGTATCAGCACTTAATACTCAGTTTACTTTTGTTTTCTCTTGTTCTTTCATCTTTTCTTTCTTACTGTGTCATCAAGCCTAGAACAGTGTACTTTCGTCATTTTCTAAACTCTCTAGTACTATTTCTAAAACAAATCTCCAAACTTTTATTTTAAAAACCCTACATCTGTGTGTTTCATATTATTCCATGTCATTATTTTTGGTAGTTTAAAGTTATCACACTGAATCAATCTCTTAATTTAGTCCAGATTTTAGAACTCACTTTATAGATATTTTTCTCTCTGGAGTTTCATGTTCCTGATTTATTCATGATACAATCTAACATATCCTTGATTTCTTCAATGCCAATGACCTTATCACCACTTCAAAACCCAAATTCCATAAATGGTTTGAACTCATATAAATACTAAAATATGATATGTATCTCTTTAAACATAGACTTCACTCTTTTAGTCTATCACATTTCTGAAATAATCCATTTTCCCCCAACCTCTCAGTTTCCTCGTTGTATTGCTTCATTTCCTATGCTATGTAGACACCAATATCCACCAAAAATATAAATAAATTTTTATAAATAGCAATAATAAAAATAAAATCATCTAACACTAACTTCAGCTATATTTAGTGTCCTTTCCCCCACCATTGGCATGGCTGTATGACCTACTTTGTCCAATGGAATGGAAGCCTGCAAAGAACGCTGTGTCCTAGTAAAAGCTTTTTAGAGGCAGTGTCAATTTCCGCTTGGGCTCTAGACTTTCTGCTTTTTGAGAATATATCTCAGATAGTAGTCCTTTCTTCAGCCTGGATTCTGAAAAGAAAAACCATCTGTAATAGACCTGAAGTTAACCTCAGCCTAGAATCAAGCCCAGTGGAACCTGGCCAAGATGAGCAGATCCAAATGGAGCAGAGTCCTAGGCAATCTGCAGGTCCATGACAAGTGTTTGTGATTTTAGGCCATTGAGAGAGTTGTTGTTACCAGAGCAAAGTTGATTGTAATCACCAGGCACTGTGTTATCCACATTTCACAGATGAAGAAATTAACACTTAAAGAGGTTAAATAATTTATCAAATTTATAAAGCTATTAAATGCTAGGATTTAAATCCAGAACCTATTCCTTAGCCTCTATGCTTTACTGTCCTCTGGTAAATACAATCAAAATTTTGGTGGAGACAGAAAGTTACTGATACTCTTGTACATATTTGATTTTAACATAGGGATCCACATTGAGGCTGCTGAATATTTCATTAAAAAATTACAAAATTCTTCAGATAGGTTGTGCTACACATTCATAATTTATTTTGTACCTTCCAGTTTGATAAACTTTCCATGTGTTCCTTATTAACTATCATTTCCCACAGAAGGTTTCCCTAGTCTTTAACAGGTTCCTTAATTTTCTTATCCCACCAATATCTCAATATACACTTGCAATATTTTATCTCATATAATATCTCTTCATTATTTAGTACTACTGACCACTCTTCCCTCAGTATAATTCTGTTCTCTTTTGGCCTTCGTGAAAGCATTCTAGTCTGATTTCCTCAGTTTTCTGAATGCTTAGATCTTCATCAATTTTTCTTTTCCATATGATGTTACTCTTGATGGAATCCAGGCTAAGCTGTGCTAACAGAGAGACCAAAGTACATTGGCTCAAGTAACCTGGAAGTGTGTTTGTTCATCACAGAATGGTCCAGGAGTTGGTGGTGGTCCAGAGTGGATAGGCAGGTTTTTCCAAAGGGTATTCAGCAACTCATCTTTGCTTTATCTTCTTGGTTTAACGTATCTCATGGATGTTTCTTATCTAAATCACTCACCATCATTTCCACATCCAGCTAGTAGGAAGGGATAAAGAGAGAAAAGAAAAAAAGGCAAAGAAAAAAGTTTTTTAATGAAGTAATGTGAAAATTACACATATCCCTTTTATTTACATTCCAGTGGTCATAATTTAGTCACATGTCCATACCTAGCTGCAAAGGAGATTGAGAAATGTAATTTTTATCTGGGTAGCTAAATGCTTTGCTGAAACTTACTGTGGGGAATTCTGTTACCGGAAAGAAAAATAGGACGCATATTGGGGGTTAATTGGCAATGTCTATCAGAACTGGTCTTAAAATTTCATATTTGTCCATGTATGACCTTACTTTACATACTTTATGCATGACTTCATCCACAATTATGGCTTATATAACTTGTGTAAGCTAAGTAATATAACATCTCCATCTCCAGTTCTAGTCTCTCTCATGATTTCCATAAATTAATACATAGAGATTTGTTCTTTTCATCATGTCTAAAACTGAGTTGGGGATGCTAAAAATAGGGTATAATCATGGGATATTTTCCAGAGACTCTACTCAAATGATCTCCAGAAACATATACTATTTTAAAATGTATCCCTTCAGAATACAATGTCAACAATACCTAATTTTTAAAAGTCAACAATAAATGACAGATGATTAAGTTAATGTCATAGAAAGAGAACTCTGTGATCAGTTTAAGGAAAGGATTTACCTTAGAGAGACTAGAGCCAGAGAAATTAGCTAAACAGTTATGACAGTTGGGCAAGAAACCACGAGGGTGTGAAGTTATCATTGCATCAGTTGGGAATGGGTAAACACTGAAAAAAGTCAGGAGCAAACAAGTAAAACCTCAAAGACCTTCATAAGAGATTCAGCCACACTGTGAGAAGAAAGAAGCCAAGAAGACTCACTGGATTCTAATTCAGGAAATTGATTAATGTGGATGAGGAGAGGTTTAGGTGAGGAACAGGATATATTAATAGTTTGATACCCTGAGCAGGAATACCTTTTGGTTCTTACTATCCCTGTAGTGACTTGACTTAAAAATCAAAGGCTAATGGCCTGGCAACAACATTTAATATGACTATAAAGCCAGTGATACCTTACAAGGAAAGTGATGGAATATCTCAACTTTCTTTTCAAGAAATATATTTTGAAACTTCTTTGATAACAATATTTTACAAATTTTCTTAATTTCCTTTAAATGTTCACACTGTAAAAATCCATGTTACCTCTGGTGGTGGTGAAGATATGGAATGTTACCAGGAGTAAAACAATATTCTCTTACCACCACTGATGCCTAATTTAGAATAGTTATCCTTATATGCTTTCCTCTGTCTTTTCCAAGTGTATGTCTTGGATCATCACTGACATCCACAGTAAATTCATCAGATAAATATGACAATAATTCTTTTTTAGATTCCACATATAAGTGAGATTATTTTAAATTTGCTAAGAAAATAGATTTTAAAAGTTCTCATCACAAGAAAAAAATGTGTAATATGAGTGGTGATGGATACTAACTAGACATATTGTAATCATTTCACATTGTATACATATATGGAATTATTATGTTGTACACTTGAAACTAATGTAATATACATCAATTATATCTCAATAATTTAAAAATGCAAAAATAATGGATTCTATATATATATAGCCCAGTGTCTTAAAAAAAAAAAAAAAAAAATCTCTAGAAAGGATTTTGGAAAAAAGGTAATGTTACTCAAGTTGCATTGCTGCAATTGGCTCCCAGGTGCTTAGGGTGTGCCAAGTCCCATCAGTGCCCCAGAGGTGGAGGAAATGCCCACACACCTGTTCTGGCTTCCAGAGGGCTACTAATTCCCTGCCCTGCATCTCTCACATGCAAGCTAATTGGAAGCCTGACCTTAGGGCAGTAGCTGGGAAAGTTGAGACATTAAATATTGCAGTCCAGCCCCTGTGGGGAGAAACTGGGACCTGGGTGCTTTTGCCTACTCGCTCTGTGCTGAGACTGGGGAATAGCTGCTGACAGTGCTTGTATGTACACGTAGAATGGCACCTTTGTTCTCTGTGGTTTCAGGAGACTCTCAAATTTCAATCCCCATCACCAACAAGAGCTAGGTGATTCAGGAGCCAGTCCCTTGTGTGGCAGCTGCGGAAATCAGGGGGCTAGATGTGTCGATAAACTCCTTTCTGGGAGAAGCCAGAGATTTGATTTTATTGCTGGGGTGAATCAAGAGAGAGAAGGCTCAGGAAGATCCTACACAACTCTTCAAGCTCCTGGAGGACTACTAATTATGTGCTCTGTCAGCTCCCAGATGCAGGTTGATTAGAAGCCTGGCCCTTGGGCAGCAGCTGGGAAAGTATGCAGACAGACCCCTTCCAAGAAGAAACTGGGAGCCTTGTGTTCTTGCCTAATCTCTCTGCACTGAGCCTGAGGGGTAACTATGAGACTTGCTTAAAAACTGCTTCTTTGTTTAGTAGTCCTGGGGGACCCACAAATGCAAAGTCCCGTAGGCTCTCTGTGTTAGGTAATTTGGGAGCCTAGCCCTTGTGGGGCAGCTGTAAAAGTTGGGGTACTAGATATGTGGACAAGCTTCTTCCAGGGAGAAGCTGGAGACTTGGTTTTAGTGTTGGAACAAACCAGGGGAGAAGACAGAGGAAGTGTCCACATGTTCTTTCAGGCACCCTGGAGGATCCCAGTCAGTTCCCAGTACATGCTGATTACAAGACTTACTCTCAGGCAGCACCTGAGAAAGTGTGCAGTCCAATTCCTTCAAGGGAGAAATTGGGAGCTGGATGTTTTTGCCTACTTCTTCTGTGCTGAGGTCAGGGGGATAGCCATGGGAAGTGCCTGCTGCTCAGTTTAAAAGCCACCTTTTTGTTTAGTGTGGTCCTGGGGCCTGCAAATGCCATGCTCCCTTGTTTCTCCAAGTTAGGTGATTTGGGAGTCAGTCCCTCTGATTGTAGCCATGAAAGTTGTGGTGCTTGATGTGTGGCCCAAGCCCTTCACTTCTCAAGGAGAAACTGAGATTTGGGGGTTTCTTCCCAATTGTTAGGAGCTGTGCCAGGACTGTTGTTTGTGGTGTGTGTGTGTCATTTCAATGTAGTTGTTTCCTCAGTTGCCTGATGTGTAGGAATCACTCATTTCTGGTTTTCTCTTAGGGGGAATTGGTCCATTTGTAGTTGTATATTTGGTGGGTCTGAGGGAAGAGAGATAGTCAGGAGCCTCTTATTCTGCCATCTTGCTAATGTCACTTGTGAATACATTGTGGATATTATTTTTAACAAAATATTATCTGTTAGATCAATTAGGAATAAGAAAAATAAAATTAAAAAAAAATTTCCCTTAACTTATTCCTTCTTTTATGCTCTTCCTTTCTTTATGTAGATATAAGATTCTGACCTACATTATTTTCCTTCTCTCTAAAGAACTTCTTTTAACACTCCTTGCAAGGCAGGTCTACTGGCAACACATTCCCTCAATTTTTGTTTCTCTGAGAACATCTTTATTTTTCCTTCACTTTTGAAGGACAAATTCATAGGGTGTAGAATTTTAGGTTGGTAGGTTTTTTTATCTTAACACTTTAAACATTTTACCCAACTCTCTTCTTGTTTGCATAGTTTCTGAGAATTCAAATGTAATTCTTATCTTTATTCCTTTTACAGGTGAAGTGATTTCCTTTTCTTTGGACTTCCTTCAGGATTTTTTCTTTATCTTTGATTCTCTGTAGTTTGTCGGTTTTTGTTTGTTTTTTTGTTTTGGTTTCTGTTTTTGTTTGCACTTATCCTGCATGATTTTCTCTGAGCCTCCTGGATCTGTAGTTTGGTGTCTGATGTTAATTGGGGGAAATTTTCAGTCATTAATGTTTTAAATATTTCTTCTGTTCTTTATCTCTTCTTTCTCCCTCTGGTATTCCCATTATGAATATATTACATATTTTGTATTTATGCCAGAGTCCTTGGATATTATGTTATTTTTTTTCCCAGTTTTTGTTCTCTTTGCCTTTCAGTTTGGGTGGTTTTTACTGTGATACCCTCAAGCTCAGTGATTTTTTTTTTTTTTTTCTTCAGCCATGTCCATTCTATTAATGAGGCAATCAAAAACATTATTCATTTCCATTATAGTATTTTTGATCTATAGTATTCTTTTTGGTTCTTTCTTAGGATTTCCACCTCTCTGCTTATATTGCCTATCTCTTATTACATGATGTCTACTTTATCCATTATAGCATATCGATCAGATAGCTTTTAAATACCTGTCTTATAATTACAACATTTATGTCTGGTTCTGATGCTTGCTCTGTCTCTTCAAATTGTTTTTTGCCTTTAAGTATGCCTTGTAATTTTTTTGAGAGTCAGACATGATGTACTAGGTCAAAGGAGCTGCTATGAATAGGGCTTTAGTAATGTGGTGATGAGTTTTAAGGGGAGGGGAAGCATTCTATAGTACTATGATTAGGTCAAAGTCTTCAATAAGCCTATGCCTCTGGACTGTGAACTTCACAAGTGTTTCTCAGTTTTTTCCTCCCCCTTTTAGATGGAACAGGATGACGAGAGTGGATTAGAGTTGAGTATTACCCTTCTCTCATGTGGAAGGCTATAGCTGACTAGAGTTGGGAATTTTTCTTCCTCAAGATTAGTTAAGCTCTAGTAATGCCCAACAGGTTAGACTCTTATTAACTAGTTTCTCCTGAGGGCAGGCATTGTTCAAAGAACATAGTACTTTCATGTTTTTTAAGGTGGTTCCTTTTCTTCTTCCCCTACTAGAAGCAAAAGGAGATTTTTCTTCGATATCTACTGGTTGAGTTCCAGGAGGTAAAACTCACAAAAGTGTAAAGAGTTCCCTAGGACTGTGTCCCCCTGGAGTTTTTAACTCCCACACTTGTCCACACTGAGCCTCCAGCAACTTATCAATTACAGTTCAGGTTTTCCTTCCCTGGTACTGGTTCCTGTAATGGATTCTCTTCATGAGTTTCTTTTCCAGTAAGCAATGACTCTCTGTATTTTCCTGTTTGACTCTCCAGTCTTGCGGGCAGTGTCCTCATCTCTCTTATGGATCCAAGAAGAGCTGTTGATCTTTCAGTCTATTCAACTTCATACATGTTGTTCAAATGGATTGGCAACTCCCAAGCTCCTTCATGTGGAACCAGAAACTGGAAACCACCTCAAAACTTTGCAAAATTATTAACATGCTGCATAACTTACAATAAAAGTTATATTCTTCAATTTTGTTAGATATTCATCTTGCCATTTTGTTTGGATATCAGGCAAAATTTTGAACATATTTAATTTATGAATTAAAAATAAATATGAACATTATTTAAAATTCCAAAATAAAATTGTTGATCATATTTTAGAAGAGAATTATACCAAAAAAGAAAAAGAAAATGTCATTCAAATTTTAATCACTTGCTCGTTAATATTGAGTGGCACTAAAAAAATCGAGTGTCAAAGTTTACTTGCTTTGTCAAGAGAATTAAGGACACTATTGAATGACTAAATATTTTATCATTTAGACATCACTATTATTCATCATTTTTATTTAAAAAAAGGGATGTAACATATCAATGCAAATATAAGACCTAAATAGTTATAGAGGGAAATACTGTTTAATTGCTCATACTTTGGTGATTTTGCTTTTTATTTCTTCCTCCACCTTTTAAATACAGTAAAACATATGGACTCAAGCAAAATAGTTTCTTAAACTCATGACTTGAATTGGAAAATATTTAATTTATATAATCTCACTGAATAAACTGTTGGAAATGTACATTTTTACATGTCCCCAAGACTTTTATGATTTTGCTGTTATTCCAGCTGATTTATTAAAACAAACATTGAGAGAAATGAGAGCAGAAAAGAAAGTACGTGAATGTTTCTTTAAAATATCATATTTTATAATTATTGCCTGTCATGCATTTGTCCCACAATATCATATATATGATATGCTCATTAGTTTTTAGTCACTAGACATTTTAACTGTCAGTCTACTTATCACAAGGTTGAATTAAGTCAGAATTCCATACTGGAACTTTATTAGTTTCCCCATGGCTTTTGAAGATCAAGAAAATTTTCAAATTTTACCTGAGGTTTCAGTATTAACCTTTATGCCACATAAAACTGCAGGTCTGCGAATGTCTGTGGCTGACAGTCAGAGGCTAATGACTGGTGAACTGATGCTTTGCAGGCACAGTTTCCTAAGGGTCATGGCATTCTCAGACTAACATTAAAAAGGTAAAATTGCGTTGTGTTATGCCCAAAGGAAAAAAAAGGGTCTTTGTACATTTTGCAGTTGACCTTGCTTCCATGGGGATTTACAGGTGTTCTGCTCTGCATTGAGAGAAAAAGAAAGATATAAGTACATTTATTTTCCACAGGCTTTTTAGTAATGCTGAACTATTTTCTGGTTTGCACCATTAAAGTGTATTTTTTATTAGTTTCTAATATATTAAAATAATCATTAATTGAAAATCAATTACTTAATAATATGTTCCATAACTATTATATCTGGATTTTATTCTGCAACACAAAAGGGATATGGAGAGTTATTTTATAGGTTAAAAGTTTACCAAAGTCAGTAAATATTTCCTTCTTAACCTGACATCATTTTGGCCTTATCTGAAATCCATTTTGGGGTCTCAGCAGGACTATAGAAATAGAAGTGTTTTTCTGTTTCCCTTTCTGATTTTTATAACTTTATTGTTAGCATCACTCTCATTGAAGCTATTTTTGATGGAGAAGCTGCTATCATGTCTATATTTAATTTTTTTTAATTAAAATATAGAAAACAATTATAGGGAAGAACACTTGGAAGAGAAAAAAAAAGTTTCTCTCTATTTCCTGGAATACCAGGAAAAAAAGCAGAAGAAAATGTTTTAATTTTTTTCTTATAGGGCTAAAAATTTCCACATCAAAACTATTTTCAATATTTGACACATAGTCTCTGACTTTACAGAAGGAGGAAAAATAATTTGCTCACATGATAATATATATTTACTATTTGGATATATCCATTCAAAATAGCCTTCATATATATGTCTAAAAATTAATTGTCAAGAATGTTGGATTAAATTTACAGCTAATGACAAAATGCAGACTGCATCCTTCTTTGTCCCATCATCGAATGTGTCTTGTGTGTACACGTGAAGAGGGCATTGAAGACAAAAAGCCCTGACTCTAAACCTGGCTCACCTACTAGGCTGTGTGGCCTTTAACAGATTTCTTATGATTTCAGAGCCTCAATATTCTCATCTCTAAGATGAAGATAATTCCCACGTTTTAAAATTGCTGATTTAATGAAATAGCATATATAAAGCACTTAGAAAAGTGGTAAGCATTTGGTAAGCATTCAATTAGTGATAATTAATAATAACAATAGTAAATGACTTCAGGAAAAGTTTGAATCTCAATCAAATAATATTTACTACAACGTTCCTAGAAATTATATTAAAAATATATAAAATGTGCAGCTAAACGGAAAATAAATAAAAGATGTTTGAGAGGGTAAATCTTGAAGACATAGCCGTTCATTAAAAATGAAACTTTCTCCTTTATCTGGTTATTTTACCTCAAAATAGGTGATACAATAGCAAGTTCACAGCTATTGGTCCCAAGTTTCCTTGATAGTAATTCATTCCAATTTTCACTAAATTATATTATCTAGACAAATTTTTAAAAATGCTACTTGCAACCACCTTTTGATTTTGTATACAGTTAAATGTTAGTCCATTAATTTTTTGTGCTTAATAGTAAGAAACACAATTAATTCCATTTTATTGTATTAGACTAACTTCTTTACATTCATTGCCTTTTAATACTCTCAACAGTTTTGAGGAAAGTACTACTTCTTAAACAATTTTACATATGATAATCATAAACCACAGAGAGGCTAAGAAACTTGCATAGGGCCACACAGCCAGAAAGTGACTTAGCTCAGATCTGAATCAAGGCATTTTGTCTCTGGAGCTCTAGATCTTAATCCAACACACCATGTTAATTAAAGGTCACAAAAGAAATTAAAATGAGTCTATTTTACAGTATTGTGTTTTATTTAACATTTTTAACTTTATTTTAGGTTAAACAAAATGAAATGCTTCTAGGAGAGAGAAGATGGCAGAAGAGTAAGACGCGGAGATCACCTTCCTTCCCACAGATACAGTAGAAATACATCTACACGTGGAACTGCTCCTACAGAACACCCACTGAACGCTGGCAGAAGACATCAGACCTCCCAAAAGGCAAGAAACTCCCCCGGTACTTGGGTAGGGCAAAAGAAAAAAGAAATAACAGAGACAAAAGAATAGGGACGGCACCTGCACCAGTGGGAGGGAGCTGTGAAGGAGGAAAGATTTCCACGCACTAGGAGCCCCTTCGCGGGCAGAGACTGCGGGTGGCAGAGGGGGGAAGCTTCGGAGCCACGGAGGAGAGCGCAGCCACAGGGGTGCGGAGGGCAAAGCGGAGAGATTCCCGCACTTCCCGCATGGAGGCTTGGCGCTGACCAGCACTCACCAGCCCGAGAGGTTTGTCTGCTCCCCCGCCGGGGCGGGCGGGGCTGGGAGCGGAGGCTCGGGCTTCGGTCGGATCGCAGGGAGAGGACTGGGGTTGGCGGCGTGAACACAGCTGGCTGGGAGGGAGACCGGGAAAAAGTCTGCAGCTGCCGAAGAGGCAAGAGACTTTTTCTTGCCTCTTTGTTTCGCGGCGGGCAGGGAGAGGGGATTCAGAGCGCCGCCGAAACGAACTCCAGAGACTGGCGTGAGCCGCGGCGGTCAGCGCGGACCCCAGAGACGGGCGTGAGACGCTGGGGCTGCTGCTGCCGCCACCAGAAAGCCTGTGTGCGAGCACAGGTCACTCTCCGCGCCGCCCCTCCCGGGAGCCCGTGCAGCCTGCCACTGCCAGCGTCCCGTGATCCCGGGACAACATCCCCGGGAGAACGCACTGCGCGCCTCAGGCTGCTGCAACGTCACGCCGGCCTCTGACGCCGCAGGCTCGCCCCACCTCCTCTGTACCCCTCCCTCCCCGCCGCCTGGGTGAGCCAGAGTCCCCGAAGCAGCTGCTCCTTTAACCCCGTCCTGTCTGGGCGGGGAACAGACGCCCTCAGGCGACCTACACGCAGAGGCGGGTCCAAATCCAAAGCTGATCCCCAGGAGCTGTGCGAACAGAGTAGAGGAGGGGAAATCTCTCCCAGCAGCCTCAGAAGAAGCGGATTAAAACTCCACAAACAACTTGATGTGCCTGCATCTGTTGAATACCTGAATAGACAACGAATCATCCCAAATTCAGGAGGTGGACTTTGGGAGCAGGATATATTAATTTTTCCCCTTTTCCTTTTTTTTTTGTGAGTGTATATGCATATGCTTCTGGGGGAGATTTTGTCTGTATAGCTTTGCTTGATAATAGCTTTATTTTACTTCACTATATTATAGCTTCTTTCTTTCTTTCCTTCTTTCTTTCTTCTTTCTTTCTTCCTTTCTTCTTCCTTCCTTCCTTCCTTCCTTCCTTCCTTCCTTCCTTCCTTCCTTCCTTCCTTCCTTCCTTCCTTCCTTCCTTCCTTCCTTCCTTCCTTCCTTCCTTCCTTCCTTCCTTCCTTCCTTCCTTCCTTCCTTCCTTCCTTTCTTCCTTCCTTCCTTCCTTCCTTCCTTCCTTTCCTTCCTTCCTTCCTTCCTTCCTTCCTTCCTTCCTTCCTTCCTTCCTTCCTTCCTTCCTTCCTTCCTTCCTTCCTTCCTTCCTTCCTTCCTTCCTTCCTTCCTTCCTTCCTTCCTTCCTTCCTTCCTTCCTTCCTTCCTTCCTTCCTTCCTTCCTTCCTTCCTTCCTTTCTTTCTATTTTTTCTCCCTTTTACTCTGAGCCGTGTGGACAAAAGGCTCTTGGTGCTTCAGCCAGGCATCAGGGCCGTACCTCGGAGGTGGGAGAGCCAACTTCAGGACACTGGTCCACAAGAGACCTCCCAGCTCCACGTAATACCAAATGGCAAAAATCTCTCAGAGATCTCCATCTCAACATCAAGACCCAGCATCACTCAATGACCAGCAAGCTACAGTGCTGAACACTCTATGCCAAACAACTAGCAAGACAGGAACACAGCCCCATCCATTAGCAGAGAGGCTGCCTAAAATCATAATAAGGCCACTGACACCCCAAAAATACACCACCAGACGTGGACGTGCCCACCAGAAAGACAAGATCCAGCCTCATCCACCAGAGCTCAGGCACTAGTTCCCTCCACCAGGAAGCCTACACAACCCACTGAACCAACCTTAGCCACTGGGGACAGATACCAAAAACAACGGGAACTACAAACCTGCAACCTGTGATAAGCAGACCCCAAACACAGTAAGATAAGCAAAATGAGACGACAGAAAAACACACAGCAGATGAAGGAGCAGGGTCAAAAGACACTAGACTTAACAAATGAAGAGGAAATAGGTAGTCTACCTGAAAAAGAATTCAGAATAATGATAGTAAGGATGATCCAAAATCTTGGAAATAGAATAGACAAAATGCAAGAAACATTTAACAAGGACGTAGAAGAACTAAAGAGGAATCAAGCAATGATGAAAAACACAATAAATGAAATTAAAAATACTCTAGATGGGATCAATAGCAGAATAACTGAGGCAGAAGAAAGGATAAGTGACCTGGAAGATAAAATGGTGGAAATAACTACTGCAGAGCAGGATAAACAAAAAAGAATGAAAAGAACTGAGGACAGTCTCAGAGACCTCTGGGACAACATTAAATGCACCAACATTCGAATTATAGGGGTCCCAGAAGAAGAAGAGAAAAAGAAAGGGACTGAGAAAATATTTGAAGAGATTATAGTTGAAAACTTCCCTAATATGGGAAAGGAAATAGTTAATCAAGTCCTGGAAGCACAGAGAGTCCCATACAGGATAAACCCAAGGAGAAACATGCCAAGACACATATTAATCAAACTGTCAAAAATTAAATATAAGGAAAACATATTAAAGTCAGCAAGGGAAAAAAAACAAATAATACACAAGGGAATCCCCATAAGGTTAACATCTGATCTTTCAGCAGAAACTCTGCAAGCCAGAAGGGAGTGGCAGGATATACTTAAAGTGATGAAGGAGAAGAACCTACAACCAAGATTACTCTGCCCAGCAAGGATCTCATTCAAATGTGATGGAGAAATTAAAACCTTTACAGACAAGCAAAAGCTGAGAGAGTTCAGCACTACCAAACCAGCTTTACAACAAATGCTAAAGGAACTTCTCTAGGCAAGAAACACAAGAGAAGGAAAACACCTACAATAACAAACCCAAAACATTTAAGAAAATGGAAATAGGAACATACATATCGATAATTACCTTGAATGTAAATGGATTAAATGCTCCCACCAAAAGACACAGGCTGGCTGAATGGATACAAAAACAAGACCCATATATATGCTGTCTACAAGAGACCCACTTCAGACCTAGAGACACATACAGACTGAAAGTGAGGGGATGGAAAAAGATATTCCATGAAAATGGGAATCAAAAGAAAGCTGGAGTAGCAATTCTCATATCAGACAAAATAGACTTTAAAATAAAGACTATTACAAGAGACAAAGAAGGACACTATATAATGATCAAGGGATCGATCCAAGAGGAAGGTATAACAATTGTAAATATTTATGCACCCAACATAGGAGCACCTCAATACATAAGGCAAGTACTAACAGCCATAAAAGGGGAAATCGACAGCAACACAATCATAGTAGGGGACTTTAACACCTCACTTTCACCAATGGACAGATCATCCAACATGAAAATAAGTAAGGAAACACAAGCTTTAAATGATACATTAAACAAGATGGACTTAATTGATATTTATAGGACATTCCACCCAAAAACAACAGAATACACATTTTTCTCAAGTGCTCATGGAACATTCTCCAAGATAGATCATATCTTGGGTCACAAATCAAGCCTTGGTAAATTTAAGAAAATTGAAATCGTATCAAGTATCTTTTCCGACCACAACGCTATGAGACTAGATATCAATTACAGGAAAAGATCTGTAAAAAATACAAACACATGGAGGCTACACAATACATTACTTAATAATGAAGTGATTACTGAAGAAATCAAAGGGGCAATCAAAAAATACCTAGAAATAAATGACAATGGAGATACGACGACCCAAAACCTATGGGACACAGCAAAAGCAGTGCTAAGAGGGAAGTTTATAGCAATACAAGCCTACCTCAAGAAACAGGAAACATCTCGAATAAACAACCTAACCTTGCACCTAAAGCAATTAGAGAAAGAAGAACAAAAAAACCCCAAAGCCAGCAGAAGGAAAGAAATTATAAAGATCAGGTCAGAAATAAATGAAAAAGAAATGAAGGAAACAATAGCAAAAATCAATGAAACTAAAAGCTGGTTCTTTGAGAAGATAAACAAAATTGATAAACCATTAGCCAGACTCATCAAGAGAAAAAGGGAGAAGACTCAGATCAATAGAATTAGAAATGAAAAAGGAGAAATAACCACTGACACTGCAGAAATACAAAAGATCATGATAGATTACTACAAGCAACTCTATGCCAATAAAATGGAAAACCTGGAAGAAATGGACAGATTCTTAGAAATGCACAAACTGCCGAGACTGAACCAGGAAGAAATAGAAAATATGAACAGACCAATCACAAGCACTGAAATTGAAACTGTGATTAAAAACCTTCCAACAAACAAAAGCCCAGGACCAGATGGCTTCACAGGTGAATTCTATCAAACATTTAGAGAAGAGCTAACATCTATCCTTCTCAAACTCTTCCAAAATATTGCAGAGGGAGGAACACTCCCAAACTCATTCTACGAGGCCACCATCACCCTGATACCAAAACCAGACAAAGATGTCACAAAGAAAGAAAACTACAGGCCAATATCCCTGATGAACATAGATGCAAAAATCCTCAACAAAATACTAGCAAACAGAATCCAACAGCACATTAAAAGGATCATACACCATGATCAAGTGGGGTTTATCCCAGGAATGCAAGGATTCTTCAATATACGCAAATCAATCAATGTGATACACCATATTAACTAATTGAAGGAGAAAAACCATATGATCATCTCAATAGATGCAGAGAAAGCTTTCGACAAAATTCAACACCCATTTATGATAAAAGCCCTGCAGAAAGTAGGCATATAGGGAACTTTCCTCAACATAATATAGGCCATATATGACAAAACCACAGCCAACATTGTCCTCAATGGTGAAAAACTGAAACCATTTCCACTAAGATCAGGAACAAGACAAGGTTGCCCACTCTCACCACTATTATTCAACATAGTTTTGGAAGTGTTAGCCACAGCAATCAGAGAAGACAAAGAAATAAAAGGAATCCAAATCGGAAAAGAAGAAGTAAAGCTGTCACTATTTGCAGATGACATGATACTATACATAGAGAATCCTAAAGATGCTACCAGAAAACTCCTAGAGCTAATCAATGAATTTGGTAAAGTAGCAGGATACAAAATTAATGCACAGAAATCGTTTGCATTTCTATACACTAATGACGAAAAATCTGAAAGTGAAATTAAGAAAACACTCCCGTTTACCATTGCAACAAAAAGAATAAGATATCTAGGAATAAACCTACCTAAGGAGACAAAAGACCTGTATGCAGAAAATTATAAGACACTGATGAAAGAAATTAAAGACGATACAAATAGATGGAGAGATATACCATGTTCCTGGATTGGAAGAATCAACATTGTGAAAATGACTCTACTACCCAAAGCAATCTACAGATTCAATGCAATGCCTATCAAACTACCACTGGCATTTTTCACAGAACTAGAACAAAAAATTTCACAATTTGTATGGAAACACAAAAGACCCCGAATAGCCAAAGCAATCTTGAGAACGAAAAATGGAGCTGGGGGAATCAGGCTCCCTGACTTCAGACTATACTACAAAGCTTCAGTAATCAAGACAGTTTGGTACTGGCACAAAAACAGAAATATAGATCAATGGAACAGGATAGAAAGCCCAGAGATAAACACACACACATATGGTCACCTTATCTTTGATAAAGGAGGCAAGCATATACAGTGGAGAAAAGACAGCCTCTTCAATAAGTGGTGCTGGGAAAATTGGACAGCTACATGTAAAAGTATGAAATTAGAACACTCCCTGACACCATGCACAAAAATAAACTCCAAATGGATTAAAGACCTAAGTGTAAGGCCAGACACTATCAAACTCTTAGAGGAAAACATAGGCAGAACACTCTATGACATACATCACAGCAAGATTCTTTTTGACCCAGCTCCCAGAGAAATGGAAATAAGAACACAAATAAACAAATGGGACCTAATGAAACTTAAAAGCTTTTGCACAGCAAAGGAAACCATAAACAAGACCAAAAGACAACCATCAGAATGGGAGAAAATATTTGCAAATGAAGCAACTGACAAAGGATTAATCTCCAAGATTTACAAGCAGCTCATGCAGCTCAATAACAAAAAAACGAACAACCCAATCCAAAAATGGGCAGAAGACCTAAATAGACATTTCTCCAAAGAAGATATACAGATGGCCTACAGACACATGAAAGAATGCTCAACATCATTAATCATTACAGAAATGCAAATCAAAACTACAATGAGATATCATCTCACACCGGTCAGAATGGCCATCATCAAAAAATCTAGAAACAATAAATGCTGGAGAGGGTGTGGAGGAAAGGGAACCCTCTTGCACTGTTGGTGGGAATGTAAATTGATACAGCCACTATGGAGAACAGTATGGAGGTTCCTTAAAAAACTACAAATAGAACTACCATACGACCCAGCAATCCCACTACTGGGTATATACCCTGAGAAAACCATAGGTCAAAAAGTGTCATGTACCACAATGTTCATTGCAGCTCTATTTACAATAGCCAGGACCTGGAAGCAACCTAAATGTCCATCGACAGATGAATGGATAAAGAAGATGTGGCACATATATACAATGGAATATTACTCAGCCATAAAAAGAAATGAAATGGAGGTATTTGTAATGAGATGGAGGGAGTTAGAGTCTGTCATACAGAGTGAAGTAAGTCAGAAAGAGAAAAACAAATACAGTATGCTAACACATATATACGGAATCTAAGAAAAAAAAAAAAAAAAAGGCCATGAAGAACCTAGTGGCAAGACGGGAATAAAGACACAGACCTACTAGAGAATGGACTTGAGGATATGGGGAGGGGGTGGGGTGAGATGTGACAGGGTAAGAGAGTGTCATGGCCATATATACACTACCAAATGTAAAATAGATAGCTAGTGGGAAGCAGCCGCATAGCACAGGGAGATCAGCTCGGTGCTTTGTGACCACCTAGAGGGGTGGGATGGGGAGGGTGGGAGGGAGGGAGATGCAAGAGGGAAGAGAAATGGGAACATATTGTATATGTATAACTGATTCACTTTGTTATAAAGCAGAAGCTAACACACTATTGTAAGGCAATTATACTTAAATAAAGATGTTTAAAGAAAAAAAAAAAAATGAAATGCTTCTAAAAACAGAAGTTATATTTTAACTGTAATGCTTTTATATAACATGGACTATAGCTTCTCAAAGTTTATCTTAGAAGTGTATTTAAATATCTTCTTGAAAGAAGATTAATTTTAAATAACAGAACTTATATCTAAATAATTGAATTGTCAATATTCTCTAAAGCATAATATTTCTATTATTACAATTTTGAAAATATATGGTGTGGTGCTATAACTTTATCTTTTTAATGTATTTTTTGTTTACTTGCCAATTTTTTATTTATGAAATTAGAGAGCGGCATAAACCCTTGAATGGCATTTGGCCAAGATAACATCTAATGCTTTGTGCAAATTGATTACATAAAATCTGCATTATCTTTAAATAATTTAATTGCCAAGTTGTCAATATTTTCAATAATGTAATACCTGTATATTTACATTAAAATATATGATAGGAGTTGATACTTAAGTTTTGATTTCTTCAATTCTCACATTACCTATTTTTAAATTAATTTGGTTTTTGTTTACTTGGCACTTTCTTATAAAATTGGAGCAAGGCTTGTGCTGTAGCAAAGCACTTAGGCTAATTCCAATGACCTTATATAATTATCTCATAAGTTCAGGCTTCTACTAAGTCTCCTTTTCATAAACCATAAAGTATCACTATTTTTTTCTCATTATAATGCTTAACAGTGTTCATTATAATTACCTATTTATTATTTATAATCAGAATAGTTACTGACCAGCCCTTATCTTGTTTGTAGTGTTGTCTAACACTAATCAAATAACCACAATCTATGCTCTTATGCTATTAAGTATAAATGTCTTACCACTTATTTTCCTGTATAATAGATTTTCATAACTAGCTGCTCATTAATTTGTTCCAGAATGGATAAAGAAGATGTGGTATATATATATATATATATATATATATATATATATATATATACAATGGAATGTTCCTCAGCCATTAAAAAGAATGAAATAATACCATTTGCAGTAACATGGATGGATCTAGAGATTGCCATACTGAGTGAAGTAAGTCAGATGGAGAAAGAGAAATATCATATGATAGTCCTTATATAAAGAATCCTAAAAGAAATGATACAAATGAACTTATTTACAAAACAGAAACAGACTCATAGACCTAGAGAATGAACTTATGGTTACCAGGGGTGAAGGGCAGGGGGAAGGAATAGTTAGGGAGTTTGGGATCGATATTTACACACTGCTATATTTAAGATAGATAACCAGTAAGGACCTACTGTATAGCACAGGGAACTCTGCTCAATGTTATGTGGCACCCTGGATGGGAGGGGAGTTTGGGGTAGAATGAATACATGTATATGTATGGCTGAGTAACTTTGTTGTGCACCTAAAACTATCATATCATTGTTAATCAGCTATACCCCAATATAAAACAAAAAGTTAAAAAAAAAAACGTATCGAGAACTTAATATGTATTAGGCACAGTTAAAGTCTCTGGGAATAAACAGAACAAAATTAAACACTAGTTTTTCTTAATGAGCATTCACTCATATATACTAAGAGCAGTAAAGACTGAGCTAAAATCAAAATATAAGAAAGTTGGGCTTCCCTGGTGGCGCAGTGGTTGGGAATCTGCCTGCCAATGCAGGGCACACGGGTTTGAGCCCTGGTCTGGGAAGATCCCACATGCCGCGGAGCAACTAAGCCCGTGAGCCACAACTACTGAGCCTGCGCATCTGGAGCCTGTGCTCCGCAACGGGAGAGGCCACGACAGTGAGAGGCCCGCGCACCGCGATGAAGAGTGGCCCCCGCTCGCCACAGCTGGGGAGAGCCCTCGCACAGAAACGAAGACCCAACACAGCCAAAAATAAAATAAATTAATTAATTAATTAAAAAAAAATATATATATATAAGAAAGTTACAAATCAGCCTCTTCAGCTAATTAAAAAAGATTTCTGATTACCTGGATATGGGAAAGGTGGGAGGAAAATTTGGGTGTGAGTATATGTTCACTATGTTGATTGTGAAGAAGCTTTCGTGAGTGTATGCATATTATAAAATTTATTAAATTGTACCCTTAAAAATGCTCATTATAAACCTACTATCACAGTCAGTTCAAGTTAATATAACTTGTTTGAGGCCATGCAGAATATATAGATTAAAATTAGTAATTACCACAGTTCAGGAAAGAGGGCACTGTTGTCTGTGATTGTCAGAGACAATTCTATGAGGATACTGGAAGTTGAAATCTCTCTTGAAGGATGGGTAAGGTGCAAAGAGATTAAGGGGCAAGAAGATCAGTTCATTTAAATATATAGTATTGTGGTTTTCAAAGTTTGGTGAATATGAAAACCACCTGCAAGCTTGTTAACAATTTATATATTTGGGTTGTACCTCCAGACAATCCTATTTAGATCTGAGGTAGGGCTTCAGATTTGCACTGAAGACAAAACAAAGCAAAAATATCTTGACCCCTGATTATTCTGATAAAGTTACTCTTTGGATCTCAAGCTGTAATCAGGGAGGGATTCTCTCAAATTGTGCTTGGATTGACTAAATATATAATGGTCAGAAATGATTCACCGTAACTTCTAAGTATCTACATATGTAAAACTTCAAGGAAAATGTCATGATGGAAGTTTGATTTTGAATTTCTAAATCCATTTTGGCACTAATCAATATCCAATCCAACTCAACATTTTCGATTATAATGCTGGATGAGAGCGTCATGAGTAATTTTTTATTTTAGTTATGTATTATCAGTTGATGCTGTTAAAAGTTTTCATTAAATTCTTGGCTTTGCTTTTTTAAATGGTTATTTTTTTCCTAGAAAAGAAAAAAAAAACTTTTCACCTTTTTTGTTCTATGAACAAGATAAAAATGCTTTGAAAATATGTTTTCTAATCAGATTTTTATAGGCATATTCTGCACTGCTTAACTTTACTGGGCAGTTCAAAGTCAATTTGTATTATAATGCCTTTTAAAGGAAAATAAAGTAGCAATCACATCTGGCTTAAGAAGTAAACAAATGAATTTCATTTTATTTTGGGTTGAGTTTTTCTCAAAAATTACTGATTTATGTGACTGTCAGGTATGAATGCTTATAACACAACTTTCTCAGATTGAATCCAATTGATTTTCTATAACAATGTCAAGCATTCAGTACATCACAGGAGCAGTGAGACTGATAAATGATCCGTTCTAAAAGAAAGTGATTCTTTTCTCCTTAAACACATAGGTAAATATTGTTTGTTTTTGCTCTTTCTATCTATAGAAGCTAAAGTGTTCTGAGTCCTCAGTTTTAGAATGTTCTTAATTGCTAGCCATTTCCCATGAAAAATTGTTTTCCTTATGACCTTACTTTCAGCATTACAATTGTTAGAACTGATTTAAGATCTTAGTTAAGAGTTGATGGTATAGAACTGACTGTCATTCTACTTCGCAAAAGGTAGGAAATATACAATGCACCATGAAATTCTGGGAGTCCACTTTGATTGTACTTAGGAATACCACAGAAGAGTAGCTTTGAGGGATACCATTTTTCCTGAAAAATAAGGCTAACAAGTACCATATTTACACCCCTGAAGTATACCTCTTATGTGTTTTGCTATATTTAACTATAATTTTTTGTAACAATCTTTCTTGGTCACTTACCATTACTTATTTGAATGAAATAGATAAAGCATAACAATTAGTTTATACATTTCTGTTTTATAAGAGGTTGGTATTAAATGTGTTACTTTCTGTATTAATTTCTTATTCATTACTTTCTGTATTAATTTCTTATTCATTTTCTATCCTTGTTAAATTTTGTATAATTTGCCAGTACAAAATTTAAGCTGTATAGGCATCATTTGTATGATTTTAAAGCAATTTTTAAAATATTTGTGAAAAGGTAACATCATATTAATGTTTTAAGAACATTAGAAATATCACTAGATATTAAATGCAGAAGTGCAACTAGTAGAAGTGAGGCAGATTTGGATAAGTGAAAGTGAAACACAGAAAGAAAGAGAATTAATTCATATCCATATCCCATGAATTAATATGATGTGATGAATATAATATATACTACTGTCATAAAGTTTTAAATAATGTTACCAATAATAATTACTAATATTCTGAGTGGTTATCATGAGCCATGGACTTTCTTAATGTTTTAAAATATTATCTTGTTTATCACACAAGAATCCTATCAAGAGATGCAGCTATTATACTCATTTTACAGATAAGTAAATTGAGATATAATTATGTTAGGTCACTTGCCCAAAATAATAATGTGGAAATAAGATTTAACCTTGGAGTCTGACTCTCAGGTCAGCAATTTTGACCACTAAAACTGGCTTTTGCTTCTCATCCACACAATTAAATGGATATCCATGTATAGCAAATTGGCCATGTCTATTCTTTTACCTAGCTGATATACCTAAGACATCATTTTGCTTTCCTTTCCCTCAGATCATTCTATTTTAGACTCTTACATGGCAAAGCTACCTCTACATTTTATTAGATTTCCTGTCTTTTAAGTTTTTGTTATCACTCATTTATTATGCATATCATAGCCTTATGGACATATTGATAGACATATTGATGCCTATCTCAGCCTCACTTCTCTCCAACTTTTCAAGGCTACTTTTTGAGAATAGGACACTGCATACATGGAGTTTAAAAGGCAATTTCTTTCATCAGGTGGTCTATTATTTCCTGATCTTGCCTTGCATCCACACTCTTCCTTTCACTTTAAATATTTTATGCCCTTCACTTAAATCTGTTTCAACTCTGTATTATTTGCCAATGACTACATGAGGATGTTAAAATATATAAAACTGATCATAAATTATCCACTTATCTAGGCTTAGCTTTTCTATACAAACTTTTACTGTGAATTCCAATTAACAGTTACTGTGTTAACTCATTTGGCACCCATTTTACAATGGCTATATGTATTTAAAATTTTTGTCCCTTGATAAAATTCAAACTGGTTAAGGGTTGATATCTTTTATTCTACTTTCAAAAAGCAATTTACATGTGAAGGTCTAAAGAAATTTTTTATACTTGGTGAATATTTGCTATCAATTTGTTTTCTTAGAAGGTATTGAGTAAGAAATAGTAAAGAAATAATAAGAATAATAGAATTAAATTTTCAAATAATTAAGCTAAGCTGCTGTTTTTCTCAGAGGATAACAAAAGTTACTGCAAATCTAGTATAATACTTATACATAGTTTATTTCAATAGTTAGAGAGAAAGCAGTGATTCTGACTTGGGGGGGATAATACTTGAATTTATTTTTGTAAGTGTGCTTGTACTTATTTTTCTGAATTACACTATCACTCCTTCAAGCCAAAAAAAAAATGAATTTAATTTCATTCCACTACTTGAAGAAATGAGTGTGATTTTTTTTATGTGGTAAAATTCACTTGATAAAAGTACTCCTTTCCTATATTGACTTCTTACACATGCCACTTAAATGTAATAAAAGCAGAGAGCATTTTAAAAAAGGACAAAAAGTGGGGCATTTTGGAAATTAAATACATTTACAATATTTTAATAAGAAAACTATGACTAATAATTTCTGGCTATAATTTGTTTGTGATATAATTAGCAAGAAGTTTTGTTTGTTTGTTTTTTTTCATATGTAGAGGATGTTTTATATGATATTTATGGAATGCTGAATTAATGTCCCAGGATTCCTTCTATGAGTGTGTTTCAGAGAGTTGTTTTGTTGCCTAAAAAATAATCTTAAGAAACCTGAATTATTTTTTAGTTATTTTTTCTAATTTATTTACATATGGTCAAAAAGTCTGTATGATATTGTGATTTTAACATATTTTGAAGACTTTTCTAGGGTTGAATAGAAACATGAATTCCTGGAAAAAGTGCATTCTCTAATTTTTAGGGTCAGGATTCTAAATACATTTATTAGATTAAGCATGTTAATTATGTAGCTAAATATGTCATCATTTTTGTTGTTCTTTATTCTATAATTATTGAGAGATATGTGCCTAAAGCTTTCACAATACCATTAGGCATACTTTTCCCATCTTTTCAACTTTCCGGGATTCTTGTGTTTTGGTAGAGTATCTTCTAAAATGCCACATAATTTTGATTATGTTCTATAATCCAATGATTATTAAATAGAAATTTTAGTTTATTAGTCTCTTGGCTTTAAGCTCTGTATTTCTAAATGTTGATGACACACTAAATTTTTATCTTGGTTCATGTCTTTCTTCTGTATTTTAGGCTCATATATCCAATTGCCTTTATAATATTACAAATTAGAAGTCACATATGTATCTCAGAATAAACATGTTAAAAATATACTTTTGATCTTCTCTACCTAAATCTCAATCAGTTTTAAGTACTATAAATGACAGAATGTAAAAAAAAAAAAAAAAAAAAAAATTGTTTCATTGTCTTATTGAGGTGATTGGAGAGCTGGTAATTAAAAACTCACCTATCTCAGACTTGAAAGCTGGCAACTTATGTTATAACATGGCAACTCTTGATATAAAGTGGGAAAATATTTGATTAAACTTTCACCAGCTGTAACTTGGTAGAAAGAGTACAATCACTACCTAAAGCTGTAGCACGAGGAAAAATTACAGAAAATATTCAGACTATTACAGTTTATTTGCAGCTTTTTTCCGAGTTCTCCAAGGCATAAATGGGTTCATGTTAGCACTAGCTAGTCTGAAAACAGGAAGGAAGGAAAGATACTTTTAATAAAGATTGTGCTCACTGCCTGTGTTCGCCAATATAAGTCACCTGAGAGTCCAGTTAACTTGGAACTTCCAGAGTTGACAAAATCAACTCCTCCTTAATCCCCAAATGAAGCAGCATCAATTTTAAATGGTAGCATCAAAAAGGTAGCTTTAGCAGGAGATAAATTGTAGGTCTAAATTATTTTAACAAAACTTCTTTACTTTGATAGACATGTGTAATTCATGTACCTAAAATGAACATGTTCACCATAATGTACTTCTACCCACTAAGTTAAAAGAGAAAACATGGTCAAAGGCACAGAAGTCTGAAAGTAAAAGAAAATTGTGTTCAAGTTTAAAGTTTACACCTAGGTAAGAATGTTGTTGAAATTACTTATTCATAGAAATGAGAAGAAGCAAACAGATTATTAAACTTCTTAGTTTTTAATCTTTCTTTAAAAAGTTTATTGGTAAAGAAATTTTCATTTAAGGTCTACATTAGTCTGTTACTATTAAATCAGTAAGGAAATCTTTAGCCACTTCTCACTCATTGCACTTTAATTTTGCAAATAGGAACCTGGTTAAATTGCTATGGTACTAAGACACCATTAATATTACATATGATGAAATAACATAATTGTAGGTTCTTGTTAAATGAGTATAATATATGAAAGAAAAGAACTTTTTAATATTTATAAATAGTAAATGAAAACTCTCTTCAGGTTTTAACTTCATGAAATCACATCAAAGAATAAAATACAGAGGAATAAACCTATCTAAGGAGACAGAAGACCAAAAATTTTTGGTCCAAAAAAGACCAAAAGACCAGTACTCCAAAAACTATGAGATGCTGATGAAAGAAATTGAAGATGACACAAACAGGTGGAAAGATATACCATGTTCTTGGATTGGAAGAATCAATATTGTTAAAATGACCATACTACCCAAGGCAATCTACAGATTCAATGGAAACCCTATCATATTGCCAATGGAATTTTCCCACAGAACTAGAACAAATAATTTCAAAATTTGTATGGAAACACAAAAGGCTCCAGATAGCCAAAACAATCTTGAGAAAGAAGAACAGAGCTGGAGGAATCACTCTCCCTGACTTCAGACTATACTATAAAGCTACATTAATCAAAACAGTATGGTCTTGGCACAAAAACAGACATATAGATCAATGGAACAGGATAGAAAGTCCAGAGATAGACCCATACACTTATGGTCAACTAATCTATGACAAAGGAGGCAAGAATATATAGTGGAGAAAAGGTAGTCTCTTCCGTAAGTGGTGCTGGGAAAACTGGACAGTTACATGCAAAAGAATGATATTAGAACCCACCACAACACTATACACAAAAATAAACTCAAAATGGATAGAAACCTAAATGTAAGGCCAGATACTATAGAACTCTTAGAGGAAAACATAGGCAGAACACTGACATAAATCGCAGCAAGATCTTTTTTGATCCACCTCCTAGAGTATTGAAAATAAAAGCAAAAATAAATGAATGGAACCTAATTAAACTTAAAAGCTTTTGCACGGCAAAAGAAACCATAAACAAGATGAAAAGACAACCTATGGAATGGGAGAAAATATTTGCAGATGTTGTGAACAACAAGAGATTTTTTTCCAAAATATACAAACAACACATAGCTCAATATCAAACAAACAACCCAATCAAAAAAAGTGGGAAGATCTAAATAAACACTTCTCCAAAGAAGACATACAGATGGCCAGCAGACACACGAATAGGTGCTCAACGTCGCTAATTATTAAAGAAACACAAGTCAAAACTACAGTGAGGTATCACCTCACATCAGTAAGAATGGCCATCATCAAAATAGACTAAAAATAATAAATGTTGGAGAGAGTTTGGAGAAAAGGGAACCCTCTTACACAGTTGGTGAGAATATAAATTAGTGCAGCCACTATGGAGAATAGTATGGAGGTTTCTTAAAACATGAAAAATAGAGTTACCATATGATCTAACAATTCCACTCTTGGGCATATAACCAGAAAAGGCAAAAACTCTAATTCAAAAAAATACATGCACCCCAATGTTCATAGCAGCCTATTTACAAGAGTCAAGACATGGAAGCAACCCAAATATTCATTGACAAATGAATGGATAAAAAGATATGGTATATATATAGACACATGTGTATCTATATATGTATATACACAATGGAATATTACTCAGTCATCAAATGAATGAAATAATGTCATTTGTAGTAACATGGATAGACCTAGAGATTATCATACTAAATAAAGTAAGTCAAAGAAAGACAAATATCCTATGATATCCCTTATATGTGGAATCTAAAAGAATGATACAAATATACTGATTTACAAAACAGAATTAAACTCACAAAAATAGAAAACAAACATGGTTACCAAAGGGGAAAGTTGGAGAAGGATAAGTTAGGACTTTGGGATTAACAGACACACATTATTATACTTAGAATAGATAAACAACAAAAACTTACTGTAAGGCACAGGGAACTATATTCAATATCTTGTAATAACGTATAATGGAAAAGAGTCTGTTAAAGAATATATATGTATATATAACTGAATCACTTTGCTGTACACTTGAAACTAATACAACATCATAAGTCAGCTATACTTCAATTAAAAAAAAAGTAAAAAAAAAAATTGCTAAGACCTATGTCAAAGAGCATACTACACATTTTTTCTTCTAGGAGTTTTATGGTTTCTGGTCTTACATTTAAGTCTTTCATCAATTTTGAGTTTATTTTTGTATATGGTGTAAGAAAGTGATCCAGTTTCACTCTTTTGCATGTGGCTGCCCAGTTTTCCCAAAACAATTTATTGAACAGACTGTCCTTTACCCACTGTATATTATTGGCTCCTTAGTAGCAAATTGGTCATGTACAAACATGGGTTTATTTCTGGAATCCGTATTCAGTTCCATTGTTATATGTGTCTGTTTTTGCACCAGGACCATACAGTTTTGATTACTATACCTTTTTATTATAGTTTGAAATCAGAAAGAGTAATACCTCCAACTTTGTTTTTCTTTTTTTTTTTTTCTACCGAGCAGTAGTATTTATTTATTGTAGTATTGCAGTACATATTATAGCATTGCAGTATTTATTTATTGTATTAGTAATGTATTTCATATCTAGTTAGCAAGTGTAAAACTGTGTGACATTTTGTTTCTGTCTTTTTTTTCCATAATAAATCTTTTTCATTTGTTTATAGTTTTTATTTTTTATTTTTATTGGTGTATAGTTGATTTACAATGTTGTGTTACTTTCTGCTGTCCAACACAGTGAATCAGTTATACATATACATATATCCACTCTTTTTTAGATTTTTTTCCAATACAGGTCATTACAGAGTATTGAGTAGAGTTCCCTGTACTATACAGTATGTCCTTATTAGTTATCTAGTTTATATATAGTAGTATGTATATGTCAATCCTAATTTCCCAATTTATCCCTCCCCTGCTTTCACCCCTGGTAACCATTAGCTTATTTTCTACATCTGTAACTCTATTTCTGTTTTGTAAATAAGTTTATTTGTACCATATCTGTAACTCTATTTCTGTTTTGTAAATAAGTTCATTTGTACCATTTTTATAGCTTCCACATATAAGTGACATCATATGATACTTGTCCTTCTCTGTCTGACTTACTTTACTCAGAATAACAATCTCTAGGTCCATCCATGTTGCTAAAATATATATATATATATATATATATATATATTTTTTTTTTTTTTTTTTTTTTTTTAAGGAACCTCCATACTGTTCTCCATAGTGGCTGTATCAATTTACATTCCCACTAACAGTGTAGAAGGATTACCTTTTCTCTACATGCTCTTCAACATTTATTTTTTGTAGATAATTTGATGTTGGTCATTCTGACCAGTGTGAGGTGATACCTCATTTTGTTTTGATTTGCATTTCTCTAGTAATTAGTTATGTTCAGCATATTTTCATGTGCTTGTTGTCCCTCTGTATGTCTTCTTTGGAGAAATGTCTATTTAGATTTTCTGCCCATTTTTTGATTGGATTGTTTGTTTTTTATTATTGAGCTGCATAAATTGTTTGTATATTTTGAAGATTAATTCCTTGTGAGTTGCTTCATTTGAAAATATTTTCTCCCATTCTTTGGGTTATCTTTTCATTTTGTTCAAGGATTCTCTTGCTGTGCAAAAGCTTTTAAGTTTAACTGGGTCCCATGTATTTTGTAAAGCTTTTGTTTCTCTATGGAATCTGAATGAGAGCCTTGCAGGGTAGAGTGTTTTTGGATATAATATTTTTCCCTTTCATAACTTTAAATATATTGTGCCACTTCTTTCTGGCCTGCAGAGTTTCTGCTGAAAAATCAGCTGATAACCTTACAGGGATTCCCTTGTATGTTGTTTGTTGCTTTTCCCTTGTTGCATTGAATATTTTTCTTTGTCTTTATTTTTTGTCAGTTTGATTAATACGTGTCTCAGTGTGTTCCTCCTTGGGTTCATCTTGCATGGGATTCTCTGGGCTTCCTGGACTTGAGTGAAGGTTTTCTTTCTCATGTTAGGGAAGTTTTTGGTAATAATATCTTCAAATATTTTCTCAGGCCCTTTTTCTTTCTCTTCTCCTTCTGGGACAACTATAATGTGAATGTAGGTGTGTTTAATATTGTCCCAGAAATCTCTGAGACTATCCTCACTGCTTTTCATTCCTTTTTTCTGTATTCTGTTCTGTGGCAGTGATTTCCACCACCCTGTCTTCCAGCTCACTTATTTGTTCCTCTGCCTCAGTTATTCTGCTATTGATTCCTTCTAGTGTATGTTTCATTTCACTTAATGTATTGTTCATCTCAGTTTGTTTGTTTTTTAAATCTTCTAGCTCCTTTTTAAGCATTTCTTGTATCTTCTTGATATGGGCCTCCATCCTTTTTCTGAGATTTTGGATCGTCTTTACTATCATTACACTGAATTCTTTTTCAGGTAGAGTGACTATCTTCTCTTCATTTAGTTGTTCTTTTGGGTTTTTAGCTTGTTCATTCATTTGCAACATATTTCTCTATCATCTCATTTTGTCTAACTTTCTGTGTTTGTGGTCTTCTTTCCAAGGGTTGCAGGATTGTAGTTCCTCTTGCTTCTGGTGTCTGCCCCCTGGTGGATGAGGTTGGTCTAGGGCCCTGTGCAGGCTTCCTGGTTGGAGTAACTTGTGACTGCCCTCTGGTGGGTGGAGCCAGGTCTTGTCCCTCTGATGTGCAGGGCAATGTAAAGGGGTGTGGTTTTTTTTGGTAGTTTTGAGCTCAGTAAGACTTTAGGTAGCCTGTCTGCTTATGGCTGGGGCTGGGTTCTTTTCTTGCTAGTTGATTGGCCTGAGGTGTTCTAGCTCTGGAGCCTGAAGGCTGTTGGGTTGGGCTGGGTCTTGGTGCCAAAATAGGGACCTCCAGGAGAGCTCATGACTATCAATATTCTCTGGGGCTTCTGCCACCAGTGTCCTTGCCCCTACAGTGAACTACATCCAACTCCCACCTCCTAAGGAGACCCTCCCAGACCACTACTTAGGTCTAGCCCTTGTTCCTATGGAGGTAGTGCTTTGTGCTGGGTACCAAAGCATGTGAGGCCTTGTGTGCACCTTCCAAGAGTGGGGTCTCTGTTTCTCTCAGCCCTGTGGAGCTCCTGCAACTCAGGTCCCAATGGCCTTCAAAGACAAATACTCTGGTGGTTCTTCTTCCTGAGGCTTTACCCACAGAATATCTTGGATGGCTATTTTTATCTGGGAACATCCCTGTGTAGTCTCTGTATGTTTAATATTTTTTGGTTTGAGGGCTGTTTTTAGGATGGATGTCTGCCACCTCTTTTCTCAGCATATGCTGGTCGTTATCCTATTGATTGGAGGTGTGACTGATGTTGTGACGAACTGAGCCTACACTGGATATTGAGTGGGGTCTCCCCTTTGCTCTCTGGTTGTTACTGCCTTGTCAGGGGCAGGGCTGTCTCCCTAGTTGTTGGAGTAGAGTCCCCCAGATATGTTTCTGAGCTGTGTTTCTGATCCTTGGTGTGAGATAGGTGGGACTGGAGCATTCGCACCAGGAGAGAAGCCACTGAGTTTTCCTACCCTGGAGCTGTTCACTTGTGAGTGTACTCTGTTGTGTCACTTTTCACCCATTGTGCTGGTTCACAAATTACACTGTTGCTGAAACTGCTTTCAGCCCCACCTTAACAATGGGTATGCCAGTGCTTGGTCCTGGTGTCTCTCAGGCATTGTTTTCATCAGATCACCAGTGCAGATCCACTGAATTCATGTCCCAGGACTGTAGTAATTGTTTACCTGGACCTGCTGTGGGAGCAATGGAGGTAGCTCTGATTCTGACCGGGTCCAATCCCCACATGTGTGTGCCCACAAAGTCCACAGCTGCTAAACCTAAACCTGTCTCAGCTGCAGGAGCACTCGTCCATTTGAACATTCTGCAGAGCCTGAGTTTATGAAGACAGCAACAGGGGTGTGAGTCTGTGGTTCCTGCAGCTGCGAGGAGAGATTTCAGCTTTTCTTCCTTAGTTGCATAGCCCGTAGAGCTCAGCAGTTTTTTCAGTCCCTCCTCTGCATGTGTTCCTCCCACCAGTGTCTGTTCCTGAGGCAGCCCCGGAGCACAGGCACCCACCCAGGCAGGCGGGGGCAGAGGCATTGAGGGGTATGGCACACGAGCCCACCAGGACTAGCAGGTCAGAGGAGGCTTTGGCAGGGGAGGCAAGCCATCCTGCAAGGGGCACCAGGACCAGAGGACACTTTGGGGAGCAGGATGGGTGAGGCTGCTCAGGCGAGTGCCCCTCCTAATGCTCACAGAGGCAGGGTCAATGCATGGGGAAGAGGGCTGCAATGGCGACCCTGCCCCTTGTGCACCGTTCAACAATGGCACCCTGCTACTATGGCGGTTCGGGCTTCTTCCACAAACTTTCCCAGTTGTGGATCTTCTTACTCCTGTCCTTTCAAGCTGTCTGTTCATAGCCAACAGCTGTCCCCTCCCTGGGTCCACTCTCCAAACCCCACATCCCAGGACCCAGCCCCTTTCCACACCAGCAGACACACAACTCAGGCTGGAGCATGCAGGGCTGCAGCGGGAACCATCCATGTAAGTCTTACTTTGTCTTGCCTGCCACAGACGGGATGCTGCGCTGTCTTTTGAGTCCCCGAAGCTCCCTCTCTGTCCCAGGTGAGCCTCCCGCTGGTGACAGGGCTTCACTGAGTGCGGGAATCTCTCCTTTCCTTCAGCTCCCCCCTCCCACAGCGGTGCAGGTCCCATCGTGTATCCTCTTTTCTTTTTTTCTTTCTTTCATCCTACCTGGTTGTGTGTGGATTTTTTCTTGTCCTTTTAGGTGTCCAAGGTTCTCTGCTCATGTTCAGCAAGTGTTCTGTGAATATTGTTCTATTTGTATAATAGATATATTCTTGATGTACTTGTGGGAAGAGTTGGATTCCATGTCCTCCTATTCTACCGTCTTGACTCCACCTTGTTTTTCTTTCTTAAGGTTGTTTTGGCTATTCAGAGTCCTTTGTGATTTGATACAAATCTTAGGGTTATTTGTTCCAGTTCTATGAAAAATGCCATTGGTATTTTGATAGGAATTACATTGAATCTGTAGGTTGCCTCTGGTAGTACGGGCAGTTTAACCATATTAATTCTTCCAATCGATGAGCACAGCATATCTTAACATTAATTTGTATTGTCTTTAATTTCTTTAATCAATGTTTTATATTTTTCAGAGTATAGGTCTGTCATTTCCTTGCTTAAAATTATTCCTAGGTATTTTATTCTTTCTGATGCAATTGTAAATGGGATTGCTTTTCTTAATTTGTCTTTCTGAATGTTTCTTTCACTGTTGATTATTATGTTAGCTGAGGGTTTGGCATATATCACCTTTACTATGTTAAGGTATATTCCTCTATACTCACATTATTAAGAGTTTTTATCATAAATGGATGTTGAATTATATCAGCAGTTTTAAAGTCTAATTTGTCTGATATAAGTATTGCTACACCTGCTTTCTTTTCGTTTCTATTTTCTTGGAATATCTTTTTGCATCCCTCTGTCTATGTGTATCTTTATATTTGAAGTGAATCTTTTGTAGGCAATATAAATAGGGGGCTTCTTATTTTAATTCTTTATGGCTTTTGATTGGAGCATTCAGTACATTTATATTTAGAGTAATTATTGAGAGGTATGTACTTATAGCCATTTTGTCAATTGTTTTCTGGTTAATTTTGTTGGTCTTCTCTTTTTGTTTCTTCCTATCTTCCCTTGTGACTTTATAGGGCTTTCTTTAATTTTATGTTTATTTTCCTTTCTCTTTATTTTTTTGTGTATTTGTTATAGGTTTTTGGTTTGTGACATTCATACATAATAACCTACATATGTAACAGTCTATTTTAGGTTGATAGTCACTTAAGATTGAGCATATTCCAATAGTACTACATATTTATGCCATTCCCCCCATGTTTTATGTTTTTGATCATATTATACATCTTTTTATTTTGTGTATTGCTAAACTTATTATTTTAGATGTATATGATTTTACTACTTCATACTACTTTTAACTTTTATGCTAGCTTTATAGGTGGTTGATCCACTTCCTTTATTATATGTTTGCCTTTTCCAGTGAGATATTTTTTCATAATTTTCTTGTTTCTAGTTATGGCATCTTTTTCATTTAAACAAGTCTTTTTAACATTTCTAGTAAGACTAGTTTAGTGGCAATGGCTCCTTTAGTTTTAGCTTGTCTGGAGAACTCTATATATCCTTCAATTCTGAATAATCACTTTTCCAGGTAGAGTTTTCTTGGTTGTAGTTTTTTTTTTTTTTTCTTTCAACCCTTTAAATATATCATTCTAGTCCTTCTGGCCTGTAAAGTTTCAGCTGAGAAATGAACTGAAAGTCTCACGGGTGTTCCCTTGTTCATAAGTAGTTGTTTTTCTCTTCTGCTTTCAAGAGTCTCTATTTGTCTTTTAACTTTTGATGTCTTAATTATAATATGTATTGGTGTGGGTCTCCTTGGGTTCTTCTTGTTTGGGACTCTGTGATTTCTGGACTTGGATGTTTGTTTCTTTTGCCAAGTTAGGAAAGTTTTCAACCATTGTTTCTTTTAATAGGTCTTCTGTCCCTTTTTCTCTCTTCTTCTTCTGGGACCACTATAATATAAATATTAGTATGCTTGATGTTGCCTTACAGGTCCCTTAACCTATCCTCATTTTTTTAAATAGTTTTTTCTTTTTGATGTTCCAACTGGGTGATTTTTCAGTACCCTGTCTTCCAGATTGCTGATCCCTTATTCTGCATGCTGTAATCTGCTATTGTTTCCCTTTATTGTATTTTTCATTTCACATATTGTATTCTTCAGTTCTGATTGGTTCTGTTTTATATTTTCTGTCTCTTTGTTGAAGTTCTCACTGAGTTCATCCATTTTTCTCCTGAGTTTGGTGACATTTTTATGACTATTTCTTTGAACTATGTATCAGTGAAGTACTTATTCCTATTTTATTTAGTTCTTTTTCTGGGTTTTTGTCTTGTTTTTTCATTTGGAAGGTATTCTTTGTCTCCTCATTTGCCTAACTCTCTGTGTTTGTTTCTATGTATTAGGTATTTTAGCTACCTCTTCCAACCTTGAAGGAGTGGCCTTATGTAGAAGGTGTCTGTGGGGCCCAGTGGTGTAATCTCCCCTGATAACCAGATCCAGGTGCTCCAGGGGCACCCCTGTGTTGGCTGTATGTACCCTCCTGTTACATGCTGAGACTTCTGCAGGTGTGCTGATGGGCAAGGCTAGCTCCAGACCCAGCTGGCTGAGATGTCATTCGGTGACTGTTGTGGGTGCACTGATGTGCATGGCTGGTCCTTGGTACAACCAGCTATAAGGACCAGTTAGGACTATTCTGGGTGTGCTTGTGTATGTGGCTGGGTCCCCCAGAGCAAAAGCCACTTTGAAGGGGTGCTGGTGCCAGCTGGTGTAGTCCACTGGATGGGGTGAGATGGGAGCCAATTTGGAAGGCCCAGCCAGGGCATCCATGTGGGGTGGGGCAGGGCACACAGTGGTAGCTTGGGTAATTGAGAGTGATAGATATGATACCCTCCAGCACCAGGCCAGCTAGGTGGAAGGAAAGTTAAAAAGAAAAGAAAAAGATAATGGCAGTGGCCAATGCTTTCACCTCTGGAGAAAGCTCCACCAGATCCCTACCTCTCTGACACCACCTTAATATTAGCCCATGAATCTTCTTCTCATATGACCCAGGTACGTTTCAAGCTGCTGCATCTGTGCTGGCACAATGTTATGTAAAAATGAGTTTGTGTATGAGCCCTTCAAGAGCAGAGTCTTGGTTTCCCAGACATAAGCCCTGTTGGTTTTCAAAGCCAGATGATGTGGGGTTCATTTTCTTGATAGTGGTCCCCTGGGCTGGGGAACCTGATTGTTGACTCAGATCCCTTGCTCCTTAGGGGGGACCTCCATGGTTGTGGTATCCCTCCTGTGGGTCACCACACTAGAGGTGTGGTTTCTGACTACATCTCTACTATCTGTTATTGTGGCCTTTTCTTTATATCCTTAGTTATAGACAATCTGTTCTGCTTGTCTTCAAGTCATTCTCAGAGATGGTTGTTCTAAATGTAGTTGTAGTTTTGGTGTGTCTGTGAGTGGAGGTAAGCTCAGAATCTTCCTATTCTGCCATCGTGATACTGACTCCCATAAACATTTTTGAATAGATTAAATTTGTCTTTTCTGTCCTCTCAGTTTCTCCTGGTCTGATGTCTGCCTTGTCTTCACACCATACAGCAGATCATTTTCCTGTATATAACTTTATGCATTGAGTATTCTTCAGGAAACTCTCAAGTTCTCCCTGTTGTATATAGACAGATAGTTTCACACACTTTTGAGATATTACGCTCTGGTTGAAGGTTATCTCCTCAATTTACTGTTTGATATTTTAACAGTTTTATTGAGATTATAATTAATATATCATACAGCTCACCCATTTAATGTACAATTCAACTTTTTTTAGTATGGTTAAAAGTTGGGCAACCTTAGCAACAATCAGATTTAGAACGTTTTCCTCATCCCTCAAAAAACTCCATGCCCATTAGCAGTTAATATCTATTCCCTACCCCCCACTAACTTTAACTCTAGGCAACTACTAATCAACTTTTGTGTACTGTTTGATCTTGAGGAAGTCATTTATTAAATTTAATTTTTAAATTTTTTAAATTTTTAAGTTTTTTTTTTTTTTACTGAAGTATAATTTATTCATACTGTATTAGTTTCAGGTGTACAGCAATCTGATTTAGTTTTATATGTGTGTGTGTGTATGTATATATATATATATTTATATATATATATTCTTTTTCAGATTCTTCTCTATTACAGCTTATTACAAGATATTGAATATAGTTCCTTGTGCTATACTGTAGGTCCTTGTTGTTTATTTATTCTATATATAGTAGTGTGTATCTGTTAATCCCAAACTCCTAATTTGTCCCTACTATTATTGTGTTACTGTTGATGTCTCCTTTTTCGTCTGCTAATATTTGCCTTATACATTTAGGTGCTCCTATGTTGGCTGCCTATATATTTATAATTGTTATATCTTCTTGGATTGATCCTTTGATCATTAGGAAGTGTCTTTCTTTGTCTTTTGTAACAGTCTTTATTTTAGAGTCAATTTTGTCTTATATAAGTATTGCTACTTCAGCTTTCTTTTGATCTGCATTTGCATGGAATACCTTTTTCCATCCCCTCACTTTCAGTCTGTATTTGTCTCTAGCTCTGAAGTGGGTCTCTTGTAAACAGCATATATATGGGCCTTGTTTTTCTATCCATTCAGCCACTCTATATCTTTTGGTTGGATCATTTAATCCATTTAAAGTAATTATTTATATGTATATTCTTATTGCCATTTTGTTCATTGTTTTGGATTTGTCTTTGTAGGTTTTTTTATTCCTTCCTTCTTTTGTTTTCTTCTCTTGTGATTTGATGACTATCTTTAGTGTTATGTTTGGATTCCTTTTACTACTTTGTGAGTATATCTATTATAGATTTTTGGTTTGCAATGACCATAAAGTTTTTGTATAGCAGTCTATATATATACATGATTGTTTTAAGTCAATGATCTCTTAATTTCAAATGCATTTAAAAAACATTGCATTTGTACTCTCCTGCCCTCATGACTACAGTTTTTGATATATTTTACATCTAATTGTTTTATGCATCCCTTAACTGCTTATTGTGGGATACAGACAATTTTACTACTTTTGTCTTTTAACCTTCCTACTAGATTTGCGTGTGGATGATTTCCTACCTTTACTGTATGTTTACTTTTACTGGTGTGCTTTTTCATTTTGTAATTTTCTTGTTTCCAGTTGTGGCCTTTTCTTTTTCACTTACAGAAGTTCCTTTAATATTTGTTGTAAATCTGGTTTGGTGATGTTGAATTCTTTTTGATTTTGCTTGTCTGTAAAGCCTTTGATTTCTCCATCAAATTAATGAATGAGAGCCTTTCTGGGTAGAATTTTCTTGGTTGTAGATTTTTCCCTTTTGTCACTTTAAATATGTTGTGCTATTTCCTTCTGGCCTGAAGAATTTATACTGAAAAATCAGCTTATAGCCTTATCAGAGTTCCTGTGTATGTTATTTTTTGCTTTTCCCTTGCTGCTTTTAATTTTCTCTGTTTATCATTTTGTCATTTTGATTACAGTGTGTCTTGGTGTGATCCTCTTTGAGTTAATCCTATATGGGACTCTGCATTTCCTTGACTTGGGTGATGGTATCCTTTCCCTGGTTAAGGAAGTTTTCAGTTATTATATCTTCAAATATTTTCTCAGGCACTTTCTATCTCTCTTCTCCTTCTGGGACCTCTATAATGAGAATATTCATGCACTTGATATTGTCCCATAGGTCTCTTAAACTGTCCTCATTTTTTTCATTCTTTTTTCTGTTCAGTGGTAGTGATTTCCACTATTCTGTCTTCCAGCTCACTGATTTATTCTTCTGAATCATTTAGTCTACTATTGATTCCTTTTAGTGTGTTTTTCATTTTAGTTATTGTATTTTCATCTGTTTGGTTTTTGTTTATATTTTCTAACTCTTTGTTAAAAACTTCTGACTCTGTGCATTTATTCTTCTCCTGAGTTCTTTGGTTATTTTTATGATCATTACTCTGAACTCTTTCTCAGGTAGATTGCCTATCTCCACTTCACTTAATTCTTCTTCTGGGGTTTTATCTTTTTCCATCATTTGAAACATATTCTTCTACCACTTCATTTTGTCTAAGTTGCTGTTTGTATTTTTATGTATGTGGTAGGTTAGTTATGTTTCTCAACCTTGGAGAAGTGTCCTTCTGTAGGAGACAACCTATGTATCCCAGCAGTATACTCCCATCTTGTCACCCAAGCTATATACTCTAGGGGTTCCCCCTTAGAAGGCTGCATGGGTCCTTCCGTTGTGGTGGGCTGACTTTGTGTACAGTCTGGTAGGCTTGGTTGGCCTCTAGCTTGGTTGGTTGCTAGACCCTGCCTTGTGTGAATGCTGCTGGCTGCTGTAGGGCCTGGTCATGTGGTGGCTGGTTTCAGAAGCCTAATTGGTGCTGGGGTTAGTGCTGCCTCACTGGTGGTCAGAATCAAGTCCCAAAGGCTGCTGCCCAGTCACTGGCAATTGGAGCTAGGTCCTTGCATTAGTGATGGACTACTGGCAGGCAGAGCTGGTTCTTGTAGTCTGGCTGAAGAGACCAGGGATCCCCAGAGCTTGTTTCAGATTGTTGGTTGGGGGTGCAGTTCCTGACACAGCTGGGTATGGGGTTTAGTGTGTCCCTAAGGTTGTGTTGGCTTGCTAGTGGCCAGGGCCAGGACCCAGCTGGTCCCAGAGTAGGGTCTGGAATGCTGTGGCTGGGCTGAGTCTGCAGGCTTTAGGATAATAGTTTCTGTGTCTGTTGTCTGCCTGCTGGTGGGTCTGGTGGGTGAGTCTGGTTTAAAGATGAGTGCAGATTTCCTGGAGGGAAGGGCAGGTGTCTGCCCACTGGTGAGTGGAACTGGGTCTTGGGCTTCTGGTGGGCAGACCTTGTATAGGGGCTTGTCTAGAGGTGGTTGTGGGCTCAGAAAGTCTTTAGGCAGCCTACCTGCTGATAGGTAGGGCTGTATCTCCATCTAGTTTGTTGTTTGTTTGAGGCATCCCTGCACTGGCACCTACAGGCTGTTGGGTGGGGCCAGGCCTTAGCACTATTGAGCCAAGATGGCAGCAACCAGCAGAGGTGTTCATGTGATTGAATTTTCCCAAATATGTCTACTACCAGTGTCCATGTCCCCTGGGGGAGCCACAACCCTCCCCCCCACCTCTCCAGGAGATTCTCCAAGACCAGCAGGTAGTTCCGGCCCAGGGTCCTATCAAATTACTGCTCTTGCCCTGGGTCCTGGTGCATGTGAGATTTTGTGCGTGCCCTTTAAGAGTGAAGTCTCTAGTTCTTCCAGTCCTGTGGGGTTTCTTCAATTAAGCCCCACTGGCCTTCAAACCAAATGCTCTGGGGTCTCATTCTCCCAGTGCTTGACCTCCCAGACTGGGGAGCCTGATGTGAGCCTCAGAACTCTCACTCCTGTGGGAGAACCACTGAAATACAATTATTCTCCAGTTTGTGGGTCACCCATCCAGGGGTTATGGTATTTTATTATACCATGATTCTGCCTTTCCTACCTGTCTCATTGTGGTTCTTTCTTTATGTCCTTAGTTGTAGAAAATCTTTTCTGGTAGGTTCCAGTCTTTTTCATCAATGGTGTTCTGCAGATCATTGCGATTTTGGTGTGCTTGTGGGAGGAGGTGAGCTCAGGATCACAGTACTCCACCATCTTGGTCGCAAAATTTTTAAATTTCAGTCTCCTCAGGCAAGTGAAACAAAAGAAAAAATAAACAAATCTGATTGCATCAAACTAAAAAGTTTTTGCATAGTGAAGGACACCTTCAACAAAAAGAAAAGGCAGTCTACAGAATGGGAGAAAATATTTGCAAATGATATATCTGTTAGGAGGTTCATATCCAAAATATATGAAGAATTTATGCAACTCAACATCAAAAAATTAAACAATCTCATTCAAAAAGTGGGCAGAGGGCTTGAATAGACATTTTTTTCTTCCAAAGGAGACATGCTCATAGCTAACAGACCCATGAGAAGATGTTCAACATTTCTAATCAGGGAAAATCAAATCAAAACCACAATGAAATATCACCTCACACCTGTCAGAATTGCTATTATCAAAAAGATAACAAATAACAAATATTGGTGAGGATGTGGAGAAAAGGAAACCCTTGTGCACTGCTGATAGGAATGTAAATTGGTGCAGTCACTATTGAAAACAGTGTGAAGTTTCCTCAAAAAATTGAAAATAGAACTATATGATCCAGCAATTCCACCTCTTGGTATTTATCAGAAGAAAATGAAAACATTAATTTTAAAAGATATATACACCCTTATGTTCATAGCAGCATTATGTACAATTGCCAAGATATCGAAGCAACTGAAGTGTCCATTGATAGATGAATGGGTAAAGAAGATATGATTGATATGTATACAACACACACACACACACATATGAAATGGAATATTACACAGCGATAAAAAAAATGAAATCTTACCATTTGCAAGAACATGGATGGACCTAGAGGATATTATGCTAAGTGAAATAAATCAGACAGAGAAAGACATATGCCATATGATTTCACGTTTATGTGGAATCTAAAAAACAAGACAAATGGGGCTTCCCTGGTGGCGCAGTGGTTGAGAATCTGCCTGCCAATGCAGGGGACACGGGTTCGAGCCCTGGTCTGGGAAGATCCCACATGCCACGGAGCAACTGGGCCCGTGAGCCACAATTACTGAGCCTGCGCGTCTGGAGCCTGTGCTCCGCAAGAAGAGAGGCCACGATAGTGAGAGGCCTGCGCACCGCGATGAAGAGTGGCCCCCGCTTGCCACAACTGGAGAAAGCCCTCGTACAGAAATGAAGACCCAACACAGCCATAAATAAATAAAAATTAAAAAAAAAAAAAAAAAAAACAAGACAAATGAACAAACATAAGAAAACAAAAACAGAGTCATAGATACAGAGAACAAACTGGTGATTGTCAGAGGCATGGGGGTTAGGGGGTTGGGCAAAATATGTGGAGGGGATTTAGAAACACAAACTTCCAGTTATAAAATAAATAAGTCACAGGGATGTAATGTACAGTATAATATATAGCTGATAATATTGCAATACTTTATATAGAGACAGACTAGACTTACTGTTGAGATCAATTCATAATGCATAGAAAAGTCAAATCAGTATGTTGTACACCTAAAACTAATATAATATTGTATTTCAACAATAAATAAAAAACATAAAAGGACAGAACAAACAAACAAAAATTTTTGGATTCACAGATAAAAAGTTTAGGAATGCAGTAATTTCTCAAAAGAAAGGAATGAAGTTCAGAATGATAACTTGATAAGATTTACTTTGTCTAATTCAGATTAACCTTTTTTTTTTGCTGGTACTCTAATACTGATTGTTTACTGTGAGAGCCAATTTATCAGTAGCGCCAAGAATGTTTGCATTTCTCAGGAGAAAAAAATTTTTAAAAGTCATAAGAATACTTGAGTTTATATTTGACTAATGTCACAAAATAAAATTTGAAAAAAACCCAGAATGTATCTTTCCTGATTGATGATGAGGTTAAATAAACCAAAAGTAAGAGAAATATAATTTATAGACATGAAGAAACTTTTTGATACTTAAAAAATTATTGCTAATAAAAAATAGAAGTGCTTTTAAAAAGTGATAATGATTTGCTAGTATACTTTTTTCCCTACCATTTTCAATCCATATAAAGGGCTTTCTATTAAAATTTGCTACTTGAAAGTAATTATTGAGCATACATTTTATTAACTAAGTAAAAAATCAGTATAATTTCTAAGAATTATCATAATTTAAAGAATTAGTTTTTCTTAGGTACAAGGTATTTGGAGCTTAATGTAATATCAGCTACTTTAAAGCAATGTAGAATAAAGCATGCCACAGATGACAATTAAGAATCAGCAGGACTCAAGAGCTTTTATGCCATTTTGCATTTTATGTGTTTACAAAGCTGCAACCTATTGGCATTTAATTCCATATTTACTGTCTCTTGTGTCTCATTGCACAGCAGGACATGGAATGAGCAATAAACATGTTATCATAAGTATTGTACTGAATGATAATTTAATTAAGTCACAACTTAAAAAAAAAGTCTTTTTTGTGTCACCCCTGGGTTTTATATCCTCAACTCATATATTCATTTTGTCAATTTATCCACACTGAATTACAAAAACATACTAAAATGATTTAATGCATAAAAATTTTCAGAATAAAAAATTTATTTTTAATTTATTAGCACATAGGAGAGTTATTTGATCTTTGACTTGAAAAATTATATAACTATGTAATTTAATATGCTAGCTGACTGGTTTACTTATAATCATAGTGAAGTTACATAAAGAGAATATCAAAGAAATAGTACAAATGTTTCATTTGAATTTCATTCAATATATGTATATTTTAATTATTCTTTGAATATACATGATCAAATGATTTTATCTAGGTCTTAAGAGGAAATTAATTTTTCATTGACAATCTATCATATAATTTATATATTTGGTAATGAATGGTTGTTTAAGTAGCTCATTTTTCACAAGAGAATATTATTAACCTGAAACTATATGAATGAAGTACAATTATAAAATTATAATTATGTTAAGTGTACTGTTTCTGTAAGTAGGATTATAAGGGAAGGGAGAAAAGGTGAAGAGAGAATATATAGAATTTTCAAACTTTATACTGTTTAAAATATATAGAATTTTAAAAACCTGGAGCCTTTGTTGCAAATTCATGTTAAAAGTGAGAAGAAAATTAACAGAATCATCCATTAGTCACAGAGGAAACCTGGGTGGAACTTCGAATTTTGCTTGATAATAGTAATAATGAAAGGAATGATATAGCAAACAGGTGGAGCTCAAATCTAAAGAAATTACATCAAAATGAGGAAAATAGAGATTAATAATTAACCTGGTCAAGAGGAATTTCAAATACTGAAAACAGTTAATATATATCCAACCAAGCAAGATCTCAGATTGAAGAAATTTAACTAAAACAAGGAAAAGATACATAGATCACCTGGATCCAGATTAGAGTGATAATCACCTGAGATAAGGAATTCCACGTATCTTGGGCAGAAGAAGTAGGGATATAGTCAAAGGTTTTGAATAAGAAACTGAAAGTCTAAGTAACAATATCTTGATAGCTCAAGTTTTAAGGAATCTTGGTATATATCTTCTTCCCAATTTTAGAATTGGTTTCAAACCCAGGTAGTCCTGAACATATGAGTGAGTGTTTACAGTAAAATATGGATGAAGAATGGAGGAAGACAATTTTGAATGGAAGCAGGGAATTACCATTTATATGTCAAGGCTTTTTACTATAAAATCTGTGATTAACTTTTGGAAATTATAGTTTAGTTAAATATAAACATATAGACTGGAGTCAGGAAAATGGGGTTTTCAATTAGTTTTGTGTCCTTCAGCAACGTATCAAACATCTCTTGAGTTAATTGACCTGTAAAATGCACTTAATGTTTCCTTAGAGAATCTTTGTAATGATTAAGTCAAATAATATGTTAAAGTACCTATCACAATGCTGATGGCATATTAAACGTTTTAACATGCTAGTTTCCTTTAGTTAATATTACTTCTGCCTGTCTTTATATTAATACATATTATGTGAAACATTAAGTATACAAATATAAAGAACGATGAAGGCATCAGATATAGTTTTCAAAAAATAATGAGGTATTTGAAGTATTTAAAAAGTCCATTAAAAATGGTTTAATTTATTTTCCTGAAGGATGAGATATTTACTTATCCTGTATTTTAAGTAATCTTACAAAATTCAGAAAAGAGTCAGCTTGAAGAGTGTCCATGGAATTTAATATTAATGTTGCATAATCCTGTAGGAAGATGAGGTGGTAGCATTATTTACAGTACAATATTAGTATCTAAAATCTTGTTCTTCAGACATGATACTGGGTTAAGAGCCCTAGGTCTTTAGTCTTTAAAGGAGGGGATGCTTTTGAGAATTTTGGTAGAACATTACTAAGTGGCAAAAATATCAGATAATGTAAGATTCTTCATAATTTCTTTTAGAATCAAAGAATGAGTTAAGGAGATGTTAGCATTAGTTTGTTCTACAATTTATCTTAGGTCAGTAATACCATGGGTCTCTCTCTCTTTCACTCACTCTCTTACCCCTCATTCACTTTCCATTCTCCTTCTTTCAGCAAAATAAAATCAAGCTGATTCTCCTTGAAGTGTTGTGTTGTCTTATTTTTTTAAGCCTCTTAGAATTTTTTAATTATATGGGTCCTATATGAATAAACGTGATACAGACAGAACTACATATCTATCAATTGGGGATGATGAGGTGGAACTCTCAAAAGAGTTGGAGCTAAGACTTTAAAGTTCCTGATATTTACAGAATGAAAGATTCCCTAATTACATTTCTGTCTCTTCAACTACTTCAGCTTACGTTCTGATTATCAGCACAAATACATACAAAGGTAGCAAACTGAGTTAATATGAAAGAGTCATGATTGTGTAGAAAAATCTCAGATGTTTTTCACCTTTCTAAAGTGGTAATTCCTTCTTTGGAGTGAAATAAAAACATATGTATTTGAACTCTCCCTCAATCAGCTACTCTATTACTTATTTAAAGTTTTCTATACTGACTCAGCATATATAAACCTTACACTTTTAAAGAGGATTATTTTAAAAGAAAAAAAGCCTAAATTTAATTTTATTGTTATATATAGGTTGATCTATGAAAAACTGAGATTTTTGAGATTTCTCTCTACTATGGATACTATGAAAGAAATAAGATAAATTACATAAGCATATAAAAACATATTCTACTATCAAAAATCTAGTGAATATCCAGGTGGTTTCACTTTCTTTAAACTCTTATCATTTAAGTATGTATAATTTACAGTATGTGATATATATATAGGGAAGGATAATAAACCAAATAAATTTAAAGACTTCAAAACTTCTGAAATAAAAAGATATAATCTTAAAAATCAAGGGCATAGATATTCAACAGCATAGTTCTTTCCTGGTCATACTTCAGTCCTAAGTGGATACTTGGAGTGCACAAAAGATAGACAAACTTCAGTATTTTATATCACATGTTCTAACTCTTTAAAGGATGCTCTCAAACTACTGAGTAGGAAAGAAAACAAGGGAAACATTTATCTTCACTAGTCATCAAGCATCTTTGCTGATAAGTTAGAATGCTCATATATCACTGCTACCTAAATTAAAGTCAAGTTGAAGACACTCGCTAAATAGGTTAGTTATGCCATTTTGGCAATTTAAAACTCATGAATCATTAACACTGCTGTATGTTGTATATGAAAGTTGTTAAGAAGGTAAATTCTAAGAGTTCTCTTCACAAGAATAATTTTTTCTACTTTAATTTTGTACCTATATGAAATGATGGATATCCGGTAAACTTATTGTGATAATCACTTCATGATATATGTAAATCAAATCATTATGCTGTATACTATAAACTTACACAGTGCTGTATGCCAATTATATCTTAATAAAATTTGAAGAAAAACTGTTGAGTTTCCTAAATCTCAATATTGGCAACACCTAATATATTTTAGAATGATTACTGTCAGCTCTTTATTTATCTGAAAGTAAAGCTTCTATTATTTATTTTAAATTTTTGAAATATAATTGAAAATTAAAATTGTGATATAAGGTGTGAACATGATTTGATATACATATACATTGTAAATGAATTCCCACCACTGAGTTAACATATCCATTCCTTTATCATTTCACATATTTACTTTTTGTTGTTGTTGTTGAGAACACAAGTTTTACTCCTCTAGCAAATTTCATTTATACAGTACCAAACAGTATTATCAACTTTAGTCACCATATAACATATTATATCCTCAGATCTTATTCATCTTATTACTGATAATTCGCACTCTTTTTCCATCTTCTCCCTAGTTCCTCTACTTCCCAGACCCTGGCAACAACCATTCTAGTCTCTTTTTCTATGAGTTTGACTTTTTTTTTAGATTACACATTTAAGTGATATTATGTAGTATTTGTCTTTCTTAGTCTGGTATATTTCACCTAGCACAATTCCCTCCAGGTTTATCTATGGACTTCTTTCTATTTTTAAGGCTGACATACATATATATACACACACACACACACACACACACATATATATATATATATATACAGAAAGTCCCCTACATACGAACGAGTTCTGTTCTGAGAGCACGTTTGTAAGTCCAATTTGTTTGTAAGTCCAACAGTGTTAGCCTAGGTTCCCAGCTAACACAATCAGCTATATAGTACTGTACTGTAATAAGTTTATAATACTTTTCACACAAATAATACATAAAAAACAAACACAAAAAATAAAGAAAACATTTTAAATCTACAGTACCATACCTTGAAAAGTACAGTAGTACAAAAAAGTACAATGCAACAGCTGGCATACAGGGGCTGGCATTGAGTGAACAAGCAAGAAGACTGGAGTAGGGAGAGGAGGTGGGAGATGGTAGAGCTGAAGGATCATCAGCAATAGGAGATAGAGGGCAAGCTGCAATTTCACTCGTACCTGACACTGATGGCATAGGTTCTGGTTCCTTGCTGTATTCAATTATATCTACCCTCTTGAAAAAAAAATGATCCAGTGATATCTGGGTAATAGCTCTTCTTTTCTCACCATAGATAACATGGTAGCACTGGATTACATTCTGAACAGCTGCCACAACCTTTGTGTACCAGCTGCATCACCACTGCTTTTATGCTTGCTTCTGGACATCCTGGGCTTGAAATAAAGACATTCTACTACTATATTGTATACAGTACTGTAGAGCAAAGTACACAAAAGCACAACCACTTGTAGAGGATGCACGCACGTGACAATGTATGCCAGACATGTGAATTGACTTACTTGATTGGACATGTGAACGCACGTTCGCAACTTTGAAATTTCTCAACTTGAAGGTTTGTATGTAGGTGACTTACTGTATATGTATATATACATATACATATATATTTATTTATTTAATTTATATCTCACCTTTTTAAAATCCATTCATTTGTTTGTGGATACTTAGTTTGTTTCTATACCTTGACTGTTGTGAATAATGGTGCAATGAACATGGTAGCACAAGTATTTCTTCAAGATAGTGATTTTGTTTCCTTTGTATGTATACCCAGAAGTAGGATTGCTTGATCTTATGATAGCTCTGTTTTCAGTTTCTTGAGGAAACTTCATACTATTTTCCGTAGTGGCTGTACCAGTTTACATTTCCAGCAACAGTGTACAAGAGTTTCCTTTTCTCCACATCCTTGCCAGCATTCGTTATCTCTTGTCTCACTAATAATAGATATACCAACCAATGTCAGGTGATACCTTACGGTGATTTTTAATTGCATTTCTCTGATGATGAGTGATGTTGAGCACATTTTAATGTATTGTTGGCGCTTTGTATGTCTTCTTTGAAAAAAATGTCTGTTCAGGTCCTTTGCTTACCTTTTCACTAAGCTTCTGTTTTTTGTATGTGTCTCTTATATATTTTGGATATTAAGCCTTTATCAGACATGTAGTTTGCAAATATTTTTTCCCCACTTTATAAGTTGCATTTTCCACTTGTTGATGGTTTTCTTTGCTGTGCAGAAGCATTTTAGTTTGATGTATTCCCACTTGTTTATTTTTGCTTTTGGTGTCAAGTCCATAAAATTGATGCCAAGACCAATGTCAAAGACCTTACCCCCTATGTTTTTTCCAAGTAGTTTTAGTGCTTTAGGTCTGATATTCAACTCCTTAATCCATTTTGGGTTGACTTTTTACTTTTGTATATGGTATAAGATAGTGGTTCAGTTTCATTCTTTTGCATGTGGCCATCCAGTTTTCCCAGGACCAGTTTTTGAAGAGATTATCCCTTCCCCATAATATATTCTTGGCTTGAAAAAAATGGTGTGTGTGTGTGTGTGTATTGGGGTAGGACAAAGTTTTCCCAAAGTTAGGAGGACTATTTAAAAATTATTATACATATTACTTCTTTATATAGAGGAGAGCCTGTGGGAAATACTTCTGATTCTATGATAGTTGAAACTAAGTGTGATACCTGGAAAAATTTATAATAATTATGGCAGAAAATATTTAAAAGCAGAAATATTACAAATATTTCCTAACAGCAGTGGTACCTTAACGTGTCTAATTAAATGAGTTTGAAGAGAAACATTAATTGACAAATATGCATGGGTGTATTTCTGGGCTGAAAAATTAATTGACCTTATGTGCATGAGTTTATTTTGGAGCTTTCTATTCTGTTCCATCCATCTATGTGTCTGTTTTTATTCCTGTTTTGTTTACTATATCTTTGTAATATAGTTTGAAATCGAGAAATGTGATGCCTCCAGCTTTGTTCTTCTTGCTCGAGATTGCTTTAGCTATTCAGGGTCTTTTGTAGCTCCAAACATATTTTAGGATTGTTTTTGCTATTTCTGTAAAAAATGCCACTGGAATTTTGATAGGCATTGCTTTGAATGTTTAGTGCTTTGGGTAGAGTGGACATTTTAGCAATTCTTCCAGTCCATGAGCACAGACTATCTTTCCTTTTACTTTTGTCTTCTTGAAGTTTATTTTTTTCCCACTTTTTAAAAGATATAATTGACATATAACACTGCATAAGTTTAAGGTGTACATACAGTATAATGATTTGACTTACATACATCATGAAATGATGATAAAAATAAGTTTATTGCCAAAATCCATCATCTCATATATAGATACAAAATAAAAATAAAAAGAAAGAATATATATTTTTTTCTTTATGATGAGAACTCTTAGGAATTATTCTCTTAACAACTATAAAATATAAATAGAGCAGTGTTAATTATATTAGTTTTGTTGTACATTACAAACCTAGTACTTATTTGTCTTATAACTAGAAGTTTGTACCTTTTGACCACTTTCATCCATCTCCCCCACCCCTCACCCCCTGCCTCTGGTAATCACAACACTTATCTCTTTTTCTATGTAAATTAGTGCAGTCACTATGGAAAACAGTATGGGGTTTCTTCAAAAAATTAAAAATAGAACTACCATATCATCCAGCAATTCCACTCCTGGGTATTTACCCAAAGAAAATGAAAATACTAAATTTGATAAGATATGTGCACCACTATGTTCATTGCAGCATTATTTACAATAGCCAAGATAAGGAAGCAATTTAAGCGGCCATAAAAAATTAAATGTATAAAGAAGATGTGGTATATATATATATATATATATATAGTGGAATATTACTCAACTATAAAAAGAATGAAATCTTGCCATTTGTAACAACAAGGATGGACCTAGAGGGTATTATGCCAAGTGAAATAAGTCAGCCAGAGAAAGACAAATACTGTATGATTTTAATTATATGTAGAGTCTGAAAAACAAATGAATGAGCAAACATAAGAAAACAGAAACAGAGTCATAGATCCAGAGAACAAACAGGTGGTTGCCAGAGGGGAAGGGAGTGGGGATGTAAGAAATAGGTGACAAAGATTAAGAGGTACAAACTTCCAGTTTCAAAATAAATTAGTCACGTCTGAAATGCACAGTGTGGGGAATACAGTCAATAATAATGTAGTATCTTTATATGTTGTTACATGGTAACTAGCCTTATTATGGTGATCTTTAATTTTTCATGATTGTTTTATAGTTTTCAGTGTAGAGATCTTTCACCTCCTTGGTTAAATTTATTCTTAGGTATCAAGTGTGATGTTAGCTGTGGGCTTGTCATATATGGCCTGTATTATGTTTATGTACATTCCTTCTATACCCAGTTTGTTGAAAGTAAAATTTCTATTTAGTTTTTTAAAATTTATTATCTAAACTATATTTTATTTATTTATTTATTTTCTTATTTAAGAAGATGTCTTTTAAAAAATTTTTATTGGAGTATAGTTGGTTTACAATGGTGTGTTAGTTTCTGATGTACAGCACAGTGAATCAGTTGTACATATACATATTTCCACTCTTTTTTAGATTATTTTCCCATATAGGTCATTACAGAGTACTGAGATGAGTTCCCTGTGCTATTCAGCAGGTTCCTACTAGTTATCTATTTTATATATAGTAGTGTGTATATGTTGATCCCAATCTCCCAATTTATCCCTCCCCCATCCTGCTTTCCTCCCCTGGTAAACATGTTTGTTTTCTATATCTGTGACTCTGTTTTGTAAACAAGTTCTCATTTGTACAATTTTCTAAAGATTCCACATATAAGGGATATCATATGGTATTTGTCTTTCTCTGTCTGACTTACTTCACTCAGTGTGACAATTTCTAGGTCCATCCATGTCACTGCAAATAACATTATTTCATTCATTTTTATGGCTGAGTAATATTTTAAAATTTATTTCTGGCAGCTGTTTTACATAAAGTAGATATACAGTTTTCTGATAAACATAAGTTTATTAATAGAAATACTACATTCTTATATTACTGTTCTTATTTTTAAATATTCAAAAAATATCTTCATTAGTAAAACCCAGTGGTGTTTGGCTCACATTAGCTCTTGAGAGAAACATTATCAACATCATGTAATGAGTATGATAAATTCATTTCAGTTTTGTCCAAACTAAACTACTTGCTACTCAGTAGAGAGTATAGGCCCTATTTCTACCTCAAAATATGTATTTTTGAGAGTACATAAGTAGTGGTATTGGTATTATGTTATTGGGTTCACTAATCAATCTATGTATTTGAAAATATTATATATGCTATTGTGTTTATATTTGAGAAATGCTAATAAAATGAACTAACTAGACCTAAATTAAGGAAATAAAATTTGGCAATTAATAAGGAAGAAAATGTGTTCATTTCAAATGCATTATTCAAAAAAGTAGCTTTCATGGTAAGAAATTAATTTTGTAATTAAACTAATAAACATCATAAAATTCAAATTTTACACTTGTTAGTATGTTATCACATAACTTTGAATATGGGAATCTTCAGCATCTCAAAATAGCAAGATGACAATAACATTTAGTATGAATTAAATATTTGACATGAATTATCTTATTAAATCTCTATAACAAATTATGAAATCATGTTGTTATTATATTTAAAATATAAAGCTGAGACTTGTAGAGATTAGATACTCATTTAAGCTTAGAAATTTTGTAAGTAGCAAAAGTAAAATTCAAATTTAGCACAGACCTGTGTGAACATAAAACGTATTCTCTTGACCACTGTGCATCAACTGATATAACATTACAGGTTGATATTGATCACATAAGTTATCCGTCGTGTCTACATACACATCAGTATGATACAAAGCTTATGCTTTGCCAGTAATTGTCAGAATCTCTATTGTCTGGGTGTTATATGGTATTTTTGAAACCTGAGCTGGTTACCTTAGACTGGTTCTTGACAACGAAAACATAAAAGAGGTATAATATCTAATACCATATTTAAAATGTGATTTAGTCTAACACTCTCCCTTTTGAAGAGTTTTGGATTGCTAACAGGGGATTTTTTACTATAATGTTCATGGTTTTACTTTTTAGTTTCACCTTTTATTCAGAGAAGTTATAGTAAATTCTAATAACATCTTAGCCTGAGACTTGAATTAAGCTAAAATGCAATTACTTTCTAAGGAGACATTTTTCTTTGAGGTTCAGATGGTCATTTTAGAAGGTTCATAGTTAATTAATTTTTAATCAGTGTCAGTCACCTTCCAACTACACAGACAATTTCCAAAATATAAAGCATCCAGGACTGGCAAAACAACAAATATTTTATCATTGACTCCTTGATACAGGTTGAAAAGTTTTATACACAACCTCCTTCCTCATGAGTGAGGTGACATGTCTCTCTCCTTTTGAATTATTTTTTATTTTTCCCCTGTGATTCATAGTTATGACTGGGGCGAATGCTCTGCAGTCAATAAAATCCTGAAACACTTGCCTTTTACTTATTTCTGCCTTATGTAGTAATGTTGTGCCTAGCTCATTCTTTTGTACCTTATACATTAATTATCTACAAATGTCTCTATATTCTCAAATTTTATTTGAGCAAACTTTACTCTTTCAATTAAAGTGAAATGTCTCTTTACCTGAAGTCTTAAAATTCTTGCTCTATCTGCTATTTTCTGGTATTATTAAGCCAAAAATAGGGGAATTTTCTCATTCTCAAGTGCTACCTTTTCACCACTTTTCAAACACCTTATTCAACAATCTGTCCTCACTCTAAATCTATACCATTTCTTATCATTTATAAACTTAGACACCTCTCCCAACATTTTTCAAGGATTTCCATTTTCAAAAATATTGCTCATGACCTTGATTTCACTCTACACACTTTTCTATCACTGTTTCATAAGACTGAATACACAGATAGAAGTTGTAAGCAACCTTGCAGGCAGTAACAACTCAACTATTAAGCTTTTAACTTAAGAAGAGTGGGCCCCAATCCCTGATCCAGCTTTCATTCTTTAATCTTTAGCTGCTCCCATATTTTCTTTGTCATTATTTTGTTCTCTAATCTGATAACTATTTTCCTAACAGTTATCATTTCTAAACATTCTCCTTAACCAGATACATTAAATAAGTTTTTTCTTGATTAAAATAATTCCAGCATTTTAATGATTATATCATACCCACACTGACAATTCCAAATTTGATATAAATTTAAGACTCTTTTCTTTTCTACATTTTAAGGTTATTAAGCATTGAAGAAAAAAGTCACCTTACAACGTGGACTATATTAAAAACAAATTTAAAAAATCCCTCTAATTAATTCACAGTGTTTCTCCTAGTATTTGACTAATCTCTTTATTCAAATCAAATTAATTTTGTTCTTCTCATCAAAGAAAGAATTCCAAACATTCACTACCTTTCCAGAGAGGAGTGGGGTGAGGTTTCCAGGCAATAAAAATGACTTACATTTAATTCTGAATGCCAGATAAACAACACATTTTTTTTAGTATAAGCACATCTCACATATTACACAGGCATACTCACTAAAAATTATATATATAATGTGTCTATAATGTAAATATATGTGTGTGCGTATGTATTTCTTATGCATATGAGATTCTATTTAACTATGGGTCCTGTATTTTCATTTGCTATATCTGGCAACCCTAAGGTGGAAGAACTCCAAATCTTATCATCTCAGAAATTAAGCTCACCTTCGATTTTATTATGAAGATCAAAATAGCCTCTTTTTATGTCTTTATTATTCTTGGTTTCTTCTTCAAATGTACTCTAGAAGGCATAGTTTGCTCTTTCTCCTGGGAGTAACTACCACCTTCCCATATTTACATATTTTTAGATTTTTGCATCACATCTGGAGACATACGGAAAATTTACCTTTTCCACAAATGTGTGTGTGTGCTTATTTTGTTTTTCTCCTGTGTTTACTTGAATATATATATATATATATATATGTATATATATATATATATATATACATATATATATTTGCTCTCTCTGTTGTATTCTGGACAAAAACCATGTTTTTGAATTGTTTTTAATTTTTACACCAAAGAATTCCTGAAAGAAGTCTGGTTTCAAAATATCTATATTCATATGATCTATGAGCTTATATACAATGCAAATGTTAGATTTAGAAAATTATCGAAGTTCTCCAGTTTAAAAACATGGTAAGCTTTCCCTTAATTATTTCAAAATACTATTTTTCCTTTACATTGATTAGTCAATTAATTAAATATCAAATTCTTACTTTCCAAATTAATATTTAGAATCAAATATAACCATATATCCATATTGTATATAAAATAATTTAAGTAGAAATGTTTGTGTTATGCGCTTCAGTTCAACTTTGGTTGCAAAGAGTTTCAAAGCTAAGACCTTATATATATACATAAAGTAGTTTTCTGGGGGAAAAAAAAGGAAATTTCAGCAACTTATGAGAGAGCCCAAGAGTTAAAAATAAATCTAGAATATATGGTTGGCTTTATGAGGAAAATATTTCACAAAAAATATTATCAAGTAAAGAAATTCAAAACTAATTTGATTCCTGTTTCCTTCTTTCCTAGATTACATGGTTTGCTATATGATTGGATGCTGAATTGGAATAGTTAGTGGATTTGGATATATAAATGTTACATAACATACGGTTTACATTTTCTATCAGACCTTCTCAGCCCATTATACCTTTATAGCCTCACCTCTGTATCCAGTTCAATAACTTATAACTCAGTTTTTAAAAAACTATGGCCCATAATAAGAAATATATCATGCATCAAAACTAGTAAATGTAAACACACACATACACAGACAATTTGAACAAATTTTGTCTAATAATTATTCTTACTATATTCATGCACTCTGACACTTTCATTCTGTGATTTTACTTGAAAATGTTAAGCCAATAATGACTAAATAGTTAGATTTTAATAATCACAGATAGATTATGATTCAGGTTTGAAAAATACTACCATAGAAATTTTGAGCGTCTCATTCTAAAAATTTATCTAATCCTTTTTAGGAATTTTTCAGTCTTTGCAACTTGCCATTGCAAAGAGAAGACTGAGTCTCTAAAGAAAGTATGTCTAAACTCACCTGGCACCTAAACACATCCCATTTCTCAACGACTGCCCTTCCTAATGTTTATTTTATATAATGTCCAAATGATAAAAGGAAGATCTTTAACATCTCTGCTGTTAAATAAGACTTTTCCAAAGCAACTTCTTGCTAGAATTTAATTACTAGGCAGCACCCTGGGAGAAATATTACTCAGTATATAAACAATACTTCCTTATTAGTGACCTCACAAAAGGTAAAATCTTGATGGATCCCTGAAACCCATAACAGCTCCTGTTATATTTTATACGTTCAATAATTTTGGTTTTATAAATTTTCTGGCTGCATTTGACTTTTTACACTGGTCTAAAACCATGGCAGGTGAATGTCATCTATGGCAACAGAATGTCAGCCCAAAGGAAGAATGGAGTTAAGTACTGATGGAAGTTTTTGAAGTATTTTAGGGGGCCGCTATGAATAGGAACTATGACCACTTGTGATATCACAGACTGATGCTCTGAAACATGACATAATTAAAATATAATTTAGTGTAGGAAAGATGCAGAGGCCAGGCTCTATATCTAAGCAAGAAAATCAAAGCTAAAGATGAACACTTACAAACAGAATGATGTTCCAGAATTTGGAGATGAGCTTAAGATACAGGGAGTGAATGTCAACAGTGAGAAATGCATAGCCAAATTATTTTTGAGAATTTGAGACATCCAGAGGAAAGTGAGATGAGTAAATGTACGCTGAGAATACTAATCAGGTTATTATTTAAAATGTTAGTATGACAGGGTAGGATATTTTGGTGCAAGGCAAGGTCATTATTTCAGTGTCCCTAAAATATTATTATATTAACAATCACCTACTCTTGCTTATGAGCATGGTCAATTCTGCTAATAAAGCATTAAAATAAGAGGCATGTGTATGGTTAGTAGAAGCCAAGAAAATTGGCACTGTTTTTGCCACTTCTTTGGCAAAGTTTTGAAAAGTTAAAAAAATAATAAAAATAGAAATAAAAACCAAACACTGTGTTTGTAAATAATTTTATTGTCTTACTGTCAATAGATACAAGTTAGTAGCACAATAATCACACATTAAAAATGAAAATAAAAATCACATTCCTATAGATGTATGTACATCAATAAAGGAAATATAAATTAAAAAAAAGGATGAAGAACATAGAACTGTAGAATTGTACAAAAATTTTTTGGAAGTGTAGGCTAAATTATAATCCTGAAAACAAACAATTTGACACAATTTATGATGTAGAAAAAAATTTAAATGATACTGGATCACATTAAATAAAATTATTTATTAACAGTTAAAATGCTTAAAGTTTTATTAAATTTTTACCTATATTTATTGTGTTTTATGAGTTTTATCCTATAAAAGGGGTGGATATGAGCTAATTTAAGTATTTTTAAATAACCTTTCTCTTAAGCAAGTTAATCACACATTTTTTGTGTAAAAAAGGAATTGATATTATATATTTGAAAACCAAGCAGGGAAACAACAGTAAGAAAACCTTTAATAGATGTAATTTCATCATCTTCCTGCTGCTGCTGTTCTTTTTTCCTTTAGACCATCCTCTCTTCTTTGTTATGTAGAATAATCTTTTTACTTCTGCACTACTCACAACTATTTACCTTCTCTCTCTAACATACAATGCTTTCCTGAATGGTTACTTCTTCACTGTCAACTAAAAATAGAAAAATATTAAAAATGAGCATATTATGTTTAAATGCCACACTTTGATGTAATCCAAAAGGCAGAACAACTTAGTTGTTATAAATAGAATATTTGAGAAGAGGGATTTATTCAAGGTATATAAGACTAATTCAACATCCAAATATCAATTAGTGTATTTCATCATGTCAAAATCATATGATTATATCAATAGAAGCAGAAAAAGCACTTGACAATTAACCAAAGTCCATTTATGATAAAATTTTAGAAAATGAAATCAAGAGGAATTTCCTCAACTGGATAAATTACATCTATAAAACATCTACAGCTCACAACAAACTTATTGCTGAGAAACTAGATGCTTTTCCCTTAATATCAGGGACAAGGTAAAGACATCCCTTCTCACCAAACTCATTCAACATAGATGTAAAAGTCCTAGCTAATGCAGTAAGACAGAAAAGCAAATGAAAGGCATAAAGATTGGGAAGGAAGAAATACAACTATGTTTGTTTGCAGATGATATGATTGTATATTTAGATAATCGCAAAGAATAAGGAAAAACAAAAGAAAACAAAAACTCCTGGAAGTGATAAATGATGATACAAAGTTGCAGGATATAATGTTAATACACAAAAGTCATTTGCTTTGCTACATACCAGCAATGGACAATTGGAATTCGAAAAAAAAAACAGACACTATTTACACTAGCACTGCCCCCTCAAAAAGTAAATTACGTACTTTTTGTGAAATTCATTATATAATTGCAAGGAAAATAAACAACATCAGGTATATGGATTGGGACAAATAGGCAGCAGAGAGGAAACTGGTTTGTACAGTGTGCAGGAAAAGCATGGAAGCTTGTTTGAGTAGTCCAGGAAAATACGATGAGAGAGAAACAGCTGAGGAAAAACTATTTCCTCAGGAACAGGGCTGCCATATCTAACAAATAAAAATACAAAATGCTTAGCTCAATTTGAATTTCAGATAAAAAGCTATTTGGGGGGGTGAGTATAAAGTACATACAATATTTGGGACATATATTAAAATTTATTAATTATTTAACTGAAATTCAAATTGAATTGGGCATCTGGATTTTATCTGGCATTCCTACTCAGGAAGGAACCCCCTCATTTTCACTATTTAACCTCCTTTTTTTCCCCTGGGAAATGTCTTAGAAGCTCAGAGAGTATAACTATGTTCTCACGGGCTGGGCAGTAAATCTAGAAAAACAGCTCCATCTACAAAGCATGGTTGCATCTACATAGTACAAACTGGTGTCTGACAAAGATGTGAGGCATCTAACTTGCTTCATTGGCCTTCCTGCTTCTGAGCTGTGACTGCATAGTTTTTTAATACTGGGACAAGAGGAGAAGGTGCAGACATTCTCACTTCCTCCATTTTTAAATGATAACCACAAATATTTCTGCCACTATCAAGAGCAGGAGATTCTTTCAAAATATTTTCCCACCCTTGCATTACTGCATTGCTGCTTGGTTTTTGTTTGTTTGTCTCTAATTAGCCCTCCACATAAGACCTGGGTGTGTGTATAGGATGTGCATTTCTGAAGCCTTGGTCTGGCAGTGTATGTTTCCAGGCATAGGAGTCCGAAACAGAGAAATGTAAAAACAAGAAGGATATTTGCATGGAATATATCTAGGATAAAGTTACTCCGGGTGAATATAGTTTTGATAAAATGAAACTGCAGTATCACAAAAAGAAATTAGTTTTTCTGAGAAACCCTGTCAATCAGTCATACTGAATGTTAAAAATTACAGTACTGAAAGTAATATCAAAAGATATTGCATTCTCTCCAATCAAGAGGTATGCTGTGTGTGATAATATTTTATATGACAATGAAAACAAAATGAAAAGATTGTGAGATGTATGCTAGAAGATAGATTGTCTATTTCAGAGAAAAAGATAGTGACAGGGTAAAGAGTTTTAACTGTCTTTTAACATATTTTTGCTTAGTTTTATTTTTTAATAATGCTCATGTATTCTTTTTATAATTTAAGAAAAAAAAAGAAATTCCTTCTGAAAATTCAATTCAAAATATAAATGTTATATATCTGTGTATATCTGTGTGTACATGAGATAAAAAATGGTTTATTACATTGTGTTTTTCATGCATTACTGTAATGTGAAATATAGTTTTCAACTGCAAATTGACTGTACCCATTTTCATAAGTTGAATGTCAAAGAAATCTGGGAATCAAAAATCACATGAGGCCCAGGCATAGTGTTACTACGAGAAATGAAAACTACCAAAGAACTTAGTTTTGTTTTTGAATGGGGAACATTGTTCTCAATGTTCTTCCATTAGAATAATGCCAAGATCAAGGAGGAGATTAAAATTTAGGGAGGTAAAAGGATCAGACAGCCTTGTAACAATTAAGTAAAGTGTCAGTAAATATAGTCTAAAAAAAGAGAATAGAGAAACAGTATTTTAAAGATACCTCACATTCAAATCAAGCTATTCTTTTTTTTTAAATTTTATTTTTGGCTGTGTGTGTGCGGGCTTTCTCTAGTTGCGGCGAGCAGGGGTTACTCTTCGTTGCGGTGCGTGAACTTCTTATTACTTCTCTTCTTATGGCTTCTCTTGTTGCAGAGCACGGGCTCTAGGCATGCGGGCTTCAGTAGTTGTGGCTTGCAAACTCTAGAGTGCAGGCTCAGTAGTTGTGCTGCATGGGCTTAGTTGCTCCGCGGCATGTGGGATCTTCCCAGACCAGGGCTCGAACCCGTGTCCCCTGCATCGGCAGGCGTATTCTTAATCACTGCACCACCAGGGAAGTCCCCAAAGCAAGCTATTCTTGGTTTTTAGTTTTTACTTCATTTTATTTCACACCTATCATTCTATAACTCAATAATCTAATTCTACCAATTAATAATTAGACTTGAGAATTATGGTGCCCATGTGAAGAAGTGTGGCAATAAAAAATATCATTGAGTTGGTTTTTAAAAAATGGAAGGAAGGAAGGAAAGAAAGAAGGAAGAAAGAAAGAAGGAAAGAAAGGAAGATAATACAGAAGAAAAACAGGAATTTTACTAGGAAAAGAATGTTTTCTGGTCACTGTATCTTATTTTGTATAAAGACCATATTGGATGGCCAAATACTGTCAGAAATATGTTTTATTAACAAGTAACAAGTCATGGAGAATAATTACCTAAAACTATATTTACTTTTTCTCCCAAGAGAATTAGATCCTACAACCATTTTATCAGACTATGCTCTTTCTTAGAAAGTGCTGGAGATATACTGACAAATCCCAATTCTTTAAGATCCTCTCTTTGCAGCTTCTGTTGAAAAGCATCATCCTTCCATTAATCCAGCATTGTTTCAGAAAGCAAGGTTACAGCAAAACTGATTAGGCAAACAATTTCTTTAGTTACACTGCAGTCGATAACATCAGGTTGCCCTAACTGGATTTAGGTTTTCAAAAGACTCCTCAGGAAAACATATACAAACCATCTCTTAAAGTGGTTTTCTATACATTACCAAAGATACTCCTTATGTGCTAAATGCTATTATTTTCAATATTAAAGAGTGATTTTCCACTGACATTGTCCCCAGTTTCTCACTTGAAATGTCTCTCTGTAGTCCTTGTTAAATACTCCAAAAAGTGATAAGTAAAATGTCCATTCTTGTGTTTCAGCCCTTGACTCATACACTTTTGATTTCTGCAGATTTCTGAATGTGTACTTTCTTCCACAAGAGATAAATTGAAAATTTAAAATAAATGAATTGGAAGACTATATTCTCTATCATTGCTTTTCTCACAATTGTTTCAGACTTGTCACGCATTATTTGTATCACACTGTTTTTCCCATGGCTTGTAAAATGACATATATTTACTAATTTCTATAGAAGCTTTTACTACCAATAATTGCATTTTAATGCATTATTTCTTTTTGAGAAGTTAGTAGTTATAACAAAGTCCTTTTATTAAAATCAATTGAATATATTTTATAGAACCATAGGCTGTTGGCATACTATCTTAAAATTTTCATTTAAAAGAGGAATCATTAACACAACTTTAAATAATTTGTGTGTCTCCACTCTGAATTTAGTAAACTTAGTTTTTTAATTACAGTAGTAATGACAAAAACATGTATTCTGTAATGATTATGGAAAAGATTGAGAATAATGTGTTGTCACAGATGAAAAGAAGCTATGAGTGCTGAAGAAGTTCCATTTTCCTAAGAAATTATAAATTCTGAATAAAAGAATTTCATCTACTCAATATAATGAAACTACAATATCACTCAGCTGTTTTTAAGTAACATACATGGGGATAAAAATCTATATAAAAGAATTTTGTAATATCAGTAAGTACAAAACTTTAGGAAAAATTAAATGGCCTGAGAAATCTTGAAAGTCCATCTTACATGATCAGTATTTTGTAATTAAACTCTTAGTGTGAGAGTAAGGAATTGACCCTAGAAGAAAGAAATCAATGTATTCAATTTTCCCACTTAATAGTTCTCATGTACACATTCTAAGAACATATACCAATTTTATTTGCTCTTTCCAGATTTTTGAGCTCATATGACAATGACAATATCCATTTGTTTACACCAAATTATAAGTTTAAGGTTTCTGCTTTTACTGAATTGAGGACAATGGCTTATTCTTTAATTTCTATTGAAGTAACTGAGACTAGTCAATGCGTAGCTGAAATGATCTCCCAAGGACTTTTCCTGAAGACAATCATTGGTTGGACATTGTTGCAGCAGAAATACTTATACATATACCCATTTTTTTGCACAGAATATTAAAATGATATATTATCAAAGTTGGGATTTAACAAAAGTAATAACATTTACTGCTTCATCAAGGACATGCTCATGTGAAATTGACATTTTTAAAAAAGTATTTTGTAAGTGTTTTATAATATATATAGTTTTTTATACAGCAGGTTCTTATTAGATATCCATTTTATACATAATAGTGTATATATGCCTCCCAATTGGGAGATTGGGATTGAGATATAATACTTTCTTTAAAAAAAGTATTAATGTGACAATGAAGAATACAGTGACTTCTAGTTATTAGCATAAAGTGCTTCATGGATGCTATGTTAGCCATCCTTAGTCAGAGCACAGATAAAATTTTCCTAAGTGAAGTAAACGAAGATTAGATATCATGTAATCAGAATTTAGGAGCTACTAATGCATTGAGATCAGTGTGTTATTGTCTTCCTTCGCCCACCAAGACATAGTGGCTGAAAATCCAAGAGCAGAAAAATATTTTAAGTCACCCTCCTCTGGAATATTGAAAGGTAGCATTCTTACACATAGGTCATTGATAAAGTCGACTAGAAAAGGTAGCTTAAAGTGTATGGGGAAAAAAGAAACTTGAAACAGACGCCTGACACTTTCAAAGACCCCATGGAATGGGAAAGCAACTAAAATCCCCTTTGCTTCTCACCTCCAAGAGATGTATAGGAAGGCTAAGGATGTACTGAAACCTTTGAGGGAATTGAATGATCAGGATGAGGAGAACACAAAAGGCCTACATGGATGTGACAACCAGACATGGTATTTATGCAATCATGGAGACCCATACCCAAAAACCCAGCCAAGTAAATGAGTTATGTTATAGTCAAAGAGGACAGAAAATAGCTGTGAAGTGGATGCTCTTCCACAAATACTCTGATGCTAAGTAAGCACATTACCACTCTCATCTAGAACTTATATTTTAACATATAGTAAGATTTATAGTCTTTTTATTCCATTATCATCCCCCCTAAGGACCCATTTATATATATTTTTCTAATCGTCACAATCTTGCATGGAATTTTAATGCCAGATATACTTGTATATCCGTTCATGTATTATATGTGTGTCTGTGCTTCATAAATGAAAAGAGTGAGATACTTTCACCCACCTCCAGGAACCACTTTTTACTCCCTTGGAAACTATATTGCTCCCACTGAAATTTCAAAGGCAAGCCTGTGTGCAATGATTCACAAGTTTTCTGATCTTGGAAATACCTTGTACTCTTAAAACTTCCTGAGGACACCAAAGAGCTTCTGTGTATGTGGCTTATATGCATCAATACTTACCATATTTATAATGAAAAGTAATAACTTAAAATCTATTTATAAATTTATTTTAATATAACAATAATAAATTTATTCCATGTTAATGTAAATTACATACTTTTTTGTGAAAATCACTTTATAATCCAAAACAAAAACATGTTGTAAGAAGAGTGGCATTTATTACATTTTTGCAAATTTCTTTTATTTCTTCAAAGTACATGTAACCTGGATTCTTATATCTGCTTCTGATTCCATAATTTAGGATTCCATAATATTATTTCTTTCATCTAAATAAAAAAGTTGTGGAACTTATACAATTTTAGGTGCTATAGTATATATAAATATGATGGCTGAAATGACTATATGTAGCATGGGTTTGTGTATAGTATATACTTTTATATTTTTGAATATTCATCTTTTAAGAATTTAATAATACCTGTAACAAATTATATATCTTTGGGCAAAACATTCTATTAAACAACATTATTTCACAAAATCTTATTAGAGATTTCTAGAAGAGTAACTATTTTAATAATATACTATCCATAGAAATTAAATAATATGCTCTTTATATAATTTATTAAGAAATGTTTCAATAGTCCATAACTTGTTTATTGGTTCTAATTTAACTGGAGTTTATAATCTGATACTCTAAAAGTAACCTAGATTATGAAGGAATTAATATACTTCTAAGAAGTGTTGATTTTTTAATTGGAATATAGTTGATTTACAATGTTGCATTAGTTTCAGGTGTAAAGCAAAGTAAATCAGTTATACATATACATATATACATATACATATAATTTTTTAAGATTCTTTTCCCATATAGGTCATTAAAGAGTATTGAGTACAGTTCCCTGTGCTATACAGTATGTCCTTTATTAGTTATCTATGACATTTTAATTATAAATTTGATGTCTTATACAAATAATGATAGATTTAATTTCAAACAAAAGTCATCTAAAATCTCACAAATTCTAGGTATTAAAGTTCACAACACATACATTAAAAAATATAGAAGTGCTGTTTAGTCAACTCATTTAGCTACCTATCTCCCTAAAGCTTATAAGTGGGCACCAAGATTTACCTATGGATCGACATCAGTTACTCCAGATGGATTCCTTGGGGATAAGCCTAAACTTCACATATGGTCTTAATTCAGACAGAGCAGTTACAACATGTAAGAAGCTCCTGAGTTAGAATAAGATAGAAATGTTCTAAAATAGTTCAAAGAATTGTAACCAGATGCATATTCAACATATTAATGATTTGGCTTCCAAGTTTAATTTTACCTGCAATTGTAACTGATTCTACAAGTTTTCCCAATCTCCCACTGATGTACTTGCCATCTGGAGATGCCACATATAGTGACAGTGTTAGCTCTGTGCATAATAAGTAAGTAGAAAATGTGCAGAACTTAGTTTTCTCATTCACTACATATACGTTATTTTCAAATCCAAGGAATGACCTTCAGTATTCAAGTCATATATTCAATTAGAAAAGTGTGTTCAAATATCTAGTGTCAATAGTACACAATGTTACTTAACAGAAATTTAAAAAACTGTCAATAATCAATAAATATTTATGAAGCTTAATTGCAATAAATCTTTTCCTTAAGCTAAACACTAATATTCTATAATAAAGTTTGAGAATATAATACAAATATGTATTTCTAAAAGTTTTCATTCCTTTTATTGAACAATAAATTTGTTATACAAGTGTTTATGCATTCTTGACATATCTAAAAGTTTAGTATAAGCAACACATTTCAACTTTAAAGAAGATTTTGTGGGGAAAACAATCACTGCTAGATAAAATTACAAGATATTTATTTAAAAACTCTGTTGTTCATCAGTATTATCTGCAAATGTGATAATTTACTACAAATATTAAATTTGAGTGGGGCAGGATAACTATATTTTCAAAGTGCTCCCTTTGTAAAGATTTCTACATGGTAAGCTGTCTCTAGAGACTTATGCTTGAATTCTTTGTGAATATCTAATAATCCATGACGCTGAATTAAATGTCACGTAAGGAACTATCATATTCAAAGCAACTCTCTACTGTAGATTAGATCTCAGTTTAGATAATTCTTATGAAAATCATTTCCAGGGTAAATCTTAAAAGAACTCTTAAATCCTTTGCATGAATTTTCACTGATATAATATGTGTAAGCTGAAGAGCAAGTGATGTACATTAATGATGGAGTGAAAACTTCTTTGAACTTTCCATTTTGAGTTTGTTTGTGGTGATTGATATTCATTTTAGTCCATTTTGTACCATTTCATGGAACAACTAAGGTTAGCTGAAAGACCCAGTGCAGTCACTTGAACTTCAAGGGAAATGCGGAATCAAAATAGACATATTATAATATAATGAATGGCATGTATCTGGAGTTTCTAGTAATAGTAACACCAAAACAATACTATACCCGAATGTGGCAAATATATGAAATGGTGTTCACAACTTTTTTTAGTAATATAGTCTAGTCTTATGTTTCTAGTAGCACTGTTTAAATAGGAAAGGGGAAAATGAATCATACATACTGGACTGGAATAAAAAAAGATTTTTTATTTTTTGTTTGTTTGCATATTTTGAAGTTTTTATAGTACTGATGAGAATGATTGTTTTTCTAAAAAATTCTCCAATACTCCTTCATGAGAACAGTCAAGAAGAGGAAAATTCTGAAGCCTGTAACCAATTTTTAATAATTGTGTGATGTTAGGCAAAAATTTGATATTACTGCCACAGATTCCTTATCTGTAAAATGGAGATGTTGGTAATACCTTTTAATATTTAAAAAAAAATTAAATGGGTTTAAAAGAGCATGAATACTTTGATCTTTACTGGTACATAGTAAACACTCAATAAGCATGTTATTCAACATATTCACTTAAAAGGAAGCATTCAAAACAAGTATAGTTTATACTATGAGTAATACTTTCTTCAAATGCATTCAGTGAGACACACAAATTATGCATTTCTGAAAATTTTTGTATTTGTAATTTTTACTCTACCTTTAATTTGATTTTAAAGAAATTTGGAGAGTAATAAAATGTGCAATTCAGTGATTTTAAATATATTCTCAAAGTTTTGCAATCATCACTGCTATCTAGTTTGAAAATATTTTCACCATCCCAAAATGAAACTCTATACCTTAGAAGTCACACTCATTCTCTCTTTGCCCTAGCCCCTGGCAACCACCAATCTAATATCTATCTCTATGGATATGCCTATTCTGGACATTTAATATAAACACAATTAATTATAGCATACATGGTCTTTGGAGTCTGTTTTCTTTTACTTAGCATACTATTTTCAAGATTCATCCATGCTACAGCATGCAACATTATTTAATTATTTTTATATGCATATTATATTCTATTGCTTACCACATTTGTTTATCCATTCATCAATTGATGGACATTTGGGTTGTTTCCACTTTTTAGTAATTATGTATGATTACTGTATGAACATTTATGTCTGAGATTTTGTATGGATATGTATTTTCATGTTCCTATGAGTGGAATTGATGGATCATGTAATAACTGTTTAACTTTTTAAGAATCTGCCAAACTGTTTTCAAATTGGGTGTATTAGTTTCTTAGGATTGTCATAACAAATTATCAAAAACACAGTGGCTTAAAATAACAGAAATTTATCATTTCACAGTTTTGTGTGATAGAAGTTCAAAATCAAAATGTTAAAAGGGCCATGTTCCCTCTGAAGGCTCTAGGGCAGTATATGTCTTTGTCTATTTCAGCTTCTGATGGTTCCTAGCATACTTTGGCTGCAGCAGCAAACTCAATCTCTGCCTCCTTCTTCATAAGGTTTTCTTCCCCCTCTGTGTCTTCTCTTTCCTCCTTTCTTATAAGGACATCAGTTATTGGATTTAAGGCCCACTTTAAATCCAGGATGATTTCATCTCAAAATCTTTAACTAATTACAACTGCAAATAACCCTACTTCATAATAAGATCATATTATGATCCTCTGTGTGGTCATGAATTTTTGAGGGAATACCACTCAACTCACTACACTGGCTGAACTATTTCTTATTCCCATGAGCAAAGTATGAGGGTTATAATGTCTATGCACTGTCATTAACACTTGTTATTTTCTGAATTTTCTATTATAACTATACTGTTATAACTAGTGAGTGAGAAATAGAATCTCACTGTGGTTTTTATTTATATTTCCTTAATGTCTAATAATGTTGAACACTTTTTTAAATAGGTATTTGCTTATCTTTTTAAAAGTTTTTAAATATTTGTTTATTTATTTATTTACTTTTGGCTGTATAGGGTCTTAGTTGTGATATGTGGGATCTTCATTGCTGTATGCTGGATCTTTCGATGTGCTGCATGGACTTCTCTATAGCTGTGGTGTGCAGGCTCCTCTCTAGTTGTGGCGTGTTGGTTTCAGAGCATGTGGGCTCTGTAGTTGGCAGCACGCAGGTTCTAGCTGAGGTGCACAGGCTCAGTAGTTGCAGCATGAGCGCTTAGTTGCCTTGCGGCAAGTGGGATCTTAGTTCCCCGACCAGGGATTGAACCCGGGTCCCCTGCATTGGAAGGCAGATTCTTTACCACTGGACCACTAGGGAAGTCCCAAATAATGTTGAACATTTTTTATGTGCTTATTGTGCATTCTCTTCTTGCTTTTGGGAGTGTTCTATAGGTACTTGTTACGTCTAGTTAGCTTATAGTACTGTTCACGTGTTTTATTTCTTTTTTCAGTTGTCTGTGTAGTTTTTCTATCAATATTGAAAGTAGAGTATTGCAGCTCCAAATATTTTTATTTAATTGTCTAGTTCTTACTTCAGTTCTGTTTTTCTTCTTGTGTTATGATTCTCTCTTCTTCCTAATATGTTGCCCTTTTATCACTATAAAATATCCCTCTCGCTCTTTAACAATAAGCCATGCCTTAATTGTCTGATATCATTATAGCCCACACTGCTTTCTTTAATTTATTGTTTCCATGACATATAATTACCCTTTTACTTTAAACTGATTTGTAGCAATCTTGTTTGGATTAATGCCAATTTAATTTTATTAGTATATAAAAACAGTGCTTCTTTGTATCTCCTTTAACTCCTCACTCATTTGTGTTATTATCATAAAAATTGGTGTCTTTATACATTATATATCATCAAAACAGTTTTATAATCTTAACACAGTTTTATGTAGTTACATTTTACATCATATAGGAAATTTAAAAACCTACAAAATTATACTTATGCTGTTTTTATATTTTCCCAAATAGTTATGTTTTCTGGTGTTCTCTATTTCTTCATGTGAATTTGATTTACTGTCTAGAGTCTTTTCACTTATACCTGAAGAAATTGCTTTAACTTTTGTGAATTTATTTCTCCTTCATTTTTGAAAGATATTTATGCTGGATATAGAATTACTGGTTAAGAGTATTTTATTGTTTTTATTTTTTGTTTGTTTGTTTTTGTTTTCCCTAACACACTGAATATGTCATCCTATATTGGCCTGCATGGTTCCTGGTGAGAAACTGGTTGTTAAATTTATTGAGGTTTCCTTTTCACATGAGGAAACACTTCTGTCTTGCTACTTTCAGGATTCTTTCTTTGTATTTGGCTTTCAGTAGTTTGATTACAGTGTGTCTATGTCTGTATTTTTAGAGATTAATATTTATCATGCAATTTGGGAAGCTTTGGCCATTAGACTTCAAATATTCTTTTTAACTTTTTATCCCACTCCTCTCCTTCTGGAGCTTCCATTTTGTGAATTTTGGTATGTTTGATACTGTTTACAGGGTCTAGGAAACTCTGTTCATTTCCTTCATTCTTTTTCTTTCTGTCCCTCACATTAGGTAATCTAAATTGATCTATCTTCAAGTTTGCCAATTCTTTCTTATGCTAGTTCAAATATACTATGAGACCTCTGGTGATGTTTTTTAAAAATTTTAGTTATACTTTTCAACTCCAGAATTTCTATTAGGTTCTTTCTAATAATGTCTATAAATTTATTGTCATCCTTTATTTAGTGAAGCATTGTTCTCATATTTTCCTTTAGTTATTTAGATATGTCTTCCTGATTTTGTCATATTTAAATTAAATAATGTAATGCTTTGTTTATAAAATCAATATCTTTTGTATATGGACCATACATTCTAGTTTCTTAGCATGTTTCATTATTTCCTGTTGAAACCTGGACATTTTAAATAACGTAACATGCAAACTCTTGAAATCAGTTTTTTCCTCTTCCTCAGGAATAGTTGTTGTTGTTTTTAAGTTATTTACACTTCTTATTCAAAGTGTTTATTCTTTGTTATGTGCAATCTCTGAGCTTCTGCTCATTTAGTTTAATGGTTAGTTAGTGAATGAAGAGATTTCCTTCCATTCCTAGAACCAATAAGTCTCTTGGTTTTTGCTGAGGGCTTCTCTCTGTATTGAGGCATACTATCAATTCTCAGATAGGAATTTAGTTACAACTCTGTGTTAGCTTTCACTTCCTTTTTGTGCAGACCCTCAAGAAGAGCCAGAGCTGAGAGTTTAGGGCCTCCTCAGGTCTTTCCTGAAAATGCATACAGCCTTCCATGTGTGCATGGACTTCTTGATCCCCAGAAATAGGTCTTCTTTTCAAAGTCCCCTGTGGACATCTTATTTACTAGCTTTACTTTTGAAGTTTTTTGCTGAGTTTGTTGTTTGCCCCAACTGTTATCACTGCCTCAGAAAGCTGCTATATTAAACAATTTCTGCTGATTGTTTCTGACAAGCACCACTGAGAACAAGTTGTTCACACAGGAGGAGCTTCAACACAGATGAAATAAAATCAACCTTTAGGAGTGGTGGTTTCAAGGAAATTTTCAGACAGGTTAAGCAGTGACAGTCCTCAGGGAGTGGAGCTTTGGGGAGATCCAATTCATTTCTACTCCTTTCAGTGGCTGCTAGATTGCTGATTTTCACCATGATTGTAGATGAGGACAGTTTCAAGGTTACTGTGGGACTGAGGAAAGGAGGATAGAACTAGGGTTGGTCAAATGTCACAAAGTTCAGTTTTCTTAGAGTTATTTTTCTTCAAAAAAATGCTCCCTGGAGTTTTGCAAGCCAAGCGTTAATTTCCAGAGTTTTTCAAAAGTTTTGACAATTTTTGTCATTCTCATAGTTTCTATGAAAGGGAGATTTTTCTGGAGTTCAGACTCCATTGTTCCCTCTAACATGCCCTTATATACTTTTAAAATTTCCTCCATGAGGTTCACTTCAGCATTATCAAGCAATTTTGTTTAGCTTAATATCACCCCTGTAATTTAACTTAGTTTTATCAATAATGTAGATTGAGAGACAGTTAAGAATCCTTCCCTGATGTAACAAAATGTAGATTGTGGTAAAACAATTATTCATCACTCTGATAGGCAAATAATTTGGAGGAGTGTAGAAAACTTTCTTACAGAGTCACAGTTTTGACCAGTAGAAATTATAAAGTTGTGGTATCATGAGATAATTATAGAAGCATTTAATTAAAAACACTGAGATAATGATTGATAAAAATTTGCACACAGTGTGACATGGCAAAAACGAACAAAATAAGCCAAATCAGACTGAAACTGGTTCATGCAGTATCAGAACCTCAATAGTAGTGAGTGGGTGTGTGTTCCAAGAGGTATTATTATAGTGGAAATGTTGAGAATCAGGATACCTTCGGAAAAAGTAGCAATCCAAAGAAAAAGAGAAGGCAGAGCTAGAGAAATAGATCACCAAAGTCATATTTAGTGACCAAAGATAAGGGTTGAAATAATTAAAGACAGTTTTAACAGATGATTATAGAACCAGTTCACCCTAATTCTGCCATCCTATACATTTTTACCTAAGGCTGATATTAACTAAAATTGTTTATAGATAGATTCTTAAGGCACATGTCCTTTAAAAAGCCTTTGTTCAACAGACATGATACACTTATATGTTTTATCTTAAACATTTTTTTAAAATTTAGGTTATACTTTGTACAGGTGAGTGAAAACAGAAGGTTAACTCCTAGTGGTCCATCAGCATAGCACAGAGGAAACAGCATACACTTTAGTCTAATGATAATATAGGAAAAGATTATATGTATTGAGCACTTATTATATGGCAGGCTATGCATTAAATGTTACCAAACTCAATCATCATGGCAAGTTCATTGGGTAGGTTTTATTATTATTTTTATTTTAAAGATATGGAAATTGCAGTTTAGAGAGATTAAATAACTTGTAAAATGTGTAGTAAGTGGAACCAGCATTCAAATCCATATCTGTCTGATTCCAAACCCCAAGCTATTATTTACTAATATTTATGGCCTTTCAAATCAAGCATTACAAAAAGTATATGTTTAAATCTGAATTCCTATAATTTCCAAGGGGAAATTACTTAAACCCTAGTTTCCACATCTGTTCATTGTGGTAATATTCAACCTCAGTATTTTGTTTTGGGGGAATTAAATGAGATCATGCATGTGAATTGCTAGACACAATAAAAATATTATAAATATTTTAAACCCCTTCATTACATGATTAGGAGCCTTAACATTAGAAACAAGTTGGACTTAAAGGGGAAAAAAAGGAAGTACAAAATTCAGAAAATTCTCAGAAAACTTTGATTGGAAACTAGCAAATAACTTCAATATTTGCCTCAGAAACTTCCCCAAAATGCATTTATCTGAAAAATAGACTGCTGAGCTAGGCCCCTTATCAGGAAAATAGGCTGCTTAACTGGTTAGTCAACCTCAGTCTGATAATATTTTGCTCAACTGCTCAATTATTACTCAAATATGTACTCATCAAGACTTGTTTCAACCAGAGAATTTGTTAAGAACCTTCACACTCGTGCTCAGAAGGAGATGATTCCGATCACATCAAGACAGCAGGATAGAAGGACACGAGCTCACCCCCTTCTTAAAAAACACAAAAATCACAACTAACTGCTGAACAGCCATCAATAAAAAAATACTGGAACCTACCAAAAAAAGATACTTTACATCCAAAGACAAAGAGGAGGCCACAGTGAGATAGTAGGAGGGGCTCAATCTCAATAAATTCAAATCCTATACCTGCCAGGTGGGCAACCCAAAAACTGGAAAATAATTATGCAACAGAAGTTATCCCACAGAAGGGAAAGGTCTACACCTCATGTCAGGCTTTCCAGCCTGGGGGTCCAGCAATGGGAGGAGGAGTCCCCGGAGAATCTAGCTTTGAAAGCTCATGGGGTTTGAATGTAAGACCTCCATAGGACCAGGGGAAACAGAAATTCCACTCTTGGAGGGTACAAACAAGGTCTCATGTGCACCAGGACCCAGGGGGAAAAAGGAAGTGACCCCATAAGAGACTGGGTCCAACCTATCTGCTAGTACTGAAGGGTCTCTGCAGAGGGGGAGGGCAGCTGGGGCTTACTGCAGGGACAAGGACACTGGTAGCATCAATTCTGGGAGGTGACCATTGGCGTGAGCCTTCCATTAGCCCCACCAAAGTGCCTATAGGCTCCAGGGCCGGGTTGCCTCAGTCCAAATAACCACCAGGATGGGAACACAACCCCACCCATATGCAAAAAAGCAGATTAAAGTTTTACTGAGCCTTGCTCACCAGAGGGACAAGACCCACCTCCACCCACCACCAGTCCCTCTGATCAGGAAGCTTGCACAAGCCTCTTAGATAGCCTCATCCACCAGAGGGCAGACAGCAGAAGCAAGAAGAACTACAGTCCTGCAGTGTACAGAATGGAATTCACAATCACAGAAAATTAAACAAAATGAAATGGCAAAGGTATATGTCCCAGATGAAGGAACAAGATAAAACCCCAGAAAAACAACTAAGTGAAATGGAGTTAGGCAACCTTCTGGAAAAATAATTCAGAATAATGATAGTGAAGATGATCCAGGATTTCAGAAAAAGAATGGAGACAAGGATTGATAGATGCAAGAAAAGTTTAACAAAGACCTAGAAGACTAATGAACAAACAAGCAGAGATGAACAATATAATAACTGAAATGAAAAATACACCAGAGGAATCAATAGCAGAATAACTGAGGCAGAGGAACAAATAAGTGACCTTGAAGACAGAATGGTGGAAATTACTGCTGCAGAACAGAATAAAGAAAAAAGAATGAAAAGACGTGAAGACAGTCTAAGACACTTCTGGAACAACATTAAAAACAGCAACATTGGGGCTTCCCTGGTGGTGCAGTGGTTGAGAGTCTGTCTGCTAATGCAGGGGACACGGGTTCGCGCCCTGGTCTGGGAAGATCCCACATGCCACGGAGCAACTAGGCCCGTGAGCCACAACTACTGAGCCTGCGCGTCTGGAGCCTGTGCTCCGCAACAAAAAGAGGCCACAATAGTGAGAGGCCCGTGCACCGCGATGAAGAGAAGCCCCGCTTGCCGCAACTACAGGAAGCCCTAGCACAGAAACAAAGACCCAACATAGTAATCAATCAATCAATAAATAAATCTTTAAAAAAAAAAAAAAAAGTAGCCTCATGGGATTTTTATGAGAATTAATTAATTACATATGTAAAAAAAACAAAAAAAACAAAAAAAAAACCAGCAACATTCACATTATGGGTCCCAGAAGGAGAAGAGAGAGAGAAAGGACTGAAGAAAATATTTGAAAAGATAATAATTTTTGATAAATAAAATATTTGAAGAGATAAGCTGAAAACTTCCCTAACATGGGAAGGGAAACAGTCACCCAAGTCAAGGAAGCACAGAGAGTCCCAGTCAGGATAAACCAAAGGAGGAACACACCAAGACACATAGTAATCAGAAGGACAAAAATCAAAGACAAAGAAAAAATATTAAAAGCACCAAGGGAAAAAAGACAACATACAAGGGAACTCCCCTAAGGTTATCAGCTGATTTCTCATTAGAAAATCTGCAAGCCAGAAGGGGGTGGCACAATATATTTGAAGTGACAAAAGGGAAGAACTTACAACCAAGAATACTCTACCCAGCAAGGTTCTCATTCAGATTTGACAGAGAAATAAAAAGCTTCACAGACAATCAAGCTAAGAGAGTTCAGCACCACCAGACCAGCTTTGCAACAAATGCTAAAGGAACTTCTCTAGGCAAGAAAGAGACCAGCAACTTAAAACAACTTTGTACAGATATAGAATGCTATATCAAAACCTCATGGAAACAGTAAATCCAAAAACTACAATAGATACACACACACAAAAAAAAAAAAAAAGAAAAAGAAAAAGAAAAGGAATAGAAAAAAAGAAAATACAACCCAAACACAACACTAAAGATCGTCACCAAAACACAAGAGAAGAGAATAAGAGAGGAAGGTAAGAAAAAAAAAAAACAAAAATCTACAAAAACAAACACAAAACGATTAAGAAAATGGCAATAGGAGCTTACATACTGATAATTACCTTAAGTACAAATGGATTAAATGCCCCAACCAAAAATCATAAACTGGCTGAATGGATACAAAAACAGGACCCGTATATATGCTGTCTACAAGAGACCCACTTCACACCTAGGGACACATACAGACTGAAAGTGAAGGGATGGTAAAAGGTATTCCATGCAAATGGAGATCAAAAGAAAGCTGGAGTAGCAATAATTATATCAGATAAAACAGACTTTCAAATAAAGACTGTAACAAGAGACAAAGAAGGACACTACAAAATGATCAAGAGATCAATCCAAGAAGAAGATATAACAATTGTAAATATATATGCAACCAACATAGGAGCACCTCAATATATAAGGCAGATGCTAACAGCCATAAAAGGAGAAATCAACTGTAACACAATAATATTGGGGGACTTTAACACCTTGTTTTCATCAATGGACAAATCATCCAGACAGAAAATCAATAAGGAAAAACAGGCCTTAAATGACACATTAGACCAGCTGGACTTAATTGATATTTATAGAGTATTCCATCCAAAAGCAATAGAATAAGCTTTCTTCTCAAGTGCTCACAGAACATTCTCCAGAATAGATCATATCCTGTGTCACAAATCAAGACTCGGTTAATTTAAGAGAATTGAAATCATATCAAACTTATTTTCTGACCACAATTCTATGAGATTAGAAACAAACTACAAGAAAAAAAACTGCAAAAACACAAATATGTGGAGGCTAAACAATATGCTACTAAACAAAGAGTGAATCACTGAAGAAGTCAAAGAGAAAATCAAAAAATACCTAGAGACAAATGATAATGAAAGCCCAATGATCCAAAACCTATGGGATGCAGCAAAAGCAGTTCTAATAGGGAAGTTTATAGCAATACAATCTTACCTCAGGAAACAGGAAAAAATTTCAAATAAACGACCTAACCTTACACCTAAAACAACTAGAGAAAGAGGAACAAGCAAAATCTAAAGTTAGTAGAAGGATAGAAACCATAAAGACTAGAGCAGAAGTAAATGAAATAGAGATGAAGAAAACAATAGCAAAGATCAGTGAAAGTAAATGCTCGTTCTTTAAAAAGATAAAAAAAAATTGACAATCCTTTAGCCAGACTCATCAAGAAAAAAAGGGAGAGGACTCAAATCAATAAAATTAGAAATGAAAAAGAAGAAATTACAATGGACACGACAGAAATACAAAGGATCATAAGAGACTACTACAAGCAAATGTATGTCAATAAAACAGACAACCTGGAAATATGGAAAAATTCTTAGAAAGGCATAATCTCTCAAGACTGAACCAGGAAGAAATAGAAAATATGAACAGACCAATCACAAGTACTGAAATTGAAACTGTGATTTTAAAACTCCCAAAAAACAAAAGTCCAGGACCAGATGGCTTCATGGCCAAATTCTGTCAAGCATTTAGAGAAGACCTAACTACCTATCGTCCTGAAACTGTTCCAAAAAATTACAGAGGAAGGAAAACTCCCAGACTGATTCTATGAGGTCACCATCACCCTGCTACAAAAACCAGACAAAGACACCAGAAAAAAAGAAAGTTATAGGCCAATATCACTGATGAACAGAAACACAAAAATCCTCAACAAAATACTAGCAATCCAAATCCAATGATATTTTAAAAGGATCATACACCATGATCAAGTGGGATTTATCCCAGGGATACAAGGATTTTTCAATATCCACAGATCAATCAATGTGATACACAACATTAACAAAGTGAAGAATAAAAACCATATGATCATCTATTGATGCAGAAAAAGTTTTGGCAAAATTCAACACCCATTTATGATAAAAAATACTCCCCAGAAATTGGGCATAGAGGGAACATACCTCAACATAATAAAGGCCATATATGACAAACCTACAGCTAACATCGTAATGTTGAAAAGCTAAAAGGATTTTCTCTAAGATCACCAACAAGACAAGGATATCCACTCTCACCATTTTTATTTGACATAGTTTTGGAAGTTCTAGCTATGGCAATCAGAGAAGAAAAAGAAATAAAAGGATTCCAAATGGGAAAAGAAGAAGTTAAACTGTCACCATTTGCAGATGACATGATACTATACATAGAAAATCTTAAAGAAACTACCAGAAAACTACTAGGGCTCATCAATGAATTGGTAGAGCCACAGGTTACAAAATTAAAACACAGAAATCTGTTGCATTTCTATACACTAACAACAAAAGATCAGAAAGGGAAATTTTAGAAACAATCCCATTTACTGTCACATCAAACAGGATAAAATACTTAGGAATAAATCTACATAAGGAGGCAAAAAACCTGTACTCAGATAACTATAAGATATGGATGAAAGAACTAAAAAAGGACGCAAACAGATGGAGAGATATACCATGTTCTTGGATTAGAAGAATCAATATTGTGAAAATGACTATAGAACCGAAAGCAATCTACAGATTCCATGCAATCCCTATCAAATTACCACTGGCAGTTTTCACAAAACTAGAACAAAAAAAAATCTTAAAATTTGTATGGAGACACAAAAGACCCCAAATAGCCAAAGCAATCTTGAGAAAGAAAAACAGAGCTGGAGAAGTCAGGCTCCCTGACTTCAGACTATACTACAAAACTATAGTCAACAAAACAGTATGGTACTGACACAAAAGACAGAAATATAGATTAATGGAACAGGATAGAAAGAAAGCCCAGAAATAAACCCACACACCTACAGTCAATTAATCTATGACAAAAGAGGCAAGACTTTACAATGGAGCAAAGACAGTCTCTTCAGTAAATAGTTCTGTGAAAACTGGATAGCTACATGTAAAAAAATTAAATTAAAACATTCTTTAACACCATACACAAAAATAAAATCAAAATAGATTAATGACCTAAATGTGAGACTGGACACTATAAAACTCTTAGAGGAAAACATAGGCAGAACACTCTCTGACATAAATTGCAGCATATCTGTTTTGATCTGTCTCCCAGAATAATGGAAATAAAAACAAAAATAAACAAATGGGACCTAATTAAACTCAAAAGTTTTGCACCTTAAAGGAAACCATAAGCAAAATACAAAGACAACCCACAGAATGAGAGAAAATATTTGTAAATGATGTGACCAACACGGGGTTAGTCTCCAAAATTTACAAACAACTCATGGGGCTTAATATTATCAAAACAAACAACCCAATCAAAAAACGGGAAGACCTAAATTGACATTTCTCCAAAGAAGACATACAGATGGCCAAGAGGCACATAAAAAGACATACAGATGGCCAAGAGGCACATAAAAAGATGCTCAACATTGCTAATTATTAGAGAAATGAAAATCAAAACTACAGTGAGGTATCACCTCACACCACTCAGAATGGCCATCACCAAAAAATCTACAAACAATAAATGCTGAAGAGGGTGTGGAGAAATGGGAGTCCTCCTACACTGTTGGTAGGAATTTAAATTGGTGCAGTCACTATGGAGAACAGTATGGAGGTTCCTTAAGAAATTAAAACTAGAGCTACCATATGGTCTTGCAATCCCACTCCTGTGCATATACCTGGAGAAAAACATAGTTCAAAAGGATGTACCCCAATGTTCATTGCAGCGCTGCTTTCAATAGCCAGCACATGGAAACAACCTAAACGTCCATCAACATAAGAATGGATAGAGAAGATGTGGTACATATATATGATGGAATATTACTCAGCCATTAAAAAAAAGAAATAATGCTATTTGCAGCAACGTGGATGGACCTAGAGATTGTCATACTGAGTGAAGTAAGTCAAACAGAGAAAGGGAAATACTGTATGATATCACTTATAAGCGAAATCTAAAAAAAAATGATACAAATGAACTTATTTACAAAACAAAAATAGACTCACAGACTTAGAGAACAAACTTATGGTTAGGTTAGGGGAGGGATAGTTAGGGAGTTTGGGATTAACAACTACACACCTCTATATCTAAAATAGATAACCAAAAAGGACCTACTGTATAGCACAGGAAACTCTGCTCAATATTCTGTAACAGCCTAACTGTGAAAGGAATTTGAAAAAGAATTGATACATATATATGTATAACTGAATCACTTTGTTGTACATCTGAAACTAACACAACATTGTTAATCAACTGTACTCCAATATACAATAGAAAGTTTTAAAAAAAGGAGATAATTCCTACAATGACGCAACAATAACTTCTGTGGGTTTCCTGCCAAATGTGTGTAACCAGAATCTAATCATGACATGATGCCAGACAAACCCCCATTGAGGATCTTCCCACAAAACGACTCATTGGTGCTCCCAAAAATGTCAAGGAAAATGTCGAGGTCAAGAAAGACAAGGAAAGTAAAGGAAGGTTTCCAGTTTAGGGGACTAGAGAGGCATGACATGGAGGTGGTGTTTGGTTGCTTTTTGTTTTCTTTTGTTATAAATGGCATTACTGGCACAACTGGTGAAATCTTAATAAGGTCTGTACCTTTGATATCAGCACGGTATCAATGTTAATTTTGTGATTTTGACAATTTTACTGTGGTTACATAAGAGAACGTCCTTGTTTTTAGAAAAAACGGAATAATTTAGGGGTGAAGGGGCATCATGTTTGTGTCTTACTCTCACAGTCAGAATATCTCTATGTACCTATATGGAGAGGAGAGGGGTGGAGGGGGAATCAGAAATCAAATGCGGTAAAATGTAAACATGTAGAGACTCAGTATTTGGAAATTATTTGGACAACTTTTCTTTATGCCCATGATTATTAAAAAAAAAAAAAAAAGTTAAAAAAAAAAGACTTGGGCTTCCCTGGTGGCGCAGTGGTTGAGAGTCTGCCTGCCGATGCAGGGGACACGGGTTTGAGCCCTGGTCTGGGAAGATCCCACATGCCACGGAGCAACTGGGCCCATGAGCCACAAAACTACTGATCCTGCGCGTCTGGAGCCGTGCTTTGCAACGAGAGGCCGCGACAGTGAGAGGCCCGCGCACCGTGTTGAAGAGTGGTCCCCGCTCGTCGCAACTAGAGAAAAGCCCTCACACAGAAACGAAGACCCAACGCAGCCAAAAATAAAAAAATAAATTAATTAATTAAAAAAAAAAGAATGGCCCTTAATTAAAGAAAAAAAAAAGACTTGTTTCATGATCCTCACTTTATGTGTCCACAAAGAAAAATCATTGCATACAGTTATAGTTCAGCTGTGAGCAATACAAAGGCAATGATTTCAGAGATTTTATGTTTTAGTCATTGAAGAAAGTCACTAAATATTATAAATAATTATATATTATGTTATAAACTCACAAATAATATGGAGAAAAAAGACACTGGGAATAGGGTATATGTGTGGGGTCGCAATTATAAATAGAGTGGTCAAAGCAGGCTTCACTGAGAAGGTGGCATTTGAACAATAGTTTAAGAAAGTTAAAGTGATGTTGATTTTCGGAGTAGATCATTGCAGGCAAAGAATACAGCAGTGCAATATCAGGATGGGTATCTAGAGGATCCAAGTTAGTAAGGAGGCCACTGAGACTGGAATGGAGGTAGAAAATTAAGTCAGATAGTTTTCCTGTGGTAGGGATTGAAAATGGACAGTGAAAATATCAATGAAAATATTTTCTCGGCCATTAAAATATGAGAGGGTAAAGAGAGTAATGAGGAGAGAAAGATTATGATTTGACCTGCATTTTAAAAAGATTAGACTGGTTACTGGGTGGGAATAGATGGTAAGAAAGCGATGGTGGTAGCAGGGAGAGCAATTAGGAAGCAACTGTATCAAGGCAAGAGATAATAGACTGTGGTGGTAATAATGGAGATATTGTGTATGACTTTATCAATAACCAAATGTAATTTGAAGGAAGTCTCAACACAATTTTTAATTGCTTTGCTGTGCTATAGGAGAGAAAAAGAGGAATCACGAATAATTCCAACTCTGTATGTGCCAAAACCCTGTTTATGTGTTTGACCATGTGTATACAAAATAAACAAGGGCACTTCCTCAGTGGATTAGTCTAGTAATTTTTGAGAATCTGATACATTAAATAGTTATTTTCCCATTCCTAAATAATAAGTTCTCTTTTAGTATTTTCTATTAGTACATTGAAGTTATTAATATGAGAATTTCCAGTATTAGCTTGAGTGTATCAAAAAAAAATTTCTGGAAAACAAATGACCAGAAACAGGATAATAGAAAATTTTACTTAAGTACTGAATATCATCTTTTTCTCTGACATTAAACCACTAACATTGTTAAGTCTGTTTAAAATTCCTAAAATATCTATCTACATTAAAGAGATGTCATTTGAGAAATAAAAACAAAATTCATAAGAATTTTATTTTTTATTTTCACTAAATTTTATTGTGGTAAAAAACACATAAAATAAAATTTTAACTATTTTTAAATGTTAAATGCAGCTATATGCACGTTTTTGTGCAAGAGATCTCTGGAACTTTTTCTTCTTGCAAAGCTGAAACTCAATACTCATTGAACAACTCCCCTTTTCCCGCAGGGCCTCGGCCCTGGCAACCACCATCCTATTTTACATTTTTAAGAGTTTAATGTCTTTAGATATCTCATATAACAATTTTAATAATGTTAGTGTAATTATGCAGTATTTGTCTTTCTTTTTTACTGGCTTATTTTACTTACATAGTGTCATCAAATTTTATCTGTGTTGTGACGTCTGACCCCTTTAACTCTGAATAATATTCCATTCTATATATATACAACATTTTCTTTCTCCATTCCTTTGCCTGCGGATGTTTGGGTTGCTTCCATCTCTTGACTGCTGTGAATAATGCTGTTTTAAAATGGTTGCACAAATATCTCTTTGAGATCCTGTTTACAATTTTTTTGTGCATATATCTTGAAGTGAGATTGCTGGATCATATGATAATTCTATTCTTAGTTTTTTGAGGAATCTCCATACTGTTTTCCATAGCAGTTGCACCATTTCACATGCCCACCAACAGTGTACAAGTGTCCCAATTTTTCCACATCCTCACCAACACTTGCTTTTTTAGTTTTTTTGCTAGTAGTCACCATAATGGGTGCAAGGTGATATCCGACTGTAGCTTTGCTATTCATTTCCCTAATGATTAATGATGCTGTGCATCTTTTTAAATGCTTGATGGTCATTTGTATATCTTTTTGGGAGAACAATCTATTCAAGTCATTTGACCATTTTAAAAATAGGTTGGTTTTTGGTTGTTGTTGAGTTGTAAGAGTTCTTAGTATATTCTGGATATTAACTCATCAGATATACAGTTTGAAAATATTTTCTTCCATTCTGTAGGTTTTCTTTTCACTCTGTTGATTGTTTATTTTGCTGTCAAGAAGTTTTAAAGTTTACTGTAGTCCCACTTGTCTATATTTGCTTTTATTGACTGCTTTTGGTGTTATATCCAAGAAGTCACTGGCAAATCCATTGTCATAAAGCTTTTTCCCTATGTTTGCTTTTAAAAGTTTTATTTGTTTAGATCTTATGTTTAGGTCTTAAATTCATATAGAGTTAATTGTTGTATATGTGTAAGGTAAAGGCCCAATTTCATCCTTTTGAATGTGGATATCCAGTTTTCCCAGCACCCTTTATAAAAAAGACTATCCTTTCCCCCATTGCCTAGTCATGACACTCTTGTTGAAAATAATTTGACCATATCTGTGAAGGTTTATTTCTGGGCTTTCTATTCTGTTCCAATAGTCAATATGTCTGATTTTATATCATTATTATGCTGCTTTGATTACTGTAGCTTTGTAATATATTTTCAAATCATGGAGTTTGAGGGCTCCAGCTTTGTTTTTCTTTCTCAAATTGTTCTGGCTATTCAGGTCTTTTGAGATTCTATATGAATTTTATAATTTTTTCTTCTATTTCTGCAAAATAATGCTTTGAGATTTTGATAGTGATTGCATTGAACTGTAAATCACTTGGTATAATATGGACATTTTAACCATATTAAGTCTTCCAATCCATGAACACAGAATGTCTTTTCATTAGATGTGTATTCTTTAATATTTTTAGTATTGTTTTGTATGTTTTAGTGTGCAAGTCTTTTGCTTCCTGCTTAAGTTAATTCCTAAGTATTTTAATCTTTTTGATGCTATTGTAAATAAGATGTTTTTCTTAATTTCCTTCAGACTGTACATTGTTAGTATATAGAAACGTAACGGGTTTATGTGTGTTGATTTTGTATATACAAATATGGACAGGAATCATGTCATATTTTTTAATAAATTCATGTATGTGTGTATGTGTATATAAATTAATACAGCCATTGTATTAATATGTATAGAGAAATCTTGTATAAGATAAAACATGATTTCCTCTAGTCATTGTGGGACACTGTTATAAACTGAGAAAAAATTAGGCATCTTGCTCATCTCCTGGGCCACTTAAATGAAGACGGTTATGTTACTTTTTGTATCATTTATATTCTTTATTTTTCATGTTTTATGAATTATTTATACATTGAAAACATAATGAAAATTTTATGGATACAATGAAAAGATTTTCTAGACTGGCCAAACAGAAATATATTATTCAGGGCTTCCCTGGTGGTGCAGTGGTTGGGAATCTGCCTGCCAATGCAGGGGACACGGGTTCGAGCCCTGGTCTGGGAGGATCCCACATGCCGCGGAGCAACTGGGCCCGTGAGCCACGATTGCTGAGCCTGCACGTCTGGAGCCTGTGCTCCACAGCAGGAGAGGCCACGACAGTGAGAGGCCCGCGCACTGCAATGAAGAGTGGCCCCCGCTTGCCGCAACTAGAGAAAGCCCTTGCAGAGAAACGAAGACCCAACACAGCCATAAATAAATAAATAAATAAATAAATAAATAAATAAATAAATAAATAAATAAATAAATAAATAAAATTTTTTAAAAAAAGAAATATATTATTCAGAATAGTGAATACAAAATATACATTTTCATTTTAAGCACTTTTTACAGCAGGCAGAAAATTATGCTAAAATTTTCCCGAATTGTACATTATTATTTGTGATTTTTTATTGTCCAAAAGACAATAGCAATGATTATTGATATTGAACATAGGATTACTGAAACTATGACTGAGTCATACAAGGTCTTTTCCATATTATTACATCTCTGGTTGATTGGCCAGAAATGAAGAAAAAGTTGGTGAATTATATTAAGCAACTTTATTGGTTTTATCATTGTCTTGATATATTCATGTCACCATCTTAAAAATTATCAGATTAAAAACAATCATAAACTTGTCCAGAAATGTAATAAAAGTGGACTAGGAAAATACTGAGTATATATTTATCAAATTCTATTAGTTAAAAATAACATTATTGTGCTATCTAATCATATTTGTATAGCTATATATCTATATATGTGTACCTCCATATATACATATATATCTATACTAAGATCTATGCACATGTCTCAATCTGAACCAAGCAAAGGATAAAATCAGTAATCCAGAATACTTGGAAAACATAAAGTACCCACAGGAAAGAAAAGACATGGGAATTGACATGTAGGGAAAAAATTAAAAGCTAATGAAGGATTATGGAATAGAACATATATTTATTCTCTCATCCTATATTTTTAGCCATAATAACCCACTTTTAGTGGATGTTAATGAAGTGTCAGCTGACCTCCATATTTCCCCTCAATCTCTGGAATTGTTAAGCCTGACACAAATTTTTGAATTGGTCACATACAAACTTTATTGTTTCTTATTTTTTCTGCTTTCTAAGTTTTTAGTTTCTAATTAGATTTTTAATTCTTAAAGGCAGAAAACATGTTATGTAGCACTCTTTGCCTCTGGGTCCAAAGTAACACTCACATTGACTTATCAATTAGAGAAAAAGAAAAGAGAAAAAAAAAACAACCTGTTGCTTTGAAAACAAAACATAAAAATAGTGCTTATGTACTATGATGCTGATGGCATTCATATTGCTACAGAATGATACCCCAGATATTTCTAACTTCATTGGTGGTTGTCGAGAGTATAAAGCATGTGGATAAGTGTATATGAAATATATAATATTTATGTATACATATATAGATAGTTATATATAGTTATATATGGTGAAATATAGTTATATAAGGATCTCACTTCTGAAGCTATTTCAATGTAGTTAAGAAAAAGGTCTTTTTTTCTTTTTTTTTTTATGCTTCCTGAACAACTCGCTCTCCTCATCACGAGGCTTACAGTCATTCACTTCAACCCCCAAGCAGGTGCAGATGTTACTACCACTGAAAGCCTGTGCACATGACCATGGACTTCGTTCTTCACAGGCAGAGCAATAGCCAATGTCATGCTACCTTTTACATCAATGTCTATTGTGTTTACATCTCTCTTGCTTTCCTATTGTTATGACTTCAACAATAAAATTCTTTTTCATGAAATAAATAAATTTTAAATAGATTTGAAAATAAGAAATTAAGACAAGAATTTGGCAAGATGTGGCTGAACCAGGACTCCAACTCAGGCTTGTTTCATCAGTGTTTATCTTTCCTCTGTACAGTCTATTGCTTTTATGAAGAGAATATATTTGCATCAAATTGTAAAATAGAGTAAATATTTTCTGTTATCCTCTGAAACCAATCAGAATTATAAGGTTAGATGGCTACATCTCTATCCAGTTAGATAACTTTTAAATTAATTTACTTTATATGAATAAAGAATTATTTCTTCTTTTCCAGACTCTAAAATTGTTTTCACAGTGAATTTTTAAAGGTTACTAGAATTATTAAAAAACAAAAACTTATTTAAGTAAACAATTTATCATTGTACCTGTCCTGTAATTAGCACTCAATCAGTGGAAACTATTATTATGGTAGTTTTGTTTTTTATTATTATTTTCATCATTGCAGTTATAGTGGCTATTATTCCTTATATTTAGATTTAATATTAATGGTTTAAAAAACAAGTAAAAATATGCCAAACACAAAGAATGGTTTATTTCTTTTCCTTTGGACACACTACCAACTACACATTAAGAAGCTTTCTCACATTTGCCTTACAGAAATAGATGGTGCCACATTTGACCCACTTGCATCTTAAATAATTTTTTCAACTATTTAATAATGAATAAGGTCAAAAACTAAATATTGAACATCTAGCTTTAAACATTTATTTTCCTGATAAATAAGATTGTTTTGAATTTAAATTTAAAATTATTTTGCTATAATTCAGATTTCAAAACTATTTTAAAAAGGAAAAGACATTGAAACCAACATGAATTGTTCATAATACGTTTTGATTTAGGAGGCAAAAACATAAAAGATTTTTTAATTTAAATTCTGACATTAAAGGTAGTGAGTGCTTTTATTTGCTATTTCATATGGTTTCACTGAAAAATAAAAATGAATACTACTCCATCATTTTGTCAGACACTTTAATGCTAGCCATTTAACTATCTTCCTGAAATGGAATGCTGCCTGACCTTTACTCTTTCCACCAAAAAGAAATTGTTAAAACCCAACAAAAATGTAATTTTCTGGCTTTACAATAGATGAGGATAAAGAAAAGACTAAGAGTATAATCTAAAACTATAGTAGAAGAAAGTAGTATGAAGTGGAGAGTGTTTTTAGATATATCTGAGAGAGAAAGAATGTTTTTGATTGATAACACCTCTTGTGGTCCAAACTCAGAGTTTCAGATTTTATACAGCAAGTAATAGTGTTTAAGAGAAAACTAGAACTGTACACTGAAAATCCTCATTTTATCAAAGGTACCCATACAATAAGGGCAATTAGTCATTTCAATGCCATCTTTTATTAATTAAATGATTTGGCATTTAGAAAACATTTTTCACTTTGGAGGTCAGATGTCAAGTTACAATAGCTTATTTTAGATCCTAATTTATTAAAACAAAGATAGAATGCTGCTGCTTCAAAATGTCACTAAATGTCACCATGAATCCTATATAATCACATATGAAATTTTTAAAGCTGAGACTTGGTAAACCATGACATAATATAGACGATTTGAGTTATTATTAAACCAACATAATCCTTATTTTTTTTCTCACTGTGATTCACCTAACTCACCATACCTTGGTCTCAGTTTAAACCAGGACATTTGGGGTAAAGTTTTTCTGTGCTGTTTTAAGATATTACATTTTTATTAAGTAAAAGTTATTTAACTACCGATCAGTTAATTCTTCTCTAAAAGTAGATCAGTCATTCTTATGAAATAAGAATAAGACATGGATTAGTGCGTTCATTTCCAAATAAGCAAATGATGAAATCTGATAGCTTTTAAATTGGACAAACAATTTCCTTGTATATAATCTGGGCTTATTTTTGAAATCCATACTATGGCTGCAACAGCCAAAAATGGACTCTTAAATTCTTAATATATATTCCAATTTATATAAATGACCTTAGTATTTTAAGCATGTTTAACTGTACTTTTTCACATTCTTAGAGGAAGGAGTGCAATTCTTTTAAACAACTGAAAATTTTTAGAGTAGAGAGTTGGAAAAAGAATAACAATGAAGCTTTGATTCATGATTCAAATTTCTTCTGAATATCTTGAAGTATATTTCTCTAAATTATCTCAGTTTACATCATAATAGTCCAACTAAAAAAACTGGCACACATCAGCAACTTCTCAAAGGTGGGAAGTCTGAAATAGAGTTCAGTTGTGATTTGTTTGGTCTTAAAAAATAAATTAGTATTCCAGTAATAGTAGATTTGCTTTTACTGGACTAATGTTCCTACTAGTAGCAACAGTAAACTCAGGAAAAATATAAAAAACAATTTTGGAAGGCATTTAAAAAATGGGTCAAAATCAAGCAGAAACCTTAATAAATACAACCCATCCAAGAGGGGAACCCATTGGATGAGATCTGCACGTATATGGCTGTTTTCATGAGAGCCCTGTCCTGTTAAGCCCACAATGTGGAACAATGAACAAGTTTTAAGCAGGGAGCCAGAATTTTATTGGTCTGAGAAGTCAGAGGCTAGAGTTTGGACTCACTAGAGTCTCTGGAAATTAATACAGAACTGCCAGAAGTAGGAAGCCACAAAAAAAGAAGGACAAAAATCTGTATAAAACTCCCCTTAATCCTTCATCTGTCACTAAACTGGAAATGTAAGGGTCCAGGGGATTGTAAGAGCAGTTATTTAAGTAGCTGTCTACCTAAGGAAGTGACATTTGGAACTTAGTGTCCCACCAATTTAAAAGGGCTTGATAACTTTCAGGCTTTTTATAGAAACATTGAATTTCACAACAGAGAAGTAAGAAACTGCACGCTGAGACCAGTATAAACAAGAATAAAACTAAGCCTACAAAGGACAAAGCTGAACTGCCAGTACTACCTGCTAGAACAAACAGAACAGTTTCCAGAGGAGGACAACAAAACCCAGGCTCTCTATTTCATATCTATTTACAAATGCCAGTGAAAAAATACAAGTTTATTGGACATGCACAAAACAGGAGAATGTGACCCATGCAAAAAAGTGTCAATAGAAATAGAACAAAAGGCAGCCTGAATGTTGAAATTGGCAGAAAATAATTTTAAAATAATTTGAATAAATATTTTAAAGAATCTATAGAAGGGTATTAAATGGGAAATTCATAAATTGAAAAAAATAAAATCACATGAAAATCCTAAAAACTGAAAAACTCCATATAAAAAAAAATATTGGTTTGGGTATAGAGTAGATTGGACATATCAGAAGAGAGGATTAATAAATTTGAACAGGTCAACAGAAATCATCTAAACTAAAGTACAGAGGGAGAGAAAAAAAGAATCTGTTAATGCATAACCTAGGGAATCCCAGAAACATTATGTTGGGCAAAATAAGCAAGACAAAAAAGAAGAAGAATGCTTCAGTGTTCCAGTTATTTGATGTTCTGGAACTAATCACTGATGACAGAAATGAGAACAGTGATTACCTTTGTTGGAAGAATTGACTAAAAAGTGGCATGAGAAAACTTTCTAGAGTGATAGAAATGTTGTATATCTTTATTAGAATCATGGTTACATGAGTGTAGTCATTTTTCAAACTCATAACTATACACTTAAATTTTGTGTCTTTTATTGTAAGAAAATCATTTCACAATTTAAAAATGAATTATTGAAGAGATAATACTAGATTCCAAGACTCTTTGACTCAATATATTTCTATTAAATGAACTGCTTTCTGGAAAATAATTGTGCCCAGAAGTAGTGTGCAGTGACATTGAACCACTAATCTGGAAGACAGAAGAAACCATTTAAGTTTCAATCTCTACCACTAATATACATTAAATGAAACACCTACCACTTCTCAACCTCAGTCTGCTAATCTGTAAAGCATTTATGTATTTTTTGTTGTAAACTCTGTGTATATTCTTTTTATAAATATCTGAATACAGTATTTGTAATAGACTATCAATAATTTATATCATTTGATTCACACATAGGAAAAATGGAAAGATGAAATGTTGGTCCCCAAAATTAACTCAATGTACCTCATGCCACTGATGGAAGATTTAAAGAGTCAGTGTCACTAAACTCATACTAGTCTATCTAGGAGAGATAAAAGGGCATTCAGAAAATCTTTCAACCACCAAAGACTTTATTATTCTGCAATATTTTGGTCTAAGGTACAGGTAGATTTCATGTGCCTATAGAAAATAAATTAAATATGTAAGGAAGTTAGAATTGAATAACATCCTATGTAGAAAATAATTATTCTAATAATGTAGATGAAATATTCCAGAGTGACTTTACTGGAAATCATAATGATGACAGAATCAAATTCATAAAGGTGTGCA